>NC_142586.1:94745116-95050212 GCF_965207765.1 Zootoca vivipara
GCTGTAGAAACACAAAGACCAAAAAGTCAATTTGCTGAATGAACAGATGGCAAGTTCTTAAAGAAATGGGAGTGCCTGATCACCTCATCTGTCTCCTGAGAAATCTCTATGTGGGACAAGAAGCTACAGTTAGAACTGAATATGGAACAACTGATCGGTTCAAAATTGGGAAAGGAGTACGACAAGGTTGTATATTGTCTCCCTGCTTATTTAACTTATATGCAGAATTCATCATGCGAAAGGCTGGACTAGATGAATCCCAAGCAGGAATTAAGATTGCAGGAAAAAATACCGTGTTTCTCATATTATAAGACATGTCTTATATTTATTTTTTCCTCAAAAAAACACACTATGGCTTATTTTCAAGGGATGTCTTATTTTTTTCCTCCTCCTCCTGCCGCGGCCGGCATTGCTGCTGCGCCTATCACTATGTCTTATTTTCGGGGTATGGCTTATATTCCTTGAATGCTTAAAAATCCTGCTATGGCTTATTTTATGGGTATGTCTTAAAATATGAGAAACAGGGTATCAACAACCTCAGATATGCAGATGACACAACCTTGATGGCAGAAAGTGAGGAGGAATTAAATAACCTTTTAATGAGGGTGAAAGAGGAGAGTGCAAAATATGGTCTGAAGCTAAACATAAAAAACTAAGATCATGGCCACTGGTCCCATCACCTCCTGGCAAATAGAAGGGGAAGAAATGGAGGCAGTGAGAGATTTTACTTTCTTGGGTTCCATGATCACTGCAGATGGTGACAGCAGTCACGAAATTAAAAGACGCCTGCTTCTTGGGAGGAAAGCAATGACAAACCTAGAGAACATCTTAAAAAAGCAGAGACATCACCTTGCCGACAAAGGTCCATATAGTTAAAGCTATGGTTTTCCCGTAGTGATGTATGGAAGTGAGAGCTGGACCTTAAAGATGGCTGATCGCCGAAGAATGGATGCTTTTGAATTATGGTGCTGGAGGAGACTCGTGAGAGTCCCATGGACTGCAAGAATATCAAACCTATCCATTCTGAAGGAAATCAGCCTTGATTGCTCACTTAAAGGGCAGATCCTGAAGCCGAGCCTCCAATACTTTGGCCACCTCATGAGAAGAGAAGACTCCCTGGAAAAGACCCTGATGTTGGGAAAGATGGTGGGCACAAGGAGAAGATGACAGAGGACAAGATGGTTGGACAGTGTTCTCGAAGCTACCAACATGAGTCTGACCAAACTGCGGGAGGCAGTGGAAGACAGGAGTACCTGGCGTGCTCTGGTCCATGGGGTAACAACCATGGGGGACACGACTAAACGACCAAACAACAACAGGATAGAAATGTTTCAAATTAATAAAACAGAAATAAAATATGAATGAATCAGGCCTTTGGGATGGACTGCACACTATTCCAGTAAGAAGAAAATACATTTATACACTAATTGAGAAAGAAAGCCAACTCGTTACCTGTTAAAATGATACCTATAAACATCCATACAAAGAGGAAAATGTTTCCTGCACGGGGATTGTAATCTGTTGTGAGCTTTCCTTGAATCAGCGTAAAGATAATCCCAAATATCTGTAAATAGACCATAAGAAGGAATTTCAGATTGCTTCTCAATACAGAGTATCTTCACTACAATACTATCACAGTTAAAACTTGCATGGTGTTTCTTCACAGTGGTTGTGTTGCAGCAGAGAGATAAGAAACAGGGCAAGGTCATCAGCTCTGCTGAGAGACTAGCTAAATTTTTCTTCACTTTTGGATGGTTTTCACTTGAGCTGGTCAATGTAAGAATTTTGTATTCCTACAAACTGGTGCCCTAGTTGCCTTTATTTCCTTTTCACATATTGCCTGTTGTGTTGTGTCTATTAACGTGTAAGCCTAAGGGCAAGGGCTGCCTGCCTTGGCTGTTATTGATTTTATGAAAACTGCAGTAGAAGCCTTTTCAGGAGCCTGCCAGAAATGAATTTCATAGAATCATAGAATTGTAAAGTTGGACGGGACCCCCAAGGGCCATCTAGTCCAACCCGCTGAAATGCAGGAATCCTGCCCACAGCCAACCCTTGCTGGGCTCAAATCACTAAGCTTCTAAGGCAGGCATCCCCAAACTGCGGCCCTCCAGATGTTTTGGCCTACAACTCCCATGATCCCTAGCTAACAGGATCAGTGGTTGTTGGGGAAGATGGGAAATGTAGTCCAAAACATCTGGAGGGCCGAAGTTTGGCCTGTTCTAAGGTTAATAGTCAAATGCACTGGCCTACTGTACCACCTGGGGTAGTGTTTCAATTCTGCATTCTCTAGGTATGCTATTTAGAGACAATGTATATACACTATACTAGCTATACTTGTCAATTACCACATTAGCTGTCCTGTCAATTGTGTTTTCTTCCATTCCACATTTGTGGATTTTTAATTTACCCAACACTCTCAGAGATGATCATGGAATAGTCTCCCTGTACAAAAGGAAGCCCAGGGCTTCTTTCATCCCTGCAGATCTGTGCAACTGTGCAAGGTGTGGGGGGGGCACCCTACAATCCTCCCACGGCCCCGGTGGGAAGTGGCTTGCTGAGTAAACAGCCACCTTACACTCCCAAGTAGAAAAGGCAGGGACGTGAGGACAGGGAAACAAGAATAAAATGGGGGAGGGCCGCAAGTCAGTGGCAGAGCATCTGCTATGCCATCATATCTGCAACACGCAGATGTTTTCAACAGGAATACTGCAGACTCTGAGCCTGATACCGCCTTTTAAGGAAGATGCTGCGATTTTTGAAAGCATTTTAAATACTAGCTACTATATCATGCATCCGGCATTAGTTACTGGAGCGGATTAGTTTTACAAAACAGCCCGTTGTTACCTGCGCTGAAGCATTCAGAAGCCCTGATGAGGTGCCTTCTGACTCAGGGTACGTAATTTCCACGGCAAATTCAAAGCCAAGGGGGAGGTAACCAGTCATGAAGAAGCTGCCATAGAAACCCAAAGTTCAAATGAGCAACAGTTGTTATGAAGACCATGTGTGAAAAGCAGGTATTTTTCATCCACAGGGAATACATATGGGCGCCGGAAAGCTCGCAACTCTTTTAAACATAAAGTTATTAGACCCAGTGAAATCAGTTGGTTTAAGTAACTTAAGTCCACTGCGTGGCTTAGATCAATAACACCTAAGAGATTTAATTAAACCTGCATTATAATACATCAGTGTATTTTAGTAATCTGTGGGTCCATACCCTAGCACTCCGCCAGTCACAAACACAACTACGAGGTGTCCACAGTCCAAGGTGAATGTAAATACAACCATCCCAACAAATGAGAGGATGTACACAACTAATGTAGTCTGCCTGTAAACAGAGGAAGAAGAAAACACAATGCCGTCAAGTTCAGATCACATCAGTATTATTCTTTTTGCTACAGTTTAAAACCAAGCTACTTTGCAGTTCAAACACATGTGCACAGCACTACATTTCAGTGACAACCTGTCACTTCCCTGCTTTGTCTCAGGACTGGCTGTCACAGTCTTATTCTACTTGGTCAAAATATTTTTAACGTACCTTCCCATCCCTCAGGATACAGACAATATAAAAACCACAATGTTGTTGTTGTTGTTGTTGTTTAGTCGTTTAGTCATGTCCGACTCTTCGTGACCCCCATGGACCACAGCAAAACCACAATAAACACCAATAATATTAGCAAAGCAGGAATGCAGTATAGTTAGACAGGGCCTAGGGACAACTGATTATCTATAGAAATAAATGCCATCTCAAACAGCTCTCTTAACCTGTCACTTAGATCATCTTCTGAGGCCCTCCTTCATGTGCCTCCTCCTCAAGAGGTCCAGAGGGTGGCAACAGGAGAACAGGCCTTCTCTGCAGTGTCTCCCCATCTGTGGAATGCTCTCCCCAGGGAAGTTCACCTGGCACCTTCATTATATACTTTTAGGCACCAGGCAAAAATGTTCCTTTAAAACCAGGCCTTTGGTTGACCTGATTGACATCCTATAACCTTTTAAAATGTGGCTCCTTTTCAGGGGGTGTTATTGGATTATTGTTCTTATTTTGATTTTATATATATATTAATTAAACTCTATTAATGAGGGAGTCTGACAAGTCTCTCTTGGAAGGGGCTGGCACACTTTGTTAGCATGAAATTTATGATATTTAAACCATACAAAAAAGAAGCTTAATAGCAAAAAAGTGTTAGCTACAAGTCACACCAAAAACACATTGACTACAAGCCCACATACAAATGTTGATCAGCTTGGGTTGCACTAAGTAAAACATATTTTTGTATCTTAAAAGTTAACTTGTATGGCATTATTCAAAGCTTAAAATTGTCCTGTAGCACATAATCTACCTTACTTCCTGATATTCCAAGCTCCCTTTATATGTTGAGTTACTGAATTCCGCTTATTTATTGCTTCAGTACACCTTTCCTTATCGTTTAACATCATCGTTAGTTCCCAACAAATAATTCAATAAAGAAAATAGGGGGCCCATAGGAATTTGAAATATTTCACTTAATACTGTATTCTCTTTACCATTCTCTGGACCACACTTCAACCACAGGCTTCCTCACAAAGCTGGCGCCCACCACTGAGACAACAGGGGGAAGATGAGGGAGGGCCTCAGAAAGTGATGGGCAAGCAGCTTATTTACTAATTTCCCCTTCTCTAATGGTGGGAAGTTCCAGGTAGCTTTCGTAGGATCATATAATCATAGAGTTGGCCATCCAGTCCAGCCCCCTGCCAAGGGGGTTGGACTTCGGTGAATCCATTTACTTTGGTGAAGACATCACTAGAGATTTTATTTTTGTAAAAGAATTAAACAAAAATCCCAATCCACGTGTATTTAAAACATGTTGAGTCACGAAGGAATAAAAACCAGCTACCAGATGTAGGTCAACTTAAGATCATCATCAGTTCAAGGTCCAAAATTCAGTAAGTTCCAAAATAACTAAATCAATACCATTCACCCCATAATGATGGTAAAGTAAGCCTTACTATATGGTTTCTCACTTGCACACTTACTTGTATGTTTTGGTGTAATCCAGCCACAAGCCACAAATAACTGAGCCCACCATTCCAGCTACCACAAGAGTCAGGCCGATCCTTCCTGCATTCACCTCTTCTCCCTTGGAATAACATTGTTGTTTAAGTATCTATAAGCGACGCCCACTTTACTACAGTGCACACAAACTTATTAGAAAAGCCAAAATCTAAGTAAACATCACTGCTCCAGCTAAGTGTAATAAATAATAATTTCCAGAGCAGGCTTCCTCAACCTCGGCCCTCCAGATGCTTTGAGACTACAATTCCCATCATCCCTGACCACTGGTCCTGCTAGCTAGGGATCATGGGCAATGTAGGCCAAAAACACCTGGAGGGCCAAGATTGAGGAAGCCTGTGCTAGAACTTTTCACAGATGGGTTAATCCAGACTATAAAGACATTTCAATGTACTCAAATCAATGAAATAAATGTTGGGAACAGGAAGCAGCCTGCCAGTGTCATAGTTTTCACTTTGTAGTTTTAAAGTTTTCGATCGCTTCCAATTCTAACAGATCCCATGACAGCATTAAAATCAGGCTACTTGCTTATAAGTGCAGTGATTTTAAAATGTGTAGAAGCCAAGCAACATTTTTTAAAAAAAAATCACAAAAGGAACAAGCAGGTTCTACTCAAGTATTTAAAATTGGGAGATGTGCTCATAGGCTAGAAGATGAACTAATTTTTACTCTTTAAGACTTCCCCAAGAAGCTCAATACCCTCTTTTGTGGCTATGAACATCACAAAGATTCTACCCCTTCTTCATATGTGCTATTGCACTATCCCTTAGTTTGCAGCCAGGAAACTGCATCAAGGCATGACACACACATATAATCACCGATTTCTTAGCTCAATTCTGTTCCAGCCCTGAGCAAAACGACCCTCTCAACCCTAATTTGACAGTGATAACCGAAACAAGCATGACATGAAATTCTTTAAGAGAATAAATTAATCAACAGACATTCTAAAGAAACTTACCTCATAGTGAGTTATTATCATTTGGTTTAGTAGAGTTGAGACTGAATAAAATGCCCCAGTCATAATTCCTGCAATGAGAAATAACATTGTTTAAAGTACTGGTATGGTTACTGAAATGAAATCAAGCAAAATTAATTTTTATTTTTTTAAAGGAGAAAACTTGAATCATTGGTATCTGAAGGCTAAAAAAAAACAGTCCGATCACTTCATATTGTTTTTGTTTATTACAAACATAGCATAGTTAATTAATCTGTATAAGGCCATAATCTGATTAGACATGTAAACTTTATTTGAGTACATGAAAAGCGAAACAAAACACCAGTTTAAAGTAAGAATGACACAAAATTCTACTGAACTTCCAAAGAAGTACTTTATATCTAACAACGAATCTTTGCTGCCACATGTAAGCTAAATATATTTGTATACATGTGGTATTGACTTTACAAAAGTTTATTTTAAAAGATGTGTGAATCTACTAACTTTTTTGCAATAGTTAAGGAAAATATCAGATACTACCTAAGTATTCAGCAATATGAATAGACTCTAAATGGAAGTGATTGTACAGAAAAATTTTAAATTAAGAAAATCATTGTTGAATAACTGAATAAACTATATAAAGACATTGTTATATTGTCATCTGCTTCTTGTCATCCATTTTTATCATTTAAAGTTGATAATGGTTAGATTTTATTGATTTATTTTAAAATAAAAAATACATAGTAGCATAAATATTTATCTCCTAATATATGAATCTATAGTAAGGTACGTTGGGTGGGGTGGGGGTGTTATGGCAACTATGTTATACAAGACACATGAAGATGTTCAATATACTCACCATAACTGATCAACAAAAGAACAAAAGGAACATTTCTGAACAGGTTGATCATTGATTGCTTGTAGGAGTAATCATCAGGCGAGACATCCAGAAGAACAGCCTGAGACTGACTTGGAGGGTATTTAGGTTTTTCCTTAAACACTAAGAAGAAGGTGACACAGACATAAAAGTTTTGCAAACCAGCTATTGTTATTCAAAATAGTAATTAGCACCATGCAAATCATGAGATGAGGATGAGGTCACAGGGTGTAGCTTTCCCATCATTTATCTAATTCAGCCTTTTCCAAACTAGCCCCCTCCAGATGTTGTTGGACTACAACATCAGTGTCTCTGTTGATTACAACATCAGTGTCTCTACAACATCAGCCCCAGCCAGCATGGCCAATGGTTAAGCATGACAGGATTGGTAGTCCAGTATAGGGGGCACCAGGTTCAATAAAACTGATCTACACACACACACACACACACACACACACACACACACACACACACACACGTATCTGACAAAGAGAAAGAGAGCATGCTTCAAGACAGGCAACAGTGTTTTCCCAACTAGCAGAAGATATTTGATTCATTCCTCCCCTTAAGTTCAACCTGTTCTTTATGCTTCTTATCATGACTTCCTTTGCTGTCAAGTAGTGCAACTGTTTATTTTCATTGCATCCAAAATTTATACTTTTTTTTATTTTTGGAGTTGCTAAGATGTTGCTCCAGGCTCTCAGCTAGTGTAACATTTTATCTGTTTCTCCCAGTTCTCATTTCTAACTATCACATTGAATTTGTTCTCTTTTAAGCAGAGCTATGATTTACTTGCTTCTATATTCCTCTTCAGTTCAAACTTCTTTTGTCTGAATGTCCCCTTTATCTATGCCCTATTTCTGAGAAATGCACACCCCAAAAAAGAAATACATCTGGGTTGTTGGTTTTCAAAGTAGAAGATGGCAAGATTCCCACTGCAGATACTTTCAAATACCTGGTACAAAATGAATTTACCGGTAGGACTGTTTCACGAGAGCCCAACATAAACTTTGGGATTTTATCCCTTCCTATTCCCGGAGTTAAGCGAAAAAGATAAGTCAAGCTACACTTTTTTATCTGCAGGTAACACGGGTGGCACTGTGGGTTAAACTTGCCGATCAGAAGGTTAGCGGTTTGAATCCCCGTGACGGAGTGAGCTCCCGTTGCTCGGTCCCTGCTCCTGCCAACCTAGCAGTTTGAAAGCACGTCCTGGCGGGAAGGTAAACAGCGTTTCCGTGCGCTGCTCTGGTTTGCCAGAAGCGGCTTAGTCATGCTGGCCACATGACCCAGAAGCTGTACGCCGGCTCCCTCAGCCAATAAAGCGAGATGAGCACCACAACCCCAGAGTAATCCACAACTGGACCTAATGGGGGCGCCTTTACCTTTACATTTTAACCCTAGAAAGGAAAGTGGTGAAGCAGCTTTAGCCATTAAGGCAAAACTTGTAGGAATGTATTTTAGAGGGGGAGGTGGTTAATGGAATCAGGTAATAATTTCGTAACTAGGCAAAAAGCATTCCAAACAGTATTTTTTATGTACTGTGAAAATATTTACTCTGTTGCTATTTTAACTGTTTTCCAATTTCATTCTTTTTAATGGATTGGAATGCTTTGTCAAGCATAGGCTCATCTATGATATACTGTATATAGCCTTTGACTGACTTGGATTTCCTTTATTTGAAAGCTCTCTTCAGCTCTGACAAAACTGCTTACAGATATGTTTTACTTACCCACTGCTGCTAGTATAAAAAGCAACGTGGACACTGCTGCTGTACCATAGAACATAATTCGGATGTTTTGTCCCATGAGGTCCAAGTCATCAGCTGTGTTTGGAACTAAAACTGGTGGCAATAAGAAGCCAATTGCTGTGCCTAGCTGTAAGGAAAAAGCAACCCAAGTAAAAACGAGGTTTGGCAATCGAAACATGCATATACGGTAACATGCTAGTAAAAAAAATATGTTTGAAACCAAAGTGTTCCTTTGTTAACCTGAAGGAGAACAGGTCCTGGTGGATTTATGTACACCTATAGTGTTTAAATAGGCCATTATTACTGAATTAAAATGTAAGGCATTTATCAGTGGTAACAGAGAAATTATGTGATCCCATTTCTATTGGTATGTTTCCTATAGCGCTATCGTATATTAGCATTTCTGTAAGATGTTGCCTTTCTCTGAATACAGTGGTACCTCGGTTTAAGTACACAATTGGTTCCGGAAGTCTGTACTTAACCTGAAGCGAACTTTCCCATTGAAAGTAATGGAAAGCGGATTTATCCATTCCAGACGGGTCTGCGGAGTACTTAAACTGAAAGTACTCAAACCAAAGCGTACTTAAACTGAGGTATGACTGTATTGGTAACAATCAAGGCATTGGCTGAAATATACCAGAGTCTCTATTTTATTGATACTGCAATCACTGGAAGTGTACAGCTGAATTTCTTTTCCATTCTCTGTCAGCAGAATTAATTGAAGCACGTGGTTTAACTGCAAAAAAAAACATTACAAAGCTACTTCACGCCTTTAGTTCAGAAATGCTATAGACACCCATGGAAGCTTTGTAGTCAAAACTTGTAAACCACTTGTCTGCTTTTACTGTACAATGTTTTATCTTTGTATAATTCAGAACTGTTTTATATTAAACTGCACAGGATACAATTATTGGGGTGGTAGGCAGATTAATGGAAATGAGACTGCTACTGCCTTAAGTTTCAAAGTCTTTCACAACTCATGGATAAATGTTTTAAGTTATAATTATATTGAAACATCATTCTCCATGGAGGAAGCTTCTTTGACACACCACTACAGACAGGGCTTTGCTTGTCATCAACCTGCAACTAACTTACATGGCACAAACAAAATATACTGCTAGGCCTTCCCACTCCACCCTAATCACAAAAATTCTAGCCCTTTGCATTTAAGATTCCCTCCTCCTTTACAAATGCATGATTTCTCCAGATAGTCTCCTGATGAGCATCCCTCTCTGGCACACCCCTGTCCCAAGCATCTTCCATTCTACGTCCTCTTACCTGGTTGCCCAGAACAGCTACGGCACAAGCAGTGGACACTTCCTTGGGCCCGAACCAGACAGAGGCAATGCGTGAGGGCAGCCCCAGAATAAAGACCTGGGCTATGGAGCACACAATCTGAGCCATCAACGTGACCACATACAGGTTTGGTTGAACGCTGGTACACTTAATCCAGGCACCCAGGCAGTTGAGTCCAGATCCCAGCAAGGCAGTGATGCGAAGCCCCCGAGTGTCCAGCAGCCAAGTGGCAGGGAAGATCAGGGGGATGTACGTCACCATATAGGTCATGGACAGCCAGTCTATTTGAGAGTTGGAGACGTTGTAATAACGGGTGAAGACACTGGTCAGTATACTGTACTGGATCCACTGGAAGGCGTTCACCAGTGAGTACAAGCTGAAGATGACCAGCACTACCAGCCTGCGCTTGGACAGCCGAGGGATCAGCTTCACTTCCGATGTGGAAGCAGGGAGCATGGCTTCTGCCTCAGGGTGCTCCTCAGATGCAACAGCTCTTCCAACCTCCACATCGCTCACTGACACCAGAGGTGCCGAGCTGCTGCTGCTCCTCCTTTCTGTCTCCCTGCCAGGGAGGCACCCGTTCTGGTGCAGGGGAGGCATCAAGGCTACCTCCACAACCTCCCCACCCTCTCCCTCCTCCCCACCTTCCCCTGTCTCCGACATGTCAGCACCATCCCCACCCATCCTCAAGCCTGGGTCCCCCACCCCCTTCAAGCCGGCTCCCCTGAACACACCCACAGGTCACGCACAGGTGATCTACTGGAGGCCTCCCCAGTGCCTTGCCCACCCAGAAAGCCTCTCCCCTCAGTCACACACCCCCAAACTCACTCTCCTATCCTTTGATCCACAGATACACCACCAAAATAAAGATATACCCCCAAAACTCCTATCCTGTGCCCTAGACACCCCCCAAAACACACTCTCCTATCCTTTGATCCACACACACACAGACACACACACACAGAGAGAGAGAGAACACAGATACACTCCCCAAAACTCCTACCCTTTGCCACAGACACACACACCCAAAACACACTCTCCTATCCTTTGACCCACAGATACAGATACACACACACACCCCTATCCCAGACACAGGCAAGATTATTCCCCACCCTCCAAGGGACTAGCCCCTTTTATTGCCTCTATTGCCCCCCCCAGCCTCACACGTCAAGGTCGCCCACCCCCCACCTGTCCTGCCTCAGGTTCGCTCCCCTTCCCAGCCTCCAACACAAAAGAGGATTTGCACGCGCGCCCACACGTCCCTGCCCAGCTCTCTCACTCGCTCCTTCGCCCAGGTCCTTCCCCACCCAGCCCTCTTCTGTCACGAGGGGCCTCTCGCTGTTTCCCCGCCGCTGCCACCCCGCCCCGCAGCACGGAAGGGCCAGGAGGGCTAAGCAACGGACGCAGCGCCCATCCTCGCTCCGCAACGCTTTCCGCCCCTCTAGCAACTCCCGGCCGGCTTCCGCACGCGCACACGGCACTCCCCCCGCCCCCCACCTCGGCAGATACGCCGAAGCTGCTTCCGCAGCCAATGGGACGGCCGGGCTCGGGGAAAGGGGGCGGGGCTTGACCCAGCATCCATCCATCCATCCACCCGAGGCTTGTGCGCCCTCCCTAGAGCGGGGGATGCTTTTCTTCCATGTCATTGGGGGCCACGTGGAGCTCTCTGCTAACCCCTCCCCGCGGGGATTGCTGGGATCCTCGCCTTTCTCAACCCTCAGGCCCTCGCCCGACGCAAGAGAGGTTTCTTCCCCCACGCACCCACCCTTGCCATTCTTCATGCACCCATTCGTGCCTTGAATGTAGTGACAGAAGAAGGATGCTACAGAGACACCCGGGCAGCTCCTGGAAATCAGAGGGTGCAGTGAGACGGATCCAAAAACAAAATTAAAATGTCCACAGAGAAGATGACTCATTTTTTTTTATTGCAATGGGGTAGGTAGTATGTGAACTGTGCATTTGCACTGCGCTGTTTGTTTTTTCCCAGGATGGGTGGATGGAGGAAAGAAGAAAGTGTGTCATTTTAGGCGCAGGGAAACACAGGTTCAGAAGGGCCGGATTAAACGTGATGTGAGAGATCTGTGACTGCATTTTCTGGCTTTTTCTTCTCTTGGCTAGAAGCACCCTTGCTTAAGATCACGGCTCAGGCGTTTGAGGATAGGGGGGTGTCACTAACTCTGCATGAAATATGAAATATCAGGGCAGTAATATAAAAACCCATCAAAAGCTGTACAAAACCATCGTTAACATGCCTGGGTACTCAGTAAGATGTTAAACAGCTGCAAAGGGCTTTGGGCATAAAATGTCTTCAAGAGATGTTCAAAAGTGAGGATGCCTGCTGAATATCTGCTGGTAGTATGTTCTACACAGCATAGGACCAGCCAGCCAGCGACTAAACTGAGGCCAGTCACGCCTCTGTAACATGGTGGGGGGAAATGGAATAACAGTCCTCAATCTCTGCGATTGAGCTGATCTATAAGGGCTCAGGCAGTCCCTAAGGTCTCCTGGACCCAAATGGTTCATTGCACAAAATATACAATTTATGCCACTCATGCCTGAACCAGAAAATCATTCCTCTAAAGCTACATGTTGCCCTAGAGGGGATACTATGCAGAGAGTTGGAAGGTAAAATAGTATCTTATCTAGTTTGTCCTTGTTTTATTGTATATCACTAGGTTCAGAGAAACCTCACACTCTTATCAATGCAAGATCTAGAGGCTTTGCAGCAACTACAAAGCCCTCTTCCTTACCAATTTTTTTAAAGACAACAAGGTTGGACAGGTAAACAGAAGCCTTATTGCTAATTTAGTCATGATTTGTTTATTTATAAATATTTATATTCTACTGTATCGTAAAAATACATCACAGCTGCTTACAAGAATATAAAAACATAAAACCAAACAATAACATAATGAAAGTTAAAAATAAGTTTAAAGCAAAAAGAAATTAAAAATAGACATGAATAGACCATTGTGGGGGATGAGCTCTTAATTGTCTACATAGGCCTGGCAGCACATAAAAGTTCTCAGCAAGGTTTTAAAAGCTGGCACAGAAGGCAACCGCTGGTTATTTGAATTGCCAGTTGCTAAGCATCTATGGAACTTCCTGAAGTTCTAAACAGTCTCTGTTTTTCCATCAGGAGATCTAAGTTGGGAGTCCCACTCAATCTCTTAGGAAATCCGAGCACTGCAGGGTATGTGTTGGTTAAAGGTTGAGCTGGTATAGGAGGCCTCCACCTCTAGTTCCAGCATATTGGGAAGAATATAGGAGTACTTTCTGACAATACATGTAATCTAAGAAACAATGACCTAATCAAGATTGGCATGCTGACCATGGTTTGCCAGAGCATCCCTCCCCAGTTTTGATCTACACTTCCCATCATTCTTGGCCGCTGTCTTTGCTGGCGGGGCTGATGGGAAATGCAGTCCAAAACGTCTGGAGGGCACCAGCTGGGAAAGGCTGTTCTGGAGACCTAGGCTGCACACAAATTATCATTTCTATCATGAATCAGCTATAAATCAAATGGTGCTTCGAAAAGGAGCATTTCCAGCACCCCTTCATGAGTTGGATGGTCAAGTACCTTTTTTAAAAGAGTTCATTTCTAGCCTACTTCACAATTTAGATGCATCATCTGTAAGAATTATTTATCCCTGAAATAGTAGATCTGTGTTTCCCATATTGTGTGATGCCCAGGGCTGGCTCTAGGGGTAGTCTGTGTGGCGCAGGGCGCTAGGGCGCCGGCCCGGTTGGGGGAGCGCCTCGCGGTGGAGCCGTGCAGAAACTGTACTGCACGCTGCGCCAGCCCACCAGCCGCAGCAAGAAACGGAGCAGTGCGGGGGCTCCGGAGCAATCTCCGCACCACGGCCCCAGGGTGCCAGACATGCTTGAGACGGCCCTGGTGATGCCACCCCCTGGGGGGGTGTTAGAATTATCCAGGGGTGCAGAATTAGCCTTAGGTGCAATTGGGGGGGCATTGAATAAATATAAGGGGGCAGTGGAAGCATAAAGAAGAGATTTTTTAAAAAAACAACAACACCTGTTTGTTGTGTAATAATGCTTATTACCAGGTCGGGCATGTTGTGGGATGGCAACAACACCTCCCCTGGATCTGGTGGTTGGGCTGCGGGTGAGGGTTTTTTCTGGGCTTGGGTGAACCCTTTTCGGCTTCCCAGGCTTGGGAAATAGATCACAGCTTGCCCATTTGGCCAATGGTAGGCAGGCTGTGGCGACAGCCCTGCCCCTGGGGTGGATCAGACTGAGTTGGGGAATGCTGAATATATTTTTTCTTTCTGAAAAGGGGTGGTGGTAGGCCAAATAAGTTTGGAAAGCTCTGTATTAGATGATGGGTTTAACCGAAAGGTAGCCAACAAGGTGCCCTACAGGTGTTGTGGACTACAACTCCCATTGTCCCTGATCATTGATTAGGCTGCCTGGCCCTTAGGAGTCTCCTCAGGTCATGCCTCTTCCCTAAGCACACTCTCCTTGAATGTTTTTGCCTGGCTGATATGGGACCTTAAACTCATATAATGCCTCTTGCTTGCTTGAACGGAAGACAGAGAGGGGTGTGGGAGTATCATCGCTACAACCACTTTTTGCCTCTGGTCCCACCCACCTCTAGCATGCGGCCCTCAGAAGGTTGCACACAAGGGAAGGTGGCCCCTGGACATGAGTTTCTTATCTTGTTTTAAAGCATCCTTATTATTTGATCCCAGAAACAGTAATACTGATCAGCATGGGGGCGGAGGGAGAGAGCTGGTTGTACCATCTTCTGTTGCACAACTGTATCTTAGGTTTCATTCCTATAGCAACTGAGCAGGGCTACAGTGTCCTGCTTTCACAAGGACTAAAAGCATTTCAAGTTACTGAGGCTTGCTTGTATTTTTGCTGTGCTTTTAAAAGCAGGAATTCCTCTCGGGATAAAAAGAAGTTCCAACTGACCAACATGGCCGAAGATGAGAAAAAGGTCTTGATTGAATATAACAAGATGAGGGACCCTGGATGCCTGCTGGAAGGAAAGACCGAAACGGCCTGGCTCAGGCCTCAGAGAAGACATTATCCCTATTCTAACCGCAATTCGGCAGAGATTTTTAAAATAGTGAAGCATGAGTACATCAGTGACAGGGCCTCCTGGATAACAATTGCCCCTCCTGAAAACAGGGAAAAGAGGCATTTCCAGGAAAAAAGTAAGCTAATTTGTAATATAGTGTGACACACAATATCGCCAATCTCCACAGCAGAGATTACAGGGAGTTCCAGGCACTCTTTAGCCCAGGTTTGTGTTTCCTTATGGACAATGAGGAACAGCGGAGACTGAGGTGTCTTTATGATATATGGTTTATCTACATATCTATACAATCTGAGCCTATGATGGAGGGGCTTCCGGCATTATAGTCCCATAGGGTTCCGTTTCTCCCTTGGACTCTTCCTTAGATTCAACTGTCCGCCCACATTGTGCTCTGACTCCCACCTTTCTCCAGCAAACTGTAATTATCTTTCTTCCAGCTTACACCATGCCCACTGCAATCCTGAAACTCCCTTCCTGAAACTCTGGTGTTGTCTTTGGCTAGCCATCCAGAACCTGGGATGGAGCACATAGTCTCGGCCCAGTATACCTGAAGTATACTCCACCTCCATTGTTCAGCCCAGACACTGAGGTCTAGCTCCAAGGGCCTTCTGGTGCTTCCCTCACTGCGAGAAGTAGTACCTCGGTTTACGAACTTAATCTGTTCCGGAAGTCCGTTCTTAAACCAAAACGGCTCTTAAAACAAGGCACACTTTCCCTAATGAGGCCTCCTGCCACCAGTTCCCTTTCACCGTTTGGATTCCATTCTTAGACTGAGGTAAAGTTTGCAAGGTAAAAGTAAAGGTAAAGGACCCCTGACAGTTAAGGCTAGTTGCGAACGACTCTGGGGTTGCGGCACTCATCTCGCTTTACTGGCTGAGGGAGCCAACGTTTGTCCACAGACAGTTTTTCTGGGTCATGTGGCCAGCATGACTAAGCTGCTTCTGGAGAAACCAGAGCAGTGCACGGAAACGCCGTTTACCTTCCCGCCGGAGCAATACCTATTTATCTACTTGCACTTTGACATGCTTTCGAACTGCTAGGTTGGCAGGAGCTGGGACTGAGCAACGGGAGCTCACCCCATCACAGGGATTCGAACCGCCAACCTTCCGATTGGCAAGCCCTAGGCTCAGTGTAAACCAAATCGTTCTTAAACCGGACTGTTATTAAACTGAGGTACCACTGTATTCTGCTGGGAGCTGCCCGGAGTGGCTGGGGAAACTCAGATGGGCAGGGTATAAATATTATTTATTATTATTATTATTATTATTATTATTATTATTATTATTAGCCTTCTTAATGGCTTTGTTAATGGGTCATTACCCTTCCCTTTCCCCTCTTTCAATGGTCCATCTTGCCAGGAGATTGCTTCATCAGGAAGACAGCCTGGCTTATAATATTTTAACATTTGCTGGGTACTGTACAGGGATTAAAAGGTCTGTCACCCACAAAAACATAGTAATATATTACATTGCACCTAAATGTTGAACTGTAGGAATCTGTAATTCCACCCCTCTCTACACGTCAACTTTGGAGCAAGGAGTAATGAGGGACACTTCTGCACGACAGTTTATAATGGATTCGGTTCTGCGCATGGATGCAGTTTTTCATAGCATCCGCATGATGACGTCTTTCTCAAAATACCAGCCCATATTTCCCTCCTGTTTTAATCCAGGTTTACTTTTCCCACAATTTATTTGTTTTTTTACTTATGTTTTCTGCGCTCACAGTAATTCCAGATTAAATGGGGAAATAATAAAGGGCAGCATTTTTATGTGATGTCAGGTGCTTTGCAAAATTTGTGTGAATGAGTTAGCCCCTTAGTTTGCAATGGGCCTACTGGTCATTCTCTGTCCATCCTGCCTCTTGTGCTCTTAACTCCAATCTCTTCTGTTCCATTATCCTTTACCCAGCATACCATTTTCTTCTGCCTGTGGAGGCATGAAGCTGCTGAAAAGTATGGCATTTTCTTTCTTTCTCCTGAGGTGCAATTCAGCTGCATTGCTTCCCTATGTTGTGTAGAGCTATGCTTGCCTCACTCCCCCAAAGCGTTGAAAACTTTCAGGGGTACATACAGTGCTTACCTGGGCTTGGTTTCCTTTGGAAAAAGGGAATAAACAGAATGAATATACAAACAAGGAGGGGGATGATCAAGAAGCGTATTCCTCTGAGGGCATATTTCCCAAGCCCATCTGCTTACCCCCACTCCATGTGGAGACTGGCTGTTTTTGCTCAATTGTAAAGACAATCGGCTAAGAAACATTCTTGTTTAGAATCGGTGGGCGTATTTCATGGCTGAGCTTTGCTACTGCAAACAGGTACTGGGGATTGAGCGCTGACTCAGCCACCAACTAATTCCTTGTAAAACAAAACAGAAAACTGATGTTGAGTGTGGGCTGAAGCAGCAGAACAGGTGTTTCATCACCACCACTCAATTTATTTTAGATGCTGCTTGCAAAACAATGAGGAAAAAGGCAGCACTTATTTATTTAGCTTTTTGCCTTATCTTGCCTGGCCCACAGTTCCGTGCATGATTAACTTTTAAGACTGGGAGAAAGGCCACTGAAGTAGAGTTAAAACAATTTGGTCTGATAAATTCTCTCAAGGTTAGAGATACAGTGGTGCCTCGCTAGACGAATTTAATTCTTTCCACGGGTCTTTTCTTATAGCGAAAAATTTGTCTAGCGAATCCCATAGGAATCCATTGAATTTTTTTGGAATTTTTTTTTTGCCCATAGGAACGCATTAATTGAATTTCAATGCATTCCTATCGGAAACCGCGATTCGCTAGACGAATTTTTCATAAAACGAATTCGTCTAGCGAGGCAACCTCCGCTCGAAAAATCCTTTCGTTAAGCGGAAATTTCGTTAAGCAGGGCATTCGTTAAGCGAGGCACCACTGTAGATGACTCTTGTCAGTTTTGCTTTCTAATCTTTCGAAACTTACCTTTGGTTCTCCAAATTTCTGCAGCAGCTTCCATGAATGAATAAATAAAATTATCCATGAAAATTCAGCAGCAATTTAATGCAATTTTCTCCTAATAAGCACATTTCTGTTTGCAGTTTTTTGCACATTTTTGCAAGCAACTTTCCCTAACTTTTTGTGTAAATTTTCACTTATATGCATTTTTATACATGTTTTCACCTAATATTTTTTAAAAATCAGTTGGAGAAGTAGATCACAACATTTGTAGAAGTGTGAATTTTGAATCATAGTGGCCAGAGACTACTGGGATAGGGGAGAATGTTGGTTCAGTTTGCATTTTATGAAAAGCAGCTTACCCCGGTTTCCCAGGTCCTAGCCCAGCACTCTAACCACTACACCACAATGGCTCTTACCAGTACAGGTTACATCATGCTGGGAACTTCCCACTTCAGACAGTAGCTCTCCAACTGTTTGACAGGTTGGGGAAGGTAGAGCTGGCAGGCTGCTCTCCCTCACCTGTTGCTTTATTCCAATTCTTGAACATCTGTAGAGAGCTTGTTGATTTAACTCAAAAGTTAGCCAAGATGGTGCCCTATAGATGTTGTGGACTAAAACTCCCATCATCCCTGATCATTGGCTATGCTGGCTGAGGCTGATGGAGCATGTAGTCCACAACATCTAGACAGCACCACATCGGCTACTCTTGCTTTAACGAAATGGTTCTAAGAAAGTCATCGTCTCCTACTGATTCTGTTTTATGCTTCTTTACTTTGTATCTTGCAGGCCATGCCATATTTGGATGACGTGCTCCTCAAAGGCTGTTTCTCCTGGAGTGCTGGGCATTTATCAGAAGTGAATAAACAATTATAATACTGTCTGTGTTTGAATTAAATTGGTTACCAAAAAATTAAATAGTTTTAAAATAAGTTATGTAAAATATGCCAGTACTTTTTTCATTTTAAAGATTGTATCTATTTCCTTGGTCCAGACTAAGTGAATAAGAAACTTGGCTTGTATCTAATGCACTATTTAAGATAACATTAAAGACAGTTACATAATATTAAAATATGGGGCAACAGTAATACTTTATTCTTACTGCTCTCAAAATTGCAAGAAGGGAACTGCAGTTCAGCAGAAGAACATCTGCTTTGCATGCAGAAGGCTCTGGGTTCATAGAATCATAGAGTTGGAAGAGCCCACAAAGGTCATCCAGAACCAAGCAGGTTCAATCTCTGCCATCTCCCCCTGCCAAGCAGGTTCAATCTCTGCCATCTCCAAGGTGGGCTAGGGAAGACCCCTTCTCAAAACCCCACAGAGCTGCTGCCAATCACTGTTGACAACCTGAGCTTGATGGACCAAAGGTCTGACTCAGGCATAGGCAACCTTCAGCCCTCCAGATGTTTTGACCTACAACTCCCATGATCCCTAGCTAACAGCACCAGTGGTCAGGGATAATGGGAATTGTAGTCCAAAACATCTGGAGGGCCAAAGGTTGGCTATGCCTGGTCTGACTTGCTATACGGCAGCTTCCTCAGCAAAAAAGTCCCATACCTTAACTAAAATTGGATAGGGCTGCCAAGGACCAGATGACATTAACTTAGAGCAGACACGGCCCATGAGCTGCTGCTAGACAGATCTGCATGAAAGAAAGCAGAACACATTTTATTCTGCCTTAACTGAGACAGCAAAGCAAAAAATATTTAAAAAAGGGAATGAAAATGCAGCTTGGTCCCCAAAGTCAGCAGATGCCACTCTGAATAAAACAGAAGGTACCTAGATCTGTTATGTAAGATGTTGTTTTTCCTATTATTGCTTTCCAGAGTAGATCAGCTGTGCACCATGGCACCTTCAAAGGCTTTCACTGGAACACCGGAGCAGGTGCCCAAGACACTGAGTGTCACGGTCCGGTCGGCGGGTGGTTGAAGCCCTGGCTGAGGACGTCAGGACCAGGGCAAGATGGTGGTGTAGAAGCAGGAACAGGTGCAGGGTTGAGGGTCCAGCAGCAGGCAGTTGCAGGGTCAAGGAGCAAGGCAGAGGTGAAGGTCTGGGAGTCAAGGAGCAAGGCGTCGGCAAGGCAAAGGTCCAAGGGTTGAGGAGCAAGGCGTCGGCAAGGCAGAGGTCCAAGGGTCGAGGATCAAGGCGTCGGCAAAGGCAAGGGTCCAAGGAGCAAGGCATTGGCAAGGCAAGGGTCCAAGGAGCAAGGCGGCAAGGCAAGGGTCCAAGGAGCAAGGAGCAAGAGGCCAGAGACAACCAGGCAGGGATAGCGTTGCTGTGGCAAAAGCTGAAGGGAAATGCTGAGCTTTTATCCCTCCCAGCTCCTGCCACCAGGTGCAGTGAGATATCAAGTGGTCTCACCTGAGTGGTCACTCCTTGCCTCTCCAGCACAAGCTGAGGCCTCACCTGAGTGGCCACCACTCCTTGCTTCTCCAGCACAAGCTGAGGCAGGCCCCAGCCTCCAAAGCACTACAGGCCCCAACGCCTGACTCCTGCCCATACTCCTGACACTGAGCTTTCATTGAGGGAGGGGAAAGTACATCTCTAGCCTGCCGTGAAAGAAAGCTATGGGCCAAAACTTGCAGTTGCCTTCTGTCAGGGACTGGCTGGATGAGGAGGAGTGGGAGGAGCCTCCTGCCCAGGAGCTCCCATGTGAGGACAGGGAAGATGAGGACTTAGACCCCATGGTCTTAGTGGCGGGACATCAGGGAGGAGACTGGGGGAGGGATGAGCTGGGAGGTGGTAGAAGCAGGAGGTTGGAGCCAGGGCCAGTGCTAGGGTTTTTTGCGCCCTAGGCGAGATCACCTTCTGGCGCCCCGCCCCCTGGCCAATCATATTTCAAACACAGGGCGCCGGTCCCCCAGGGGTGTCCCAGCGAGCGCAGCAAGCTGGGGAGCTGCATGGCCCCGCCGGCGGCCTCCCCCCTCCCTGCACACCGCGTTCTTACTTAACCTGAATTAATTCTTCTCTGCTTCTCAATTTCCTTTCCAAAGAATTAAGTTTTGTCTGTTTATATGCAAGGATCAGCAGGAACACAAAGGCCAAAATGCACAGAGACCATCTCGTACAGAACAGGACGTCCTCAGATGCCATCACATCTGACAGATTGATGCCTTTAGGAGTCCCTCTGTCTACTCGGGAACAGGCTGCTTTCAGGCTCCAAGAAAACAGCTTTAAGTTAGCACATGGGGAGAGGCGGGCCCCATCCACAATTCACCTCCAGTTCTTCCCTTGTGATATTCAGAACCAACCAAATTGTTAAAACCTTTTGCGCATCAGAAACAACAAGTCCAGGCTGGCCAGCGCCCCCTCCATGTTGGCGCTCTAGGCAACTGCCTAGCTTGCCTTAATGGTAGCGCCGGCCCTGGTTGGAGCGATCAGGGGGGGGGGGGACAGGGCTGGAGGCTAAGCATCTCAGTGTGAGCACAGACACAGGGAGGAATCAGAGGCACCTGCCATCCCGTAGCAGGGCAATCTCAATCCTGCTGCTCTCCTCCTCTCACAACCTGGCTCCAGGAGAGCCCAAACAAAGGGCCAAGCGCCCCATCCCCATGTTGCAATCTCTCTGTTGGGGAGGTCTCCAGAGTGAGAGGCTGGAGGGGAAAGGCAGGGCCAGAGGTCCGTTTTCCAGCAATGTCTCAAGCTGAAGGAGTCGAGCCACAGAGATGCCTCTGTTACTTTCTGTGAATAGAAGTCAGTTGCATTTCAAGCCTCCAGCCTTTTCCTGACCTGTGGAAACCCAGCATTTCTCTGTCAGCCTCATGACACTAACTGGTTTCTGTCAAATGGGAGTGGTTGTCATGTGGCCACTTTGTATATTTTTCCTGGTAGTGAGGAATGTTCCCTCCTTATTAAGACAGCAACAACATATGTGCTTGTTTGTGTAAAATCAGTGTTGTGCAATCTCTACAATCAGGACCTAGAGAACTTAGCTGACTTATGGTGAGCGTAAAGTTGTCTATCTTATTTTGGGTTATGCCCCAGCACTCTCCCAAAATTCAAAATGTGGCCACTGGTCCCAAAAGGTTGCCCCCCCCTGTTCTAAACACAGACCAACTCTTACTTCTTTCCCCCCCAGACAGACAACATTGAAATGCCTGGATCAGGGGTGGCCAACTTAATTCCTCCCAGGTGTTGTGGACAACAACTCCCATCATCCCTGGTCATTAGTTATGCTTGTATTGATGGGAGTTGTCGTTCACAATAGCACCAGATTGGCTAAGGCTGCCCTAGATTATTCATCGATGTTACATTCACTTTAGACCCAGTCAAGCACCAGTGGTTAATTTAGTTTCCTTATAAGCTGCTTTTCCATTGTGCCCAAAGCTGCTCAGAATAAACACCAAGTAATTATCATGATAAAGCAATGTATTTGGAACAGCAATTCATTACACGTTAAGTTAAATATTATGATACTATTATACTTCATTATTATTTACTTATTTGATTATATAACACTCAAACAGTAGGCTGCTAAGAGGTTCAAAAGACAACCTAAACTATTTATTAATATAGATAAATATAGATAAAAGCAAACATTAAAAATAAAAAATAAAGATAAAAGCAAACATTAAAAACAAGTTAGATAACATTTGGTTACATAACAAGTTGTCATACATTTTGACACTTGAGATTATGTTTTTAGGACACACCTCATTTTCATGGTTGTAAGTTGTTTAAAATTGTTATCATATTGTCTTTTAATCCTGTAACTTACCCTGGGACCTTAGGGTAAAGGGTGGGTAACAAACAAACTTGTTAAAAATATTAAAAAAACGAGTAATTGATAAACTATTATATTGATTAAAATCACCTGTTAAAACTGCATGCTAACATTACATGCCTGGGTAGGCTTTCTGAAATGTAACAGTGATGGCTCAGTTGGTTAGAGCATGGGGTTGATAGCGCCAAGTTTGCAGGTTCGATCCCCGTATGGGACAGCTGCATATTCCTGCATTGCAGGGGTACCTAGCAACAATACAGCAAAGGTACCTGCCTAATATCAATGGGCAAAGAGTTCCAAAGAGTGGGCTGAAGGACCAATTTCTTGCAAGTGGGGTGCAAACACTTGTAAAAGTGCAAGTTTCACAGACCTAAGTGATCGGATGAGCACCTATGGAGTTAAAATATATGCAATACAAAAGCAAGATCAAAATTAATAGTAAATAAAATTACATCAATTCTTCGGCGATCAGCCTTCTTTATGGTCCAGCTCTCACTTCCATACATCACTACTGGGAAAACCATAGTTAAAGCTATGGTTTTCCCAGTAGTGATGTATGGAAGTGAGAGCTGGACCATAAAGAAGGCTGATCGCCGAAGAATTGATGCTTTTGAATTATGGTGCTGGAGGAGACTCTTGAGAGTCCCATGGACTGCAAGAAGATCAAACCTATCCATTCTTAAGGAAATCAGCCCTGAGTGCTCCCTGGAAGGACAGATCGTGAAGCTGAGGCTCCAATACTTTGGCCACCTCATGAGAAGAGAAGAATCCTTGGAAAAGACCCTGATGTTGGGAAAGATTGAGGGCACTAGGAGAAGGGGACGTCAGAGGACAAGATGGTTGGACAGTGTTCTCGAAGCTACGAACATGAGTTTGACCAAACTGCGGGAGGCAGTAGAAGACAGGAGTGCCTGGCGTGCTCTGGTCCATGGGGTCACGAAGAGTCGGACACGACTAAACGACTAAACAACAACAACAAAATTACATAGCTGGCTCAGCTCACACATATCTAGTGCAGGTCTACTCTAAGCAGCCTGAAGTTGACATAGTTTGAGATCCTTGACTGGGCAAGGGCAAAATCTTTTCAGCTGGTAGATGGTTTCGCTGGCTTCCTCTTTTTTACTGCAAAGGAACACTGGCAGCAACATGGTGTCTGTAATAAATGTAAAATTCATTGCACACACACAGAGAGAGAAGGAGAGATAAAGTATCTCAGCCAAACTGATTCAATTTTGTGCTACTTCTTGTCTCTGGCCCATTGCAAGCGCAGGCAGGCTTGGTCCAATTTCTACCAAACAAATCTGAGAGCTGCTTAAAATTCAATAAGCTAAGATCGCATGGTTAGTATGGTTACCGGGGTGGGCAGACCTCAGGTTATTTCAGGGGCATAGCCAGGATCAAAACTAGGGGGGGGCAAGCCATGGTCGTTCAGGGGCGGGCCCCCGAAGTGGCAACGTGGGCGGGGCTACAGGGCCAGCTGGCCTGATGATATCGTGGCGGCGGCAGCGGCGGCGGCCACCTTGTGCTTCTGGGGCTGGCAGCATCGGCGGCTACCCTGCTTGGCTGGAGAGGACGGGAGGGTCGGGCAGGCGAGAGGGGGTGACAGGGTGGGCGAGGGCGAGGCAAGGCACGGCCGCAGACACGACTGCTCCAAGGCGTTGCTGCATATCAGCATAATATTTCAACCATGTTGTGGGTTCAAGCCCCACATTAGGAAAAAATTCCTGCATTGCAGGGGGTTGGACTAGATGACCGTTGTGGTCCCTTCCGACTACAATTCTATGATTCTATTGATATATAGCCATAGCATATGCATCATTCTGCTTTCTTGAATTGTCCTACTCCTAGGCATAGCTGCCAACTCCTAGAGGCCTAGATGCAACCCCCCCCCCAATTACTGGTAAATACAGTGGTACCTCGGGTTACGAACGCGATCCGTTCCGGGTCGCAGTTCGTAACCCGAAAAGTTCGTAACCCGAAAAGGGCCCGAACCGCTGCCTTGCGCATGCGCAAAGCGCTATTTCCGCTATTTTGCGCTTTGCACATGCGCAAAGGCGTGCGGCGCTTCTGCGCACGCGCGCACAGCGAAAATACTTCCGGGTTTGCGAAGTTCGTAACCCGGGTTGTTCGTAACCCGAGGTGTTCGCAACCCAAGGTAGACTGTGATCTACCAGTAGATCACTGGATGTCTGTGGTAGATCACTGCTAGATCACTGGCACCCCTAAAAAAAGCTCACCCAAAATTTTCCTCCTCCCTAAAAAAAGCTGAACTATGACCTGAAGCCCTAAACAAAAATGGGCCTCCCTTCCTCCTAAAAGAAGCTCAACAAGTTTGACCTAAACTCAAAAAAACAGGGCTTCCCTTCCTTAAAAAAACTCAACAGCTTTGACCTGAACCCCCCAAAAGAGGGTAGATCACTCCCAGTTTTAAACTCTGTGAGTAGATCAGAGTCTCTTGGGAGGTGGCCACCCCTGATTTACAGTATACAGATGCAGGAGGAGGGGCAGACTGGAACACCTCTGCTTTTTATAAACATCACTGTGTCTATCAAAAGCTACAGCCCCCCCTTTTCTTATTCATTTCCTTTTAGCCTTGCAGAGCCACCTTAGTCAATGCACCCTCATTAAATCGCCAATAGAACTCTTAATGCGATCCCTGAATGCTCATTAACAACTACCACTGAAGAACAATAGGGTGAATTGGTCAGCTATCAAACCTTGCCTGAAGGGATTTTCTGCTCCATTGTCTTAACTGCTTAAGTACCGGTAGCCGCTTTGCTTTATTTATTTGATGTGTTTTTGTTACAGCTGTGTTCCCGCCCCCCCCCCAGCAAGTGGAGAGCTGCTCTCGCTAAAGCAAAGCCCTTTCCACTTCAGTTTTTGGAGGGGAAAAGTGCTGGTTATGGTCTGTAAAATACAATAATTTTTTGCTTCTAGGGGGGGCAGCTGCCCCCTCCTGCCCCCCTGCCTACGCCCATGGGTTATTTGGATCTGCTTTGGGGTTGGTTTGTTTTTTCTAGACCTCCATGATGGACCAGGTGCAGGAGGCATACAGGTAAAATGAAAGAACTGAGTGGCTCTGAGCACGTTATGAGTTTCCAGTTTCCAGGATTCTTTGAGGGGAAAATGTGTTACAGGACTGCTGTGTTTGAGGCCCTTTTGCTTAGCCTATGGAGTGGGGCCCTGGATTTCTGCCCTAAAGTGCTGCCCTGACAGTACCATGATTTCATCTCCTGAAAACAAAACACATTTGATCTGAACTGGGAGGTGTGTGTGGAACCCAGCCACAATGTTGACCTTCGTTGAAACAATGAGGTTCAGAGGTGCCAGCTGTCATTGCTTTTCTTGACAGAAGCCCCATTGATATCCTGCCAGAAAAGCAATTTGAAGATCAAGTTGCCAGTTAAAGTTCCCTTTGTTTATCTTAAAAGCTGGTCCAACAGAGTAACTTAGGATGGAGAAAGTTACCGTAATTCACACAGAGAGAGATATTTTCCACTGAATAGGTGGTGTCAATGCTAGACGAATGCAAACTGTTATGTGGCTTAAAATGCAGCAATGTGAATTTGATTCATATTTTGGAGTGATCATTGGAAACACTTGTGATACTGCTGTTAATGCTCACCTCAGTTCTCAGATCAATAAGATGCTCCAGGGGTGTTGAACTAATTCTGGTTTGGTTTCCTTTGGAAGGAGTCACTGGAAATGTTTTTGGTGTTTAGCAACATTGTATTTATTTACAAAAACAAAGAGGACACTTGTCCAGGGCTTCTAAACTGGTTTGACCATTTTAACAGTCCCTCTCTTTTGCAGACCCTCCTCTTACAACAATAAAATTATTGGGATAGCAGGGATCCTGAGAAGACTTTCAGCTCAACCCCAGTCCTAAAACATTGGGCGAAGTTCTAGAAAATTATCTGCTAGAGACTTGATGACAGAGGTGAAGAATCCGTGTTTGTATGAGAAAAGAATGTTTCCCTAAGAATGGGATGGCTTCAAAGTTGAGGAGATGTTGTTTCAGAGGGTTAATTTCATGGCATATCATCTCAACAAATATTTTTTTTCTTGAAATTCACAAAGACATTAAGGTAAAGAGATGGCATATGTGCCTAGATTAACAGCATGACAGTTAAGAAAAAAAAAACCACAGGAACAAAGAAATCAAAACATTCTTCACTTGCAATAGTGATCAAATCATTATCATGCTTCTCAAGCGTAGAACAGCAAGTTCCAGCCAAGGCAAGCAAAACCTTACTAGACCTCAAAGCCTTAAAATACCTTTGAAACGGCTATGGTGAAGCTTCTGAAACAGGCAGAAATCCTTATAGCCAATTATTTATGTATTATTTGTCACTCACCACAAGCAACAAACCTCTAGAATGTAAAACAAACATTCAAGCATGCAAAATACCAGCAAAATGCAAGCAATTCAAAAAAGCACAGGCAGTAAAAAAACAAGCAAAACACCTCCATAATCCTATAAATCTAAGGCCCCGATGGAAATGAAAACTTATTGCCATCAGATTGAACAAAGACTAATATTAAATCTGTCAACATAAGTACATAACATACTTGCATCCGGTCCAGGGCTCAGTTTTTAGTTTCTTAGCCACAGTGTTCAAGGGCGTACCCACCACGGGGCAAGTTAGGGCAGCTGCCCTACTCTAGAAGCAGGGCTGGTGGGCAGAGGCGGAGCACAGCCTGGCGGAGCGCGAGTTCGCCATTCCCGCCGCGCCGCGCCGCACCCTCCCTCCAGCTCCCCGGCGCGCCCTCAGGCAAGGCAAAGCGCGGTGGGGAACCAGGGAGCGCGGCGCGGTGGGTGGGAACGCCGAACTCGCGCTCCGCTGGGCTGGGCTCCGCCTCCGCCCACCAGCCCTGCTTCTAGGGAGGGGCACAGCCCGGCGGAGTGCGAGTTCGCCGTTCCCGCCTGCCGCGCTGCGCCCTCCCTCCAGCTCCCCGTCGCGCCCTCTGGCAAGGCCAAGCGCGGCGGGGAACCAGAGAGCACGGCGCGGCGGGCGGGAACGCTGAACTCGCGCTCCGCTGGGCTGGGCTCCGCCTCCGCCCACCAGCCCTGCTTCTAGGGAGGGGCACAGCCCGGCGGAGCGCGAGTTCGCCGTTCCCGCCCACTTTGTGGCCCCTCCCCTTCCGTGCCTTGGCCCCTCCCCTTGCCCCCCCCCCTAGTTTTGATCCTGGGTACGCCCATGACAGTGTTGCCCTTGTAGGGAGGAAGATGTAAACAAAACTAGAATGAGTTGGCTCTGCCTGTCATTGGCTCTGGCTCCCCTAAGTGTTGGGTCACCTTGCCCTCTTCCAGTCCCAAATGACACCAACTACCACTGCCATTTTGTGTGAGGCCACACTTTCCACAGCAGCTTTATTGTGTTAGGCCTCACCCCCATAACAGCATAGCTGCCAAGTCTCCCGTTTTCTCCGGGAAACCCCCGTTTTTCCAGCTGTCCCCAGCCAAAAAAACGGATTTGTTTTTTCCCGGTTTATTCTGGTGTGGTGGCCATTTTGGAACTGGGCAGAGCATGCTCAGAAGCAACTTTTGATGCTGCTCTGCCCAGTTCCAAAATGGCTGCAGCGCGACTTCTGGTGCGGCAGCTATTTTGAACTGCGCACAGCAGCATCAAAAGTCACTTCTGAGCATGCTCCGCCCAGTTCCAAAATGGCCACCGCGCTACTTCCGGTATGCTAATTTTGGTCCGGTCCCTTATTTTTCAGAGAGGAACTTGGCAGGTATGCCATAACAGCCATTTTGTGGCTGGTGCCCACGGCACTTTCTCAAAATTATATATGTGCCCACTGCCCCCAAAAGGGGTAGTGATGCATGTTCTCACGTAGTAATTGGAATATTTCCCCCTAATTATTAGAATAAACTTCCCTGGGGAGGAGCTGGAAAAGCAGGTTACTGTACTTAGAACAATAAAAACTCTTTCTACTTCAGCTTTGGCTATTTGACAACCCAGTCCTGCTTGTCTCTGCTTTAACATGTCCATTCTTTCAGCATAGCAGACATCTTTTAGCTTCTTTGACCGCTATGTCCTTCTGGAACTGTGATTGATTTGAAAAACAACCCGGAGGTTATTTGTATTCTAAAGCACTGTTAGGGATGCATACACAGGGCACCCAGTTCTGTCTTAGAGAGGAAACAAGCTAGACTTGTTATTCCCCCCCGAGTACCTATAATGGAATATATATCTTGATTTCATACATGCCCATACAGTGGAAAGCAAGTGCATTTTATTAATCATTTATGAAGTGCCTAAAATTTTATAGGCACCAGATGCCAGAAGCCCACACAAACCCTTCACTGTACTCTTTCTAGTACCTATAAAACACATTTTTGTTTAACAAAAAACAAAACATGGAAAATGTTGGTTTATGTTTTAATCTGTTTTTAGTTTATTGCTGGTTTTCTTAAATATAAAAATGCTTTAAATAGTAGTTTTTAACTGATGATTAGTTGTTTTATTGTCTTTGTAAAATGCTTTGAGGTTTTTTTAAAAAAAACCATCAAGCGGTGTATAGATTTTATGAAATAAGTATGTAAAGCATGTTACTCATGCTAATTGAATAGCCAACAACATTGCCTTATCTCCCAGCAAACAAATCAGGAGGGGCTGCTCAATAACATATATTCTTTTAAAATTTTATTTATTGAATTTATATCCCACCCTTGCTCCCTAAGGAGCCCAGGGTGGCAGATTATATATATATATATATATATATATATATATATATATATATATATATATGCATTAGGTGCACATTAATTTTTTTACCTCAGACTGCCTTTTACCATCTGCTCCCATGTTTTATGGCAGATGCCCCACACCGTCTGAGAGCAATCTGTGCTTCAAATCCTTTCCAAACTACCTTAACTTGTTATATTAATGGAAAGGGCTAATGGCATGGCTTCAGACTGATGGGAAAATCAAATGAAAAGATTCCAAGAGCGCTTAATTTTTAGAAAGTTTTAAGTTGAGAATAAAAAGACAAATTCCAGTAGCAATCCAGTTTTTAGAAATCCAGGACAAGGCCCTGTTTCGGTTTATTCTTCATCAGCTCTAGTTTCACAGTTTCAAGGTGAAAGCGTACCATTCATGTTTTTCTCAACATTGACCTTGAAACTATGAAACTAGAGCTGATGAAGAATAAACTGGATTTCTAAAAACTGGATTGCTACTAGAATTTGTCTTATTATTCTCAACTTAAAACTTTCTAAAAAATTAATCTACTACCTGGTCAGAGCCCCTTCATGGATCACTGCCTTGTCATGGCGAAGGGGCTTAAATAACTTAGAGAAGTTATGTTTTGACCAAACGTGATCCACCCGGAGAAGGAATTGGCAAGCCACTCCAGTATCCCTGCCAAGAAAACTCTATGGACAAAGACAACAGGCATATAAAAGTTATGACGCTGGAAGATGAGCCCCTCAGGTCGGAAGGTGTCCAACATGCTACTGAGGAAGAGCGGAGGACAAGTACAAGTAGATTCAGAGCTGATGAAGCGGTTGGGCCAAAGCCGAAAGGTCGCTCAGTTGCGGATATGCCTGGAAGCGAAAGGAAAGTCCGATGCTGTAAAGAAAAATATTGCATAGGAACCTGGAATGTAAGAACCATGGATGGAGGTAAACTGGATGTGGTCAAAAATGAGATGGCAAGAATAAATATTGACATCCTGGGCATCAGTGAACTAAAATGGAAGGGAATGGGCGAATTCAGTTCGGGTGACTATCATATCTACTACTGTGGGCAAGAATCCTGTAGAAGAAATGGAGTGGCCCTCATAGTCAACAAAAGAGTGGCAAAAGCTGTAATGGGATGCAATCTCAAAAATGACAGAATGATCTCGATACGAATCCTAGGCAGACCTTTTAACATCAAAGTAATCCAAGTTTATGCACCAACTACCGGTGCTGAAGAAAGTGAAATTGACCAATTCTATGAAGACTTAATTATAAGTCTTCATAGATTATGGAGAAAGCTAGAGAGTTCCAGAAAAACGTCTACTTCTGCTTCATTGACTATGCAAAAGCCTTTGACTGTGTCGACCACAGCAAACTATGGCAAGTTCTTAAAGAAATGGGAGTGCCTGATCACCTCATCTGTCTCCTGAGAAATCTCTATGTGGGACAAGAAGCTACAGTTAGAACTGGATATGGAACAACTGATTGGTTCAAAATTGGGAAAGGAGTACGACAAGGTTGTATATTGTCTCCCTGCTTATTTAACTTATATGCAGAATTCATCATGCGAAAGGCTGGACTAGATGAATCCCAAGCCGGAATTAAGATTGCCGGAAGAAATATCAACAACCTCAGATATGCAGATGACACAACCTTGATGGCAGAAAGTGAGGAGGAATTAAAGAACCTTTTAATGAGGGTGAAAGAGGAGAGCGCAAAATATGGTCTGAAGCTCAACATCAAAAAAACCAAGATCATGGCCACTGGTCCCATCACCTCCTGGCAAATAGAAGAGGAAGAAATGGAGGCAGTGAGAGATTTTACTTTCTTGGGCTCCTTGATCACTGCAGATGGTGACAGCAGTCACGAAATTAAAAGACGCCTGCTTCTTGGGAGAAAAGCAATGACAAACCTAGACAGCATCTTAAAAAGCAGAGACATCACCTTGCCGACAAAGGTCCGTATAGTTAAAGCTATGGTTTTCCCAGTAGTGATGTATGGAAGTGAGAGCTGGACCATAAAGAAGGCTGATCGCCGAAGAATTGATGCTTTTGAATTATGGTGCTGGAGGAGACTCTTGAGAGTCCCATGGACTGCTATAAGATCAAACCTATCCATTCTTAAGGAAATCAGCCCTGAGTGCTCCCTGGAAGGACAGATCGTGAAGCTGAGGCTCCAATACTTTGGCCACCTCATGAGAAGAGAAGAATCCTTGGAAAAGACCCTGATGTTGGGAAAGATTGAGGGCACTAGGAGAAGGGGACGACAGAGGACAAGATGGTTGGACAGTGTTCTCGAAGCTACGAACATGAGTTTGACCAAACTACGGGAGGCAGTGCAAGACAGGAGTGCCTGGCGTGCTATGGTCCATGGGGGTCACGAAGAGTCGGACACGACTAAACGACTAAACAACAACAACATGAAGACTTAAAACACCTTCTAGAAATGACACCAAAGAAGGATGTTCTTCTCATTACAGGGGATTGGAATGCTAAAATAGGGAATCAAGAGGTAAAAGGAACAACTGTCAAGTTTGGCCTTGGAGTTCAAAACGAAGCAGGGCAAAGGCTAATAGAGTTCTGTCAAGAGAACAAGCTGGTCATCACAAACACTCTTTTCCAACAACACAAGAGACGACTCTACACATGGATATCACCAGATGGGCAGCATCGAAATCAGATTGATTATATTCTCTGCAGCCAAAGATGTAGAAGCTCTATACAGTCAGCAAAAACAAGACCTGGAGCTGACTGTAACTCAGATCATCAGCTTCTTATAGCAAAAATCCAGCTTAAACTGAAGAAAGTAGGAAAAACCACTGGGCCAGTAAGATACAATCTAGATCAAATCCCTTATGAATACACAGTGGAAGTGAGGAACAGGTTTAAGCAGTGGTTCCCAACAGGTGGTCCACGGACCCCCAGGGGTCCGCGAGCTATGCCAGAGGGGTCCGCAAGATGCTATTAGAATAAAAATATATTAAATATATTTCGTATGATAACAGATTTTTTGTTTTGGCCGCTTCCTGCATGAGCAGAGTCCAGCACAAAACCAGAATTAGATGAGGCAGTAGTTCTGCTGTATGCCATTAGGTGGCGCTTTACAAACACTACTGTTTTGCAAAGAGGCAGCACACGCATTCTACTAACGCTCACCTCCCCAAGATGCTTTGCGCGCGTCGGCTTCATTTGTGCGCTACTGCGCAGGTACCCTGTCTTCTCCATTCCCCTCCCTCCTCCCTGGACTCTTATAAAAAGACTCTTAATTTGGCTCTCACTTTTTAATTTTAGGATTAGGAATTAATGGGGGTCCTTGTCACAATAGTGGCTCGATGAGGGGTCCTCGAGAAAATTTTGTTGGAAACCCCTGGGTTTAAGGATTTAGATTTGGTGGACAGAGTGCCTGAAGAACTATGGATGGAGGCTCGTAATATTATACAGGAGGCAGCAACGAAAACCATCCCAAGGAAAAGGAAATGCAAGAAAGCAAAATGGCTGTCCAACGAGGCCTTACACAATTGCGCTCATTTCACACGCTAGCAAGGTTATGCTCAAAATTCTACAAGGCAGGCTTAGGCAGTATGTGGACCGAGAACTCCCAGAAGCGCAAGCTGGATTTTGAAGGGGCAGAGGAACCAGAGACAAAATAGCAAACATGTGCTGGATTATGGAGAAAGCTAGAGAGTTCCAGAAAAACGTCTACTTCTGCTTCATTGACTATGCAAAAGCCTTTGACTGTGTCGACCACAGCAAACTATGGCAAGTTCTTAAAGAAATGGGAGTGCCTGATCACCTCATCTGTCTCCTGAGAAATCTCTATGTGGGACAAGAAGCTACAGTTAGAACTGGATATGGAACAACTGATTGGTTCAAAAGTGGGAAAGGAGTACGACAAGGTTGTATATTGTCTCCCTGCTTATTTAACTTATATGCAGAATTCATCATGCGAAAGGCTGGACTAGATGAATCCCAAGCCGGAATTAAGATTGCCGGAAGAAATATCAACAACCTCAGATATGCAGATGACACAACCTTGATGGCAGAAACTGAGGAGGAATTAAAGAACCTTTTAATGAGGGTGAAAGAGGAGAGCGCAAAATATGGTCTGAAGCTCAACATCAAAAAAACCAAGATCATGGCCACTGGTCCCATTACCTCCTGGCAAATAGAAGGGGAAGAAATGGAGGCAGTGAGAGATTTTACTTTCTTGGGCTCCTTAATCACTGCAGATGGTGACAGCAGTCACGAAATTAATAGATGCCTGCTTCTTGGGAGAAAAGCAATGACAAACCTAGACAGCATCTTAAAAAGCAGAGACATCACCTTGCCTACAAAGGTCCGTATAGTTAAAGCTATGGTTTTCCCAGTAGTGATGTATGGAAGTGAGAGTTGGACCATAAAGAAGGCTGATCGCCGAAGAATTGATGCTTTTGAATTATGGTGCTGGAGGAGACTCTTGAGAGTCCCATGGACTGCAATAAGATCAAACCTATCCATTCTTAAGGAAATCAGCCCTGAGTGCTCACTGGAAGGACAGATCCTGGAGCTGAGGCTCCAATACTTTGGCCACCTCATGAGAAGAGAAGAATCCTTGGAAAAGACCCTGATGTTGGGAAAGATTGAGGGCACTAGGAGAAGGGGACGACAGAGGACGAGATGGTTGGACAGTGTTCTCGAAGCTACGAACATGAGTTTGACCAAACTGCGGGAGGCAGTGGAAGACAGGAGTGCCTGGCGTGCTATGGTCCATGGGGTCACGAAGAGTCGGACACGACTAAACGACTAAACAACACCACCTGGTCAGAGCTCTTGGAATCTTTTCATTTGATTTCCCCAACTCTCCAAGGACTCCAATTTATTAAGTACAGCTTCAGACTGAAGCAAATTACTCCCCAATCTCTCTCTCTGTGTGTGTGTGTGTGTGCGCGCGCGCACCTGCGCATACACAGAAACACACATGCTGCTTCCCCCTTTTCTTCCTCCCCACAGGAGAGCAGGGAAGCAGGAAGGAGTTGGCTTCCTTACCCCTTTGATCCCACAGCAGCTGCTGAGGTAAATGGAGGTCAGGGAGTTTGCTGGAAGGAACATGAATCTGGCATCCTTCTCCTCTCCTCACGCCTGGCCAGCAACAACTCCTGCTTCGCCCCAGGTTGCTAGAAAAACGGTCTCTGCTTCCCCATCTTATTTAATTTAAAGCGCTGCAAGCAAGAGGACAGTTATCACAGAAATTTGGCTCTCACACAATTTCCACAATAGGCATGCGGAGCCGGTGTTGCAGGACTCCCAGCTTCTATCACTCCCTGAACCAGTGTGGACAGTGGTGAGGGATGATGGGAACTGGACTCCCAACAGTCTTGGGAGGTCCACAATCTCCCCGTTCCTGGGTTGGACCAAAGATAGGGATAATCTAGCAGTCACATCGGGTGACAGTCCATTGCTCAGTGGCAGAGCACATGTGTTGCATGCAGAGGGGCTGGTGTCCAATTTCTGTCTTCTCCAAGGATCAGGACAGCCTCCTGGGAGAACAGCGTGTAGACCTAGAAAAGGTCACCTTGCCAGTCAGAGTAGACAATATCTTTGACTGGACATAACCGTCCTTTACCTTTTACCTAGTCTGACTGGGTATTAAAGCAGCTTCCTATGATCATCATTTTGGGGTTCCAACTGGATACCTGCAAAGCTCCCACATTTTTTAGGAGGGTAGCACTGTGGAAGGATGTGTGTAAGAGTCACCACCATTAAAAAGACGAGGAAAAAGCATTATGAGAGCTCAAGGACACATTCCAGCCAGGCAAATGCACAAAAGGAAGACGCAAAACAGGGCCAGTGAGGGGGAGTAGCCTGTAGGGTGTCTGAAGGGCCAGAGAGAGATGCCTCGAGGGCCACGTTCCACTCCCAAGCATAACGTTTCTCCCTCCTGTGCTACAGTCTACTACTAATTTGTTCTTCACATATTCCTGTGAGGTAAATAGGGCATCAACACCCCCCTTTTATGCAGCCAAAACTAAGACACAGAGAACTCCATGGAGAAATACAAATAAGAGAAATGCCTGACTATTTTTAAAAAATAAAAAAACAAGATAAATTATTTTTTATTATTTTATTGCTTTTTAAGCACAAAGAAAATGAATTGAAAGATGTTACATTTTTATAAAACACACAATGGTTATAGTCATTTTATTAGGAAAGTGCCAGTGTCAAATAAAGGAGAGTTTGTACATAACATCATTGTATATTTGGCTCAATTTACAGACACAATCAATAGGAAAATCATAACTTCTTAAAAATTGTGAAGTTATGAATATATTGAAGCCAGGTCACACAAATATTTAATGCGCAGCAGAACATTAGTTATGTTCAGAGAAAGTTCTTCAGTCTGGGAAACAGTTTCTGTGCATTCTGAGTTGTTATGCCTATAACTTCTTCCACTGAAATCCCTTTTATTTTAGCAATGTATTCTGCAGCAATGAAGACGTTCTTTGGTTCATTTCTCACCTGAAATACAAATAAGTGGTGTTGATCTCCAGCGACACCTAAGGCCAACTCGGTTTCTCTTTTGGTTCAAATCTTCATAGAATCATAGAACCATAGAGATGGAAGGGATCACAAGGGGCATCTAGTCCAACCCCCTGAAATGCAGGAATCTTTTGCCCTATGTGGGGCTTGCACCCTTGACCCTGATATTAAGAGTCCCATGCTCTACTGACTGGGCTACCTTGTTGTGCTCTGGCTCTTATTAACGGCACCATTCTTTTTATCCACCTTTGAAACTGACCTTTTTATGATATTCAGGACTGAGCCCCTTACAGAGGTTGAGGCCCAGTAGGTCGGCCTATTGCACTCAAGCCTCCATTTACTCTACTTAGCTCTTTCCCAACACTGTCAAGACCTCTTAAGATCTCCTCCTCACAACTGAAGTTGTTTTGCCACACCATCACTCAGCATCTCAAGCCACTTCTTCCCCAACAGGATCGTGCTCATAAACTGTGCTGCAGAAGTTGGATAGCCATCTGTCATGGGTGCTTAGCTGAGATTCCTGCGTTGTAGGGGGCTGATCTAGATGACCCTCAGGGTCCCTTCCAACTCTACAATTCTACAATCCCATGATACTTTACCTGTTTCTCAGGGCCGAGCGCAGGAGAGTCAGTTTCTAAGCAAATGTTTTCTAGGGGCAACTGTTTCACAAGTTTCTGCTTCTTGAACAAAATAAGGAAAGCAATTAGCATCATAATTCTCCAAGCAGCCAAAATAAAAACATTTAAAAACTTGAACTGTCCACAGATTAAATAAGTGTTTAGTCGAGCCTCCTTTACCCAAATAATTAAATATTAATACTGCCAAATCTTGAATACAAATGCTTTTTCTGAGGACAGTGAAAATTTTTGTTTATTAAATTGTATATTGCCAATATTTGAAAGCAGTTGTTAAAGTCTTCTTTTCCATTCCTTATTTCAGTGGCAGGAGAACCAAAATAGCTTCCAAAAATAAGAGTGTCCTCATCTCCTACTGATTAAAGAATTCAATCAGCTAAAGCAGAGGTGGGGAATCCTTTTGGCTCCATGCACCAGATCTGAGATATGGGGGGAAAAGAACCTTATAGCCAGAAGCCAGGACTTCTTGAATCTCACCTGCTCACTCCTTATAATAGATGGAGGAATGGAGAAAAAATACCCAGCCGTCACCCCTTCCATTGCCACTGACGGCTTGCCATCAAACGCATGGAGCAGCACCCTTTCAGCACCTAAGGAGAACTACAGAAATCAGGAAAAGAACTTTTGCTTCCTGTAGAAACATCAAAGCGGAGACCAGGCAGTGAATGTGATCCAAAGATCCACAGGGCTCTAGAAAAAGCTAGAGGCGCACTCGTGGAATGCGGCTCTACGAACGGGTTTATATCCCTTTACAATATATTAATGTTATATTTCATATTGGGCTGTGCGATCTCCTGACTTGGCTGGCATGACTCTGACCCAAACCCCAAAATGCAGCTGGCTGCCAGTACATTTTCAGATAACAGGTGTTGATCTGCAAAGCCCTGTACGGCCTAGGACTCTGATATCTTTCAGGGTATTGCACCCAACATAAACCTACCCAAACCCTTCAATCTTCATCTGAGGCCCTCCTCTAGGTGCCCCTTCAGAGGGTGGTGATAAGAGAGAGGGCACTTTTAGTGGTGGCTCCCAGCTTGTGGAATGCTTTCGAGGTCTGCCTGGCAACACCATTAACACCCTTTCAGCCTATGGTAAAAATGTACCGTATCTCCTCTCTAAGGCATTTGACCGACCATGACCTGCTGCTTATTGATGAAATGTTTTCCGCTGACGACATTTCTGCTCTTTGCTGGGTTGCTTTATGGGTCACTGTGGTGGCTTTATTGCATTTTCCCCTGGTTTTATCCTATCTCTTCGTCTCTTAAGCCTTTGCCAATTGCTTACAGACCTTTTTGGAGTAAGCAACTAGTAAGTCAAATAATAGTATTTATAATAATAATAATAATAATAAATAATAATAATAATAATACCATCATCTAAAGCAGGCACCCCCAAACTTCTGCCCTCCAGATGTTTTGGCCTACAACTCCCATGATCCCTAGATAACAGGACCAGTGGTCGGGGAAGATGGGAATTGTAGTCCAAAACATCTGAAGGGCAGAAGTTTGGGGATGCCTGATATAAAGATAACTGCCTTCTAAAGTACAGTGCCCAGGGCCTTAAAAAACCTACGCTTGTGCCTCTAATTGAGAAGGCTCTGGATCTCATGCTAAAACAGATGTGTAAGATTGGCTGAGCCTGGATAGCTCAGTTGGTTAGAGCATGGTGCTGATAACGTGGTTCGATCCCTGTAGAAGACATCTGCATAGTCCTGCATGGACTTCCAACTCTACAATTCTATGATCCTATTTCAGGTCTGCTTCTTGTTTCTGGTCTAACATCCAAGGGGGGGGGGGGAGAGACTGATTGTCCCCCACAGTGAATAGGCCCTGTATATTTTGGCAAGAAAACTAAACAAACTGAATGAATGTAAATAAAACAAAACATTATACCTTGTTCCTTTAAGAGGTTAATGGTTGGCCTTCCAGCTGAGCGGGAATGGACATTTCTAGGATAAACAAGAAGAACAAAAGATATCAGCAGGAGATGTTAGCAAAACTGGGCTGGGTTTTCATGGCCGGATAAACCACTTCCCTGGGTGGAGTTTTAGCATTTCTTATGTGTTTAAGCTTGAATCAAGTTACATATTTTAACTCTGTTTTTATCTAACCCAAGCCTTCAGAACAGGGCTATTAAAATTATGTAAACAAATAAATTGCACTTTGATGGTCTACTGAATTGCTGCTTAAAGCAAAATAGGTAGGAAGAGTTATTGCAGAGTGCCTGGAAACATCTCAAAAGAACTATGCAAAGATTATACAGCAACACAGCCTGTAACCCTGAAAATACAGCAAAAACACTTCCTCCATTAATACGAGGAATAGATAATACAATAAATTGCAGTAAGAATTTTAATTAGAGCAGCGCATTTTAGACAATGTTCTGGTTTAATTAGCAACTGAATTCCAATCAGGACAAATGCCGTTTTCATTCACAAAAATAAAATTAATTCTCTTTCTTGCAACATACACAAGACCTACAAAGGCAAATTGAGCTGTTTTGCCAGCTGAATCTGCTTGATCAGGACTTGTCTTTGCCCTTCCTTCTGCTCATCAGTGCTTGCAAATCTGGGAGTGAAATCCAGACCAACCTGTAGGAAAAATGGGAGGGGGGAATTCAAAAACACTGCTAGAAATTGTTGGCTTACTGTGTCTATCAGCACAAAATGCACTCAGCTAGGAGCAATAATAAAAGCAAACTCGATCCCAAAGTCTCCTATAGCAGTTTACACTTAACAAGAAATGTATTATTGAAGACCTGCTATTTTTGTGAAACACCCAAGGTCCTTAATCAAGCATTTAATCAACAGTCCAGTATGTTGACTGTTGTGAAAAAGCCAAGAACTTGCTTAAAGTTTAAAGGGCTACTTCTGACACGACATAATTCCTACATCAAAAATATTTCCCTTGTATGAAAAACTGTGCCACTCACATGCAGATCATCACACGTGACAACTGCATATATGGGTGGTATAAGAAACAAGATGTCTAACATTTGTTAAAATATTTATTTTCAATACAGTATTTATATCCCACTTTATATCCTTATATGAAACATATATTATTATATAGGATGGTCACAGATATACATTATTTCAGTGTGTGCGCACTTTCTGGAACACTATAGCCAATTACAGCTTCCCAGAATGTTCTATACTCAGCAAATTACACATGGGGTTTTTCGTCATGCAAATATCTACACAACAAGCATTTCACATTGTTCTGTGAACTGTCAACGCAATCCTCTAAGTGAGTGTTTCTCAACCAGTGTGCCTCCAGATGTTTTGGGACTACAACTCCCATCATTCCTGACCACTGGTCTTGCTAGCTAGGGATGATGGGAGTTGTAGTCCCAAAACATCTGGAGGCACACTGGTTGAGAAACACTGCTCTAAGTGCCTAATTAGAAAGACAAGTCCCACTGAGTTCAATTGGATTTACTCCCAGTTCACATGTGCATAGGGGTGTAGCCTAAGGTTGAAGTCTTATGCACACTTACTTGAGAGTAAGCCTTACTGTGCATAGGGGGACTTACTTTTGGGTAAAGATGCAGAGGATTGTGCTGTGCAGCTGTAATCCTAGGGACCTGCAAGTAAAAACATTTAGGGTTGTGCTGCCCGGTGCTTTTGGCAGCCAAACACCAAAGGCTATACAGATTCTACTTACTTCTCCGATGGCCAACAACCGGTCCTTATAGAGTTCTATGAGTGGCAATGCATCATCCAGATCCTGCACAAAGATCTTGTGTAAGTGTGAGATGAACACTTAGGCCTCAAACAATTACGATAGTCTCAGATGTCTGCTTCACCTCCCACCACTGTTTCTCTCCCCTGTTCCTATTTTACAACCCACTTTTCCTCATACAGTAAGCCTGCAACTAGTGTACATTTAACTTGTTCACATTCAGCTTTACGTGTGTGGCAATTAAATAATTGTTTTAAAGGGGGCAGGGTTTTGGGGAAAATGACTTTGGCAATCCCATCCGCCATTGAACCCAATGGATTTTTGACTATATGTGATTTGGGATTTATGGTAGGCGTGATCCCTGGAACGTAACCCCACGCAAGCTGGGGGCCCGCAGTATTTAAGTAAGACACCACATATGTTTTGACACACCTTCCTTGGATCATAGTTTTGTTCTTTTCTAATTTGCAATTCTGTATAGCTAAAGCAGGCATCCCCAAACTGCGGCCCTCCAGATGTTTTGGACTACAATTCCCATCTTCCCCGACCACTGGTCCTGTTAGCTAGGGATCATGGGAGTTGTAGGCCAAAACATCTGGAGGGCTGCAGTTTGGAGATGCCTGAGCTAAAGCAATGCCATTTTGCTGTACGCAGTGCCTTCTCCTTGTCCTGTTTAAGTTAGGTCTGCGACATCAGCCTGGCAAACCCCATAATCTGGGTTGTGGCACATAAAGGCAGTGGGTTATGGCAGGAGTAGTCAACGTGGCACCCTCTGGTTGTCGTTGGACTCACAGCCCAAATAGCCAATGGTGAGGGATAATTGGATTTTTAGCCGAGCATTCCAAGCTAAACATACTGTAAGTTTACTTAAGAGCAGGGACAGGGAACCTGTACCTTGCACCCACCCCCAGATGTTGCTGCACTATAATGCTCATCACCCTTGGCCACGGACTATGCTGGCTGAGGCTGTGGGGAGCTGGAGCCTAACTAGACCTGAGAGACTACAGATTCCCCATCCATGATTAAGAGGCAGGCTATGTGCACCGTTAATCACACTAGTGTGCTTCAGATTGGTTACTTTTATTTTGAAGACACGGCTACAGGCCCCCACCTGGAGCATGCGTCCTATCTGGACCATACCCTAGATTAGTTTCCCCTATGAAAATTATTATAGGGAACCTGTGCTCCCTCTCCAGATGTTGCTGAACTACACTCCATCACCTCTAGCCAGACTTTTGAAAAGCATGTCTTACCTTGCCCCCCATCCCACCAGATGCTGTTTGCTCTCCAAGGTACTGTTGAAAATCACCTCCTGAAAACACATCCCTGCTCTGAAGTAAGCTGGTTACAGGTAGGTAGCCGTGTTGGTCTGGGTCGAAGTAAAATAAAAAAATTCCTTCAGTAGCACCTTAAAGACCAACTAAGTTTTTATTTTGGTATGAGCTTTCGTGTGCATGCACACTTCATCAGATAGGTATCTGAAGAAGTGTGCATGCACACGAAAGCTCATACCAAAATAAAAACTTAGTTGGTCTTTAAGGTGCTACTGAAGGAATTTTTTTATTTTACTGAAGTAAGCTGGTTACAACAACAACAACCTTTGATGACAGCTAAGTTGCAGATCTTGCTTAGACTCCTAAAAAAGGATGGGAAGTTATTTTGCCTAGCACCTATTTTTATTTTCTTTCTGATACTCCTTTGGGGATACCTCTAGTTTGCTCTGGGAGAGGGAAGTAGGGGCTCAGTATACAAAAATAAATGTTACTTTGGGAGATCATTACATTATGGGTTAGGGCTAAACAATGTTTTGCTTGGAAGGCAACATGATCCAGTGTTCCATGGACCACTGTGTCATGGACCCACTGTGCAGTTCTCAGCAAGTCACTACTCCTTGGAATTGGTTCTCCCATCTGTGAAATGGGGATAATAGTGACCACTCTATTGCTGCAAGACCACATGCAATAGGAGCTGATAAGTTTACCTGGCAAACTGATAAACAGTACAGAAATTGTTAACTGCCGCAATTGTAACTGGTTGCCATTTCACCTTTAACGTAACACTGCGATCATTTCCCGTTGGACTACTTTGAACTGGATGGATGCCCAGACATGGAAAGACAAATCCTGGGTACCTGGATACAAACATATGTTAAGTAATGGGAAAGGGCAGACATGTATTATGGTTAAATAAAAAAGAAAGAGGACTGAAAAGGTAACAGCTTTTGCTATTCTAATCAACACAACAACTAAGATTTTATTGCTCCTATTTTGATTGCTTATGAACAATAGCATTTTCAAATTTTGCACTCTGAGCGTGAATGTCTCTTAAAGCACCATTGTTTTATTTACCATAACATTTTTCACATAAAACAAGACCGGAACATGTTTATTTTATGAGATAGTGACAAGCTCAGAGTCAAGAGCATTCAGCGAGTCTCGTGGGATTACTGATCTCATCAAGGTTCAACATTCTCTCCCAGGTCCAAGTTCAATATTCCACCTGCTATGATTACTGTAATTTGTTTTAAGTAGGGCTTACCCTTCTATATGGTCCAGAAACATCAGCTAGGGCAGAATGCAGTAGTAAGACTATTCACAGCAACAGATTGCAACATGACACCCTGCACTGGTTGCCAGCTTGCTACTGGGCCAGGTTCAAGATAGTTATGTTAATTCAGCTTGGACCCAAAGTATCTTAAAGACCATCTGATTCCTTGCGCTCCACCTTGATCACTGAGAGCCTCTGACAGGGCAGTGAATTCTGGTGGTTCCCTACAACCCTGAGGTTCGATTGGCCATCGTTAGGGCTGAGCCTTTAGCAAGGCAGTCCCTGGATCCCTGCATTCATTCAGATGTCTCTTGAAAAGACCTTGTTGATTACACAGGCTTTTGCAACATAAATTTTCTTTTTAATTTGATCAGTATGCATTAATGCTTCTAATAATGTTTGAATGATGTTTTTAGATATATCTTTGTTTATTTTGTTTTCCTATACTGTGTTCTGCCTTGTTCTTTTTTATGAGAGTGCAGCTTATAAATTTGTAAATAAATAAATATACTGCACTGATTCTCCATTAGATCACTATGAATCTTTTAATAATAATAATAATAATAATAATAATAATAATAATAATAATTTATTATTTATACCCCGCCCATCTGGCTGGGTTTCCCCAGCCACTCTGGGCGGCTTCCAACCGAATATTAAAAACAATACAGCATCAAACATTAAAAACTTCCCTAAATAGGGCCACCTTCAGTTGTCTTTTAAAAGTAAAATAGTTGCTTATTGCCTTGACATCTGCTGGGAAGGCGTTCCACAGGGCAGGTGCCACTACCGAGAAGGCCCTCTGTCTGGTTCCCTGTAACCTCACTTCTCGCAATGAGGGAACCGCCAGAAGGCCCTCAGTACTGGATCTCAGTGTCCGCGCTGAATGGTGGGGGTGGAGACGCTCCTTCAGGTATACAGGACCGAGGCCGTTTAGGGCTTTAAAGGTCAGTACCAACACTTTGAATTGTGCTCGGAAACGTACTTGGAGCCAGTGTAGATCACTCAGGACCGGTGTTATGTGGTCCTGGTGGCCACTCCCAGTCACTAGTCTAGCTGCCACATTCTGGATTAATTGCAGTTTCCGGGTCACCTTCAAAGGTAGCCCCACGTAGAGTGCATTGCAGTAGTCCAAGCGGGAGATAACCAGAGCATGCACCACTCTGGCGAGACAGTCTGCGGGTAGGTAGGGTCTCAGCCTGCGTACCAGATGGAGCTGGTAGGCAGCCGCCCTGGACACAGAATTAACCTGTGCCTCCATGGGCAGCTGTGAGTCCAAAATGACTCCCAGTCCCAGGCTGTGCACCTGGTCCTTCAGGGGCGCAGTTACCCCATTCAGGACCAGGGAGTCCCCCACACTTGCCTGCCCCCTGTCCTCCAAAAACAGTACTTCTGTCTTGTCAGGATTCAACCTCAATATGTTAGCCTCCATTTTAAAAAAAAGAATATTTCAAGTATCACAGAATCAACTACATCAAATTGCTGAAATTTATAAAATACTATGGGAAGGCTCGAGAAGTGTTCCTTTTGCTTGGAACATTCCAAAGTCCAGTGAGATTTATTTTATTTATTTTCTTTGAACACCACATGGTCGCTAAACACAAGCTCCATCATTCCGCCTAGACACCGAGGTCCAGCTCTGAGGGCCTTCAGGCGGTTCTTTCACTGTGAGAAGTGAAGTTGCAGGGAACCAGGCAGGCGGCCTTCTTAGTAGTGGCACCCACCCTGTGGAATGCCCTCCCATCAGATGTCAAGGAAATAAACAACTATCTGACTTTTAGAAGACATCTGAAGGCAGCCCTGTTTAGGGAAGTTTTTAATGGTTGATGTTTTACTATGTTTTTATATCTGTTGGAAGCTGCTCAGAGTGGCTGGAGAAACCCAGTCAGATGGGTGGGGTACAAATAATAAAATAATAAAATTATTATCATCTCACAATGTAATTTTGACTTAAACAAAAACCAGTTATCATGCAGCATGACAGAATTGTCATATGAGACGCAAAATCCAAAGTATCTGGATGTGCTGAACAAGTTATTCATCTTTTTGGATTCTAGCCTGTAACTATTTTCTACCTTGTGAAACAGGCTGAAGAACTAGAAACTTCATTACCTTTCTGAAAGCTGAATAATTTTTTCAAAATCTTCTGTGTATTCAGCAACTACCACCAGAGCCAAAACGTTACACTGAAACAACATGAAAAATGTTAGCTAGAGTTGACAAGAACAATGAGAAGTCTTACAATCTGATCTGTTTGAAATTACTGATTTTGCCATATCTTCCTTCCAAATAAATGTGATTCCTGTTTCTTAGTTTACCCTAAAATGGCTTGGCTCGATTTTGGTAGAATCTTCTTTCCCCAGCAACTCATCCCCTATTGTTCAGGAGGGGTCCTGTCCTGATCATTCAAAGAGGGTTTCAGGGGGTGCAGAGGACCGCAGAAGAGAGGTGGGGACAGACAACTTTCCTTCAATGAACTTCCTTAAGTTAATTTACCTTAGTATACAAACTAAGCCCTTGAACTATCAAAATCTATAGATCTACTGCCTATAAAACTTTAACAACTGCAGAAAAATATATATAGATATAACTACAAACCTTTTTTGCTTCTTCCAATACACTTTCAATATCCTAGAAGATAATAAAAATATAATTATGCTACCAGAATAATTTGTAAGGAAGGGGAGAAAGCAGGAGAAATGGCAAACTCTTTGCACCTAAAAGAAGGAAGCTGTCAAACGCTACTTATTTAAACCACCGCTGCCCCTTCTTTCAAACAGAAGGAAAGCTATTACTACTACGACTACTCATAAAAGTGTTTTTCCTTTTGAATTCAGGTACAGATAAAGGCAAACAAATGCACATGCATTTTGTGAAAGTAAAATGAATTTTCCCCCCCTGGTTTTATGTTATACGGGCCCATAGATGAGCTGTTTACATTTTTATTGATCAGCACTGGAGACTTCTATCCCCTTTCACATGGGGACCAAAGTGAATTCAGATGTCCCCCACTGTGAGCTCTTGCTGGGATGAATAACTGCGGATGGAGGGGGCTTTTCATCTCGAAACCATGACCCTGAAATGAAGTGTCTCATGCTCTACCAACTGAGCTATTTCGCCTGCACATACTCCCCGGGGAGGAGGCATGTTAATTGTAGTTTTACTAGGTAAACAAATACTGCTTTCAATCTGGAAAAGAAATATGGTTTATTAATGTCAGACATTAATTCATACTGAAGGAAGCTAGTAGTAGATAGCATGTGACTTTATGCACGTGTATAGGGAAGTTTTTAACGTTTGACGTTTTATTATGTTTTTATATTCTGCTGGAAGCCGCGCCAAGTAGCTGGGGAAACCAAGCCAGAGGGGCAGGGTATAAATAATAAAATTATCATCATCTAGGGCAGGCTTCCTCAAACTTGGCCCTCCAGATGTTTTTCGCCTACAACTCCCATGATCCCTAGCTAGCAGGACCAGTGGTCGGGGATGATGGGAATTGTAGTCTCAAAAACATTTGGAGGGCCGAGTTTGAGGAAGCCTCATAGGAAACGGGGCACTGGACCAGATGGGTCCTCGATCTAATGCAGGGAAACTCTTATGGAGATGAGAGGGAGCAGGAATTATAAGCGGCGGCAACCGCAGGGTGCAAACCGCGCCGCGCCGCCCACTCACCCCTCGGAACTCGGGCGCGGCGAGGTGGCAATGGCAGTCCACCGCTCCCATCCCGACGACGCGCGCGCGGAACCGAACGCCGAGGGGGCCTCGCTTTCCAACCGGACCTATTTTGCCGAAGCTCCCTCTCTCTCGCGCGCGCAGTCAACCCGCCTTTCAATACGGCTCGGCGGCTTAGCACTGCTTCCGGGTGACGGAGTGAGATAAAAAAATCAACGAACGGTTTCTCCGAGAGAGCGGGAAAAAGACAGGCCGAGATGGAGGAGGCGCCGCCGCGGCCGCCGGCTGCTGCTTCCCCTCGGGACTGCCGGGTGCGGTGCTGCTCGCGGCTCCAGACGGCCGAGGTCCTGGACTACTGCGAGCCTTTCGTGCGGAAGCTCGGGGAGGGCCAGCCGGTGGAGGCAGAGAGCTTGGAGCAGGCCGTGGGGGAAGCGATCTGGGTAAGGGCGGCCGGGAAGGGAGAGGCCCACACGCCCCCCTCCCCAACAACCGTAGCTTTCTGGGTTTCGAGCGGCGCAGGTTACCCAGTTTCTAAGGCGTACCAGATCCAGAATAATTTATCTCCATTGCGTGTCACTGAATTGCTTGTGGAGCCTTGTTCTGTGGTGCTAAGATGTTTGGTGCAATAATTTCTTTCTTTTTTAAAAAAACTATTACTTTTCTATATATACTGTAATAAAGTTTGTTTGTTTGTTTGTTTGTTTGTTTGTTTATTCTCCCTTTTTGACCTGACTCTGGGGGTCAAGGCGGCTTTAAGATAAAAGAGAAACAGATCGTTGCAATACAAACATCACAGCACCAGCCGTTTCCTTAAATATAATTTTAAATGCAGTAAACCACAACAGCAGCTAGCCTTGTCATTTTTGGGGGTGGGAACAGGGGAAGCGTAGCGGCAGCTTAAAATTAGAACCATGACTTAGATGCATATGAAAGGCTCCAATCCTATAAGTCTCTCCAGGTGTTTCCTTTGGTCTGAGGCAGTGCTGTTTTTCTAGAAAAAGAAGAACTCACCATGAACTCACTCATTCTCCTAGAATGGCAATGGTGCCCACCTGAGAGGTACTGGAACTGAGTTCCAGTGAGTTCTGGCTGGAAAAAAAGCCCTGATCTGAGCAGGTTGTCTTGATTTATTGTTTCTCATCTCATAGATGAATGGATGCCAGGTGTAAAAGTATAGAGGACTCATCTTGACTCTGGCAAGGGACTGAGGTGCTGTCCTTGGTACTTGTCAAATAGATTTCCAGGGCAAACAGGTTAGAGACCAGGACCTTTGATGCTGATCATAAGGCGCTAGAAGGCTCATGTGGGTGAAGGTGGCCTTTTAAGGTTAACCCAATATATAACATTAATTCTGAAAATGAAAGTTATAATTCAGTGGTTGAAGTTTCATGAAATTTTCATGGTTCCAGGATCTGGTGAAAATAGTGATAATATAGATGGCTATTGTATGATTCTTTTTAAAAATTGCTTTTTCTAAATGTTTAAAATTGTTCACATACAGCGTATTACAGTGAAAGTATACATGTTTATTTGGAAGTTCAATTGTGGCTTAGTAGGCTACTTTAGGAGTGCAGCCTTTGTGATTCTTGCAGCAGATGTATTGACTAGGCCAGTATTATCGCCATATTACAGGGTTGTATTCTTTCTCATCAAAGTGAACTGAAGTATGTTATAGTCTAAAAAAAGGGGGGGTTAAAATAGACTTTTAAACCATAAATGATGGAGACTACCTTGTGCCTTAAAAATAGAGCTGAACATTACCTTTGCATGGAGATGAGGACCATTCCTGCCTTGGCATCCTTGTTTTTGTAACCTGAGAAAGGCAGGAAAAGCACAAACTTATCAAGCTTTTTTTGCGGGGAGGGGAAGCATTTGGCCTGATGGTTAAAAATTGCCTAGGCATGGTATATGTGCTGAGTCTCAGGCTGGTGAAGTAACAGTAGCATGATTTGCATGTACCTTTATACCTCAGTTTAAAATAAACTATGGTTTAATTTGAAAAAGCAGTGGAATGGTCCCCCTCCCCATATACTGTATAGACCACACATATAGCACACACAGTCTCACACATACACACTTTGACACATCAAACATACACACACATATCTCTCTCTCTCACACACACAGAGAGAGAGAGAAATACTGCCTTTTGCTTTTCACAGAATGTTTTGTGAAGATTAAAATGAGGTGTTTTTTACCCCCCCCCCCAATCATCTAGCTTCAGCTTTAAACAAATAACAGTTTCCCAAGTTTGGATGCAACAATCCAAATGTTACTTCAGCTGAAATAGTCACATATTTTTTCTGTGTTTACTTCTGTCTCCACTTCTCTCCGCTGTTTCCCCTAATTTTTTTCCCCTTAACCCATGTAAAGGCACTGTTTGCATTTTTTGGCTCCAACATGTTTTGGGTCATTCTTCTGAGTCTGCATGAATTGGTCATAAAAAGGATGTGAAATATATTCCCTGCTCATCCAGAGCCCTTCTTACCCATTTATTAAGGCCTTTTCCTATGGCACCATTGGCCTGTTGTTCAGGGATGCTCTGTGACAGACATCCTCGCTTAGGATGGGTGCTGGGAAACATGGCTACTATTTATGTGTGTTTGTTGGTTCAATCCCTCTCTGTAGTCCCATAGCAGAGGTTTTGTATTATCGGTTTGTGGAAGCATGCTTGTGAAGGGGACTCTGTGACCACTCAGTCCTTGCCCAGAAGAACTAAGAAAGAATGAGGAACTTTTAAAACAAAACAGGAACTTTATTTGTTTACACATAAAGAGATTATAGCTTAGTGGGTACTTTTGCAAGGCACAATACTTTGTTTCCAATAGACACTCTTAACAGAGATGGTTAATAACTATCTTAACACTTTCATCCTGTAACTGGGCAGAGAAATTCTTTCTGTCCACAAAACACTTCCTGCTTTTCCTATACACTCATACCTCGGGTTGCATCCGCTGTGGGTTGCGTTCTTTCAGGATACGAATGCGGCAGACCCAGAAGTGTTTACTTCTGGGTTCCGCCGCGTCTGCAGAAGCAGTCTGCGCGCTTCATGCATGCGCAAAAGCAGTCTGTGCGCTTCACGCATGCGCAGAAGCGTACTTTCGCGCATGCACTCTATCGCTGCTCAGGTTGCAGACTTTTCGGGGTGCGAACGGCACCCCGGAACGGATTGGGTCAGCAACCCGAGGTACCACTGTAGTCCCAACCTTCCCCTCAGGTGGGTCTTTGTGTGCCCACAGATAATATCTGTCTGTTTCCACTGCCAGATAAAATCTTGTTGTTGTTGTTTAGTCGTTTAGTCGTGTCCGACTCTTCGTGACCCCATGGACCATAGCACGCCAGGCACTCCTGTCTTCCACTGCCTCCCGCAGTTTGGTCAAACTCATGTCCGTAGCTTCGAGAACACTGTCCAACCATCTTGTCCTCTGTCGTCCCCTTCTCCTTGTGCCCTCAGTCTTTCCCAACATCAAGGTCTTTTCCAAGGATTCTTCTCTTCTCATGAGGTGGCCAAAGTATTGGAGCCTCAGCTTCATGATCTGTCCTTCCAGGGAGCACTCAGGGCGGATTTCCTTCAGAATGGAGAGGTTTGATCTTCTTGCAGTCCATGGGACTCTCAAGAGTCTCCTCCAGCACCATAATTCAAAAGCATCAATTCTTCGGCGATCAGCCTTCTTTATGGTCCAGCTCTCACTTCCATACATCACTACTGGGAAAACCATAGCTTTAACTATACGGACCTTTGTCGGCAAGGTGATGTCTCTGCTTTTTAAGATGCTGTCTAGGTTTGTCATTGCTTTTCTCCCAAGAAGCAGGCGTCTTTTAATTTCGTGACTGCTGTCACCATCTGCAGTGATCAAGGAGCCCAAGAAAGTAAAATCTCTCACTGCCTCCATTTCTTCCCCTTCTATTTGCCAGGAGGTGATGGGACCAGTGGCCATGATCTTGGTTTTTTTGATGTTGAGCTTCAGACCATATTTTCCGCTCTCCTCTTTCACCCTCATTAAAAGGTTCTTTAATTCCTCCTCACTTTCTGCCATCAAGGTTGTGTCATCTGCATATCTGAGGTTGTTGATATTTCTTCCGGCAATCTTAATTCCGGTTTGGGATTCATCTAGTCCAGCCTTTCGCATGATGAATTCTGCATATAAGTTAAATAAGCAGGGAGACAATATACAACCTTGTCGTACTCCTTTCCCAATTTTGAACCAATCAGTTGTTCCATATCCAGTTCTAACTGTAGCTTCTTGTCCCACATAGAGATTTCTCAGGAGACAGATGAGGTGATCAGGCACTCCCATTTCTTTAAGAACTTGCCATAGTTTGCTGTGGTCGACACAGTCAAAGGCTTTTGCATAGTCAATGAAGCAGAAGTAGATGTTTTTCTGGAACTCTCTAGCTTTCTCCATAATCCAGCGCATGTTTGCTATTTGGTCTCTGGTTCCTCTGCCCCTTCGAAATCCAGCTTGCACTTCTGGGAGTTCTCGGTCCACATACTGCCTAAGCCTGCCTTGTAGAATTTTAAGCATAACCTTGCTAGCGTGTGAAATGAGCGCAATTGTGCGGTAATTGGAGCATTCTTTGGCACTGCCCTTCTTTGGAATTGGAATGTAGACTAATCTTCTCCAATCCTCTGGCCATTGCTGAGTTTTCCAAACTTGCTGGCATATTGGGTGTAGCACCTTAACAGCATCATCTTTTAAAATTTTAAATAGTTCAGCTGGAATATCATCATTTCCACTGGCCTTGTTATTAGCAGTGCTTTCTAAGGCCCATTTGACTTCACTCTCCAAGATGTCTGGCTCAAGGTCAGCAACCACACTACCTGGGGTGTACGAGACCTCCATATCTTTCTGGTATAATTCCTCTGTGTATTCTTGCCACCTCTTCTTGATGTCTTCTGCTTCTGTTAGGTCCTTACCACTTTTGTCCTTGATTATGGTAATCTTTGTACGAAATGTTCCTTTCATATCTCCAATTTTCTTGAACAGATCTCTGGTTTTCCCCATTCTGTTGTTTTCCTCTATTTCTTTGCATTGCTCATTTAAGAAGACCCTCTTGTTTCTCCTTGCTGTTTTTTGGAAATCTGCATTCAGTTTCCTGTATCTTTCCCTATCTCCCTTGCATTTTGCTTGCCTCCTCTCCTCCGCTATTTGTAAGGCCTCGTTGGACAGCCATTTTGCTTTCTTGCATTTCCTTTTCCTTGGGATGGTTTTCGTTGCTGCCTCCTGTATAATGTTACGAGCCTCCATCCATAGTTCTTCAGGCACTCTGTCCACCAAATCTAAATCCTTAAACCTGTTCCTCACTTCCACTGTGTATTCATAAGGGATTTGATTCAGATTGTATCTTACTGGCCCAGTGGTTTTTCCTACTTTCTTCAGTTTAAGCTGGAATTTTGCTATAAGAAGCTGATGATCTGAGTTACAGTCAGCTCCAGGTCTTGTTTTTGCTGATTGTATAGAGCTTCTCCATCTTTGGCTGCAGAGAATATAATCAATCTGATTTCGATGCTGCCCATTTGGTGATATCCACGTGTAGAGTCGTCTCTTGTGTTGTTGGAAGAGAGTGTTTGTGATGACCAGCTTGTTCTCTTGACAGAACTCTATTAGCCTTTGCCCTGCTTCATTTTGAACTCCAAGGCCAAACTTGCCAGTTGTTCCTTTTATCTGTTGATTCCCTACTTTAGCATTCCAATCCCCTGTAATGAGAAGAACATCCTTCTTTGGTGTCATTTCTAGAAGGTGTTGTAGGTCTTCATAGAATTGGTCAATTTCACTTTCTTCAGCACCAGTAGTTGGTGCATAAACTTGGATTACTGTGATGTTAAAAGGTCTCCCTTGGATTCGTATCGAGATCATTCTGTCATTTTTGAGATTGCATCCCATTACAGCTTTTGCCACTCTTTTGTTGACTATGAGGGCCACTCCATTTCTTCTACAGGATTCTTGCCCACAGTAGTAGATATGATAGTCACCCGAACTGAATTCGCCCATTCCCTTCCATTTTAGTTCACTGATGCCCAGGATGTCAATATTTATTATTGTCATCTCATTTTTGACCACATCCAGCTTACCTCCATCCATGGTTCTTACATTCCAGGTTCCTATGCAATATTTTTCTTTACAGCATCGGACTTTCCTTTCGCTTCCAGGCATATCCGCAACTGAGCGTCCTTTCGGCTTTGGCCCAGCCACTTCATCAGCTCTGAATCTACTTGTACTTGTCCTCCACTCTTCCTCAGTAGCATGTTGGACGCCTTCCGACCTGAGGGGCTCATCTTCCAGCGTCATAACTTTTATATGCCTGTTGTCTTTGTCCATGGAGTTTTCTTGGCAGGGATACTGGAGTGGCTTGCCAGTTCCTTCTCCAGGTGGATCACGTTTAGTCAAAACTCTCCACTATGACCTGTCCATCTTGGGTGGCCCTGCATGGCATAGCTCATAGCTTCTCTGGGTTATTCAAGCCCCTTCGCCACAACAAGGCATTGATCCATGAAGGGGAGATAAAATCTAAGTCCACTCAAATAGCCAGAGACTCCTTCTGCCCACTGAAACAGAAAGTCCCTAACCTGAAACCCAGGTCCCTGTCCCTATTCCACATCTATTCCACACTCTCCTGAGTGGCTGAACTACTAGCCATCTCCCACTAGTTGTTGGGTCACCAGGAGGTAGACCCAAGGCCTGTCCATCACAGCCTCTGTCTCCAGAGTGATGTGAGCCAGCTTTTCTCCATAGCTGGCTACTTTATGCTACACAGAAGTAGGAAAAAAGGTGACAGAATAAGGTAGTTTATTGAGTGTTATATTGCATCAGTACAGTAGATGAATTAGCATTTTTAAGAGTTCTGATGTTTACATTTTTCTACAGAACTTCAAAACAGCTGTACAAGAGAATATTACTGTTAACGGACTCCCATGGCAGGAGTCATCAGATGATCCTCAAAATGGTATGTGAACTTTTGAAAATATTTTTCTTATTTCTGTGCTAACTTACTTATGTTTTAGTCTTCTGCCTATGAACCCCAACAAATGTATGGACAGAGGGCATATACAGGTGCCTTTTAATGTACCAGCCCTCTGGCGAATAGACGTTTGGTTGTGGCAACCGCAACCCAGGTTTAAGGTGCTGGCACCTAGCTTAAATATCTGAGTTTCTAACATTGGTTGAGAACCATATTTTTAGGTGAGGCGAAAGGGTATGTGTAAGCTGACGCACTTCAAAAACAACTTTTTATAGTTTTTAAGTGTACCTGAAGCAGTATGAACATCTGCAGGGAAGTTGCGTTAATTTTTGTGTGTGCAATTGCTGAATCTTTTGATATTCCTTTTATTACCAATTGTACAATGCAATGTTAACAACAACAACAACAACAAGAAAGAAGAAGAAGAAGAAGAAGAAGAAGAAGAAGAAGAAGAAGAAGAAGAAGAAGAAGAAGAAGAAGAAGAAGAAGAAGAAGAAGAAGAAGTAGTTTGGGTTTTTAAAAAATATTGTCAGGTTTTGTTATTACTATATTTGGACTATTTGTAGGACTAAAAAAGCCCCTGAAACTTCCTTTTCCCAGGATTTTCTTTTTTTGGTGTTACCATGTTTGTCCAGCAGAGGATGCTCAAAATACATCCTTGGCAGTAGCAGTGCCTCTATTTAAGAGGGATAGCCAAGTTAGTCTTTTTGCAGCAAAATCAACAAAAAGTCTTGTGGCATCTAAAAGACGAACAAGCTATTTATGCCACAGGTTTGTGAACTAGAGGAAGTAGATTCTAACTTATATAATAATAAATGCTCTTTGTGCTTTATGCATCTTCCTTACCTAGAAGCTGGTCTGTTAGCCATTTCTGTAGGCAGTCACTTTGCAAATAATTTTAATTTTTGAGTAAATCTTCTAAATTAGATGCCTAGTTTTTAGAATGGAAGTATGGCTAAATGTTTTGCTGTCTTAATTTAATCACTCATTGCTATGAACCTGCTACCACCTGTTGGGAAAACAAGAAATAACCATAGCTAAAAACTTTGCTGTCACTAGGTGTGTTGTTGTTTTTAATGCAACTTACTTTGATGGCATCTCCCTTTTGAAGCTGTTGTTTTCTAGTCAGAAGAGGTAGAAAGCCTTCTGTTCCAGTTCCCTCACCACCCCAATTAGCAGTTACAACATTGCGGTAGTTGTGAACTGCAACTTTAAAGTTGCCCAATTCAACAACTTGGCGTATCCATCTTCTCTGGTCCTTCTCCGCTTTATACTGTGCTGATCAGATCAAACCTAGAGTACTGTTCCTAGTTCTGGGTGCCACAGTTTCAAGGAGGGCATTGACAATTTGGAGTGTTCTCAGTGGAGGGCAACCAAGATGGTGAAGGCTCTGGAAACCAAATCCTTATGAGGAGCAGTTGAAATGATTCATTATGTTTAGCCTGAAGAGGAGAAGATGAAGGGGTGCAGAGGAGACATGCATGACAGCAGTCTTTCAAACATTTGACGAGTTGTCATGCAGAAGGCAATGCTCTACTTCCACAGTTGGAGATAGTAATGCTTCTGAATACCAGTTGCTGAAAGCAGCAGGAGGGGAGGGTGCCCTTGTGTTCAGGTCCAGCTTGTGTGCTTACCACAGGCATCTGGTGAGCCATTGTGAGAATAGTATGCTGGACTAAATGGACCTGATCCAGCAGGATCTTTTGATGTTCTTTAGATGGAGCAGAATTGCATCTTTGCTCCAAAGCACAGGACTAGAACCAATGGGTGGAAATTTTAGGGAAGCAGATTTCTGCTGCATGTTAGTAGAACCTTTCTCAGAGTAGTTTAACAGTGTGCAAAAGCTGTTCAGCAATGGGACAGGCCACCTTGAGAGGTGATGGACTATCCCAGGGATTGCCAACCCCCAAGAGCAGGGCTGGCTCTAGGTAGAGTCCCGGTGGCGCCGGGCTGGTAGGCAGGCAAAGCCGCGCGGAAGCCATGCTGCGCGCTGCGAGGGTGGGGGCGCCCGAGCGATCTCCGGCCCTCAGCGCCAGGGCGCCCAACCTGCTCGAGACTGCCCTACCCAAGAGGCTGCGATCTACTCACAGAGTTAAAATCCAGCAGTGATCTACCTCCTTTGGGGGGGGGGTTCAGGTCAAAGTTGTTGAGCTTTTTTAGGGAGGAGAGCACCGTTTTTGGGGGGTGCAGGGCTAAAATGTTGAGCTTTTATAAGGAGGCCAAAGTTGTTGAGCTTCTTTGGGGGGAGCCAGTGATCTACCACAGTTGTCCAGTGATCTACCGGTAGATCACGATCTACCTGTTGGATGTGCCTGGACTATCCTACTCTGGAAGTATCTGAGCTGAGCCTAAAGAGCCAACTGTCAGGGATGCCTCCTGCATTGAGCAAGTAGTTGGACTGTTCGACCTGCATCCCTGATCAAGATGGAGTCGAATATAATACATCTTTCAACTGTTAGTTCTTACCTGGTAACTGAAGATAACATTGTGTTTCTCAGGGAATGGGGTGGGGTGATACCTTAGCCATGCATTTCTCAAAGCTCCTTGGGATTTTTAGGACCACTGGGCTTGGATGAAACATGTTTTGTTGAGATATTGCAAGCAAGACTTTCACATAGATTGTCCGAATAATTTTACATACTGTATATTCATATCTATCTTGTGAATTAGATACGGATATCAAACTCCTTGAAGATCAGCTTGATGAGGTAATAGTGAAGGTGGCTTCCAAACGCAATCAGTATCCCAGAGAAATTCAAGTGCATGTGGTCCAAGCACTTAAAAGAAAGCAAGAGTTATTGGTGAGTGTCCTTAATTCTTAGTTCACTTGAAAAAGCTTTATGCATTTCCAAAGAAGAATGTTGTTCATCTGTTGCTTATGAGCAGGCCAGCAGATACTTTTGAATGTTAGAAAGAAAACGTAAATTCTAGCTTTTAGACTACTTGAATTCCTCTCCCTTAATTTCAATGTACTCCAGTTAGGGAGATCGTGCCAACAATTGCTGTGAGGATTTATGAAGTTTGTGCTGTACACACTTGCCCTACAAATGTATTTTAGAATAATACCTTTAAAACAAAAATGCAAGTATTTTTGTACCACCAGAATATGTTAAATGCTTCTTGAAAACTAATGCTCTACTGATATCAAGTGTGAAGTGACACTTCTTTTGGTACACATAAGGCCAAAGATTTGGTTTAGCATGTCCAGGATATGGTTGCAATTAATTTCTCTTTCTCTGCATCTTCTTGGGGCACATCAGTCCTTCTATCCTGAGTCTAATTTTTAAAAGTGCAAAGTGTATAAACATTAGTTCCAATTTTGCCATTGAGTGCTGAGTTGAATCCTTAAATTGAAGGTATTGGTGAGTTATAAACTCTCACAGTATCTGATTCTGCTCCTTGCACTCATCCTGCAGTTTTTCCACTGGTGAGCATGTTTGGCTAAATGTTGCTCTCAAGAATGTATCTATTGAAATACCATCAAATTTAAGTTTACCAGATGTACCTAATAATGAATAGATAGATCCTCGTTGCACTGTGTCTTCTGTTCCTTACGGTTTCCCTGCTGCAACTATTTTAACCTCTCAGATGCCAGCTGTGTGCAAGCTACTTTTCAGTAAAGAAAAGTTGAGCATCGCTTTCCCGGTTTCCACTCTGTATATGTTGTTGTTGTTGTTTAGTCGTGTCCGACTCTTCGTGACCCCATGGACCATAGCACTCTGTGTGTGTGTATATATATATATATATAATTTAATCAGCACATGTTGTAAGCTCAGATTCTGTGTGCCTCTTACACCAGGCTCTAATCATACTGCTATACTGTGAGCACAAACAGTGTGTATGAGATAGTGCACAACTGTGTCGTCAAATCTTGGTGATCAAGAAGTGATCTGTGGGACAGAAAAGATGTCTGCACTGGTTCTCTGATTTTTATTTTAAGAGAGAAGGGGGTGGCACCTTCCACTGTTGGAGGCAGAATGCCTCCGAATGAATACCACTTGCCAAGAAACACAAGTGGGGAAAGTGATCGTGATCTCAGGTCCTGCTTATGGGCTTCCCATGGGCATCTGATTGGCCACTGTGAGAAGAGGATGCTGTTGGCCTGTTTTAGCAGGCTGCTCTTACATTCACTTAGTTTTTTGTGTCACTTCCGAAGCCTAGCAGCAGAGGGCAGTGTTTGGTCATTCTAAATTGCATTAGAATTTGAAAATGCAATTGTTTGATACAAAAAATAAATAGATAATTCCTTCCAGTAGCACCTTAGAGACCAACTAAGTTTGTCAAAGGTATGAGCTTTCGTGTGCATGCACACTTCTTCAGATACACTGAAACAGAAGTCACCAGACCCTTATGTATAGTCAGAAGGTGGGGAGGGGTATTACTCAGAAGGGTGGTGGGAATGGGTGATTGGCTGATAGGAGTGGTAAACCTGTTGACGACTGTTAACGACTGTTATCGACTGCAATTGGTCTTGCAGGAAAAAGCAATGGGTGAAATGGCTAAAGAAAGCTTTATCATGTATAATGAGATAAGAATCCAATGTCCTTATTCAGACCAGGTCTCTCCATGGTTTTAAGCCTGGTAATGAGTTGCAATTCAGCAACTTCTCTTTCCAGTCTGTTTCTGATTTTTTTCTGTAATAAGACAGTTACTTTGAGATCTTGTATAGAATGTCCTGGGAGGTTGAAGTGTTCTCCTACCAGTAGGACATTGGATTCTTACATAAGGGTCTGGTGACTTCTGTTTCAGTGTATCTGAAGAAGTGTGCATGCACATGAAAGCTCATACCTATGACAAACTTAGTTGGTCTCTAAGGTGCTACTGGAATGAATTTTTTATTTATTTTTTGTTTTGACTACGTCAGACCAACACGGCTACCTACCTGTAACAATTGTTTGATAGTTTAGATTAAAATGTCAAGTGTATTATCACTGCAGTATTTAGGCAGCCTAGATCAGCGTTTCTCAACCACTGTTCCGCGGCACACTAGTGTGCCGCGAGACGCTGGCTGGTGTGCCGCGACGTGTGGCGACGAGAAGGGCGATTTGCATTGTCACGTGCCTGGCGGCCACCAATAGCACCCCTGACCCGCCGGAAAGCAATATTTCTCCTCCTCTTTCCCAAAGCTCAGTGCAAACAAGCCTGGCGGCCGCCAATACACAACACTAACCCGCCGGAAAGCAATATTTGGCAAGTGTTTCTTACAGTCATAATTATAATATAGGGCGGCACAGAGTTAATTTTTTTAACCTTTTTAATGGTGGTGTGCCTCGTGATTTTTTTCACGGAACAAGTGTGCCGTGGCCCAAAAAAGGTTGAGAAACACTGGCCTAGATAAATGAGGAAAATGGAATTTGCTTTTGGTAGTTCTTTGTACAGTGGTACCTCGGTTTATGAACACAATTGGTTCCGGAAGTCTGTTCATAAACTGAAGCGTTCATAAACTGAAGCGAACTTTCCCATTGAAAGTAACGGAAAGTGGATTAATCTGTTCCAGACGGTCCACGGAGTACTTAAACTGAAGCGTTCATAAACTGAAGCGAACTTTCCCATTGAAAGTAATGGAAAGTGGATTAATCCGTTCCAGACGGGTCCGCGGAGTACTCAACCTGAAGCGTACTTAACCCGAAGCATGGGTGTAATTGGTTCCAGAAGTCTGTTCATAAACTGAAGCATTCATAAACTGAAGCGAACTTTCCCATTGAAAGTAATGGAAAGTGAATTAATCCATTCCAGATGGGTCCGCGGTGTTCGTAAACCGAAAATTCATAAACCGAGGTTCCACTGTACTGGAACAAATATGCTGGATGCTACTGGATAATCCTACTGCATGCCTATCAGAATGAATTCAATTCTCCATTCTCCATACAAAAAAATCAGGCACTCTCAGTTACGAATGATGTCCTGTTGTAAGCTTAATAAAAGTCAAAGCAAACCAAATACTTAGCGATGGAGGTTTTAAATAATATATTTGTTCATACAGGGCTGCTGTCGACCTCTTGCGAATCATCAAGAGATAAAAGCAGAACCTTCTCAAGGTAATTGTTTGAAATGATGAAATTATAGTTTAATGCTAGCCTGAAAATGTCACCATTGCAAAAATAAAAATAAAATGCTTCACTTTTTCATATTCTCAACAGTTACAATTTAAAACACATACTGCTCTGTTCACTCTTTTCCAGATAGCCATGTTAATCTGTTGCTGAAAAAACAGGGCAAATAGCACATTGATTATGGCATAAGCTTCATGGACTAGAGTCCACATCATTTTTTTGTATCGTCTTTATTTGGTTAAAATACACACATATATATACATACATAAGATCAAGAAAGAAATAAAAGGTTAGAACAAAAAGGAGAAAAGAGAGAGAGAGAGAGAGAGAGAGAGAAGGAAAAAATAGACACGGCGTACAAAACCACAATTTACAGTCATATGAATTCATTTATCAAATTTCTAAATAAAGAAAACTTCCAATTCTTTGCATTGTGTTTGTGTTTTTCTTTTTCTTGGAAGCATGAAGTGTTATCTTAAACTGGCAGGCTTGTAAAGGTAAAACTCGGAAAATTAGAATATCATTGAAAAGTGTATTTATTTCAGTAATGCAACTTACTACCGTATTTTTTATTTTAATTTTAATTTTTACAAATGATTTCTTTTGGAAATTCCACAGTAATAAAACAAATAGTTACAGTAATACAAAAATAAACAAAAATAAACATCACTATTACACTTCATTACTGTAATTACATTCCATTTATAATTGACCTGCCTAACGACAAATAATTACAATTACAACAAATAAATGACTTGCTTTGCATGTCATGCATCTATCTCATATATTGGTTTCACCTTTTAAGTTGTATTACTGAAATAAATGCACTTTTCAACGATATTCTAATTTTCCAAGTTTCACCTGTATACACACAGCTGTAGGGTTTTTTGTTTTTCTCTTTGCCTGTATGTGTGTGCACCTGCCAGTTTAGCTGGTATACCTGACTTGGACTCTAGTCCATGAAGCTAATGCCATAATAAATATGTTAAGTCACTAAAGCCTTTTGTTTATTCTCTGTGGGCAGTAGTGGATTTGTTTAAATATTTTAATTTATTTAAATCAGGCATGTCTAACAGGTAGATCGTGATCTACCGGTAGATCACTAGATGTCTGTGGTAGATCACTGGTAGATCACTGGCTTGCCCAAAAAAAGCTCAACAATTTTGGCTCCCCTTAAAAAAGTTCAACTTTGACCTGAACCCCCAAATATGGACCTTCTTCCTCCCTAAAAAAGCTTAACAATTTACCCCCTGTCAGTTTTTAACTCTATGAGTAGATCGCAGTCTCTTGGGAGTTGGCCATCCCTGATTTAAATGTTTGGGAAACCATCTCTTTGTGGTTTTTACTGTGCTAAGCTCCTTAGAGGCTGTGTAATTGTTGTTTTGTTGTTTAGTCGTTTAGTCGTGTCCGACTCTTCGTGACCCCATGGACCATAGCACGCCAGGCACTCCTGTCTTCCACTGCCTCCCGCAGTTTGGTCAAACTCATGTTGGTAGCTTCGAGAACACTGTCCAACCATCTTGTCCTCTGTCATCTTCTCCTTGTGCCCACCATCTTTCCCAACATCAGGGTCTTTTCCAGGGAGTCTTCTCTTCTCATGAGGTGGCCAAAGTATTGGAGGCTCGGCTTCAGGATCTGCCCTTTAAGTGAGCAATCAAGGCTGATTTCCTTCAGAATGGATAGGTTTGATATTCTTGCAGTCCATGGGACTCTCAAGAGTCTCCTCCAGCACCATAATTCAAAAGCATCCATTCTTCGGCAATCAACCATCTATAAGGTCCAGCTCTCACTTCCATACATCACTACGGGAAAACCATAGCTTTAACTATATGGACCTTTGTTGGCAAGGTGATGTCTCTGCTTTTTTAAGATGTTCTCTAGGTTTGTCATTGCTTTCCTCCCAAGAAGCAGGCGTCTTTTAATTTCGTGACTGCTGTCACCATCTGCACTGATCATGGAACCCAAGAAAGTAAAATCTCTCACTGCCTCCATTTCTTCCCCTTCTATTTGCCAGGAGGAGATGGGACCAGTGGCCATGATCTTGGTTTTTTTGATGTTGAGCTTCAGACCATATTTTGCGCTCTCCTCTTTCACCCTCATTAAAAGGTTCTTTAATTCCTCCTCACTTTCTGCCATCAAGGTTGTGTCATCTGCATATCTGAGGTTGTTGATATTTCTTCCGGCAATCTTAATTCCGGCTTGGGATTCATCTAGTCCAGCCTTTCGCATGATGAATTCTGCATATAAGTTAAATAAGCAGGGAGACAATATACAACCTTGTCGTACTCCTTTCCCAATTTTGTACCAATCAGTTGTTCCATATCCAGTTCTAACTGTAGCTTCTTGTCCCACATAGAGATTTCTCAGGAGACAGATGAGGTGATCAGGCACTCCCATTTCTTTAAGAACTTGCCATAGTTTGCTGTGGTCGACACAGTCAAAGGCTTTTGCATAGTCAATGAAGCAGAAGTAGACGTTTTTCTGGAACTCTCTAGCTTTCTCCATAATCCAGCGCATGTTTGCTATTTGGTCTCTGGTTCCTCTGCCCCTTCGAAATCCAGCTTGCACTTCTGGGAGTTCTCGGTCCACATACTGCCTAAGCCTGCCTTGTAGAATTTTAAGCATAACCTTGCTAGCGTGTGAAATGAGCGCAATTGTGCGGTAGTTGGAGCATTCTTTGGCACTGCCCTTCTTTGGAATTGGGATGTAAACTGATCTTCTCCAATCCTCTGGCCATTGCTGAGTTTTCCAAACTTGCTGGCATATTGGGTGTAGCACCTTAACAGCATCATCTTTTAAAATTTTAAATAGTTCAGCTGGAATATCATCACTTCCTTGTTATTAGCAGTGCTTTCTAAGGCCCATTTGACTTCACTCTCCAAGATGTCTGGCTCAAGGTCAGCAACACTACCTGGGGTGTACGAGACCTCCATATCTTTCTGGTATAATTCCTCTGTGTATTCTTGCCACCTCTTCTTGATGTCTTCTTCTTCTGTTAGGTCCTTACCACTTTTGTCCTTTATTATGGTAATCTTTGTACGAAATGTTCCTTTCATATCTCCAATTTTCTTGAACAGATCTCTGGTTTTCCCCATTCTATTGTAATTGTTGTTAGTATAATAATAATATTTATTTATATCCCACCTTTTTCCTTGACACGGACTCAAGGCGGCTTATAGCTAAAATAGAAATAGCTAAAAACATAGATAAAAAGCAATCATTAAAAACAATTAAACATTAATAGAAGATATATACTGTACTATATATATATATAGTGTGTGTGTGTGTGTGTGTGTGTGTGTGTGTGTGTGTGTGTATAGATAGATGGATGGATGGATATGGATACATAGATACCTCATGTTATGTTTGCTTCATGTTACGTTTTTTCAGATTGCGTCCCGCAGCGACCCGGAAGTACCGGAAAGGGTTCCTTCCGGGTTTCGCCACTCGCGCATGCACAGTAGCGCTAAATCGCGCTTTGCATGTGCACACAAGCGCCAGATCTCGCTGGGCACCTGTGCAGATACGGCGCTTCAGGTTGCGGGCTTTTCACGTTGTGAACGGGCCTCCGGAACGGATCCTGTTCACAACCAGAGGTACCACTGTACATAGATATTTGACATACAGATCATTACAATAAAAACATCATAGCACCAGCCCTTTCTGGACCCCAACTTTGAATTGTGCCCAGAAACACACTGGTGTCCAGTGGAGCAGTTGTAACAAGGGAGTTCTATGGCACCTAAAACCAGCCCCAGTCAGCAATTTGGAGGCAGCTCTTGACTACTGTTCCAGTGCAGTCATTCTGCCCCTTTTTTCTAGCCCATGTGCCGTTCTTCAGAGGCACGGCTTTTCATTTCAAAACTCTTCAAGTGGGGCACTAAACGCAGGCTAGGAGCATAGCAGTCTCTGCCTTATGCCAGGCCGAATTCTTTGTCTGCTTACTTGGTCTACTTACTGACAGCAACTGTCCAGAGTCTTTGGCAGAGGTCTTCCCCATCACCTGCCACTTGTTCTGGGATTCTCAGCATTGAATCTGGGATGTCCGGACATTGCATGCAAAGCTCAGTACCACTGAGCTACAATCTACAGTATCTCCTTGGTTAGTAGATTGTGTGTGAATTCTGGTTAGTAGACGGTGTGAATTCTGCCACTCCAGCATGCGATTATCATTAACACTTTGTTAAACACACCCTTAATTTAGACCAGGGGTTCTCAAACTTTTTTCTTTGGCCAGAGAATAAAAAATTGCTCGCCCCACACCAAATTTATTTATTGATAAGAAATGCATTGGAAAACAAAAAGAAACAACTCCTAGCAGTGCTTTATTTGTAACATAGAACACAAATACCGTACTTTATAACATGATCATGGGGCATCCAGAAAGTATAGAACAATGCAGCTACATAAGAACATGAATCATTCCCAATATATAATTATAAACAAGCTTATTACATATGTACCCTAAGTATGTATACAAACTCCATGAGAGGCTTGAGCTGTTTTTCCCCGGGTAATCTCATTTAGATTAGGTTTAATTTGAGACAAACTCACTCTCATCTTCTCATCAACACAAAGAAGCCTTTCTCTTTTCTGATCTTTCATATTTGTCAGATTTGAAAATCCCTGTTCACAACAAGTAAGTTGTGGAGAACTGTAGAAGAATAGCCAATGCTGTTGAATAAAGGCATGGATACTGTTTCTGGTCATATATTCATACAACGCTGAAATGTTTAAATGTTTCTAGAATCTTCTCGCCACCATTGCCATCCTCTGCTGCCACACCATGCCCTTTGAGAACCTCTGATTTAGTCAAATATAAAGTTTTTCCCATCAAATTTGGGTTGAGTTCTGGTGACATTTTTTCTGGCTTAGGGGAGCTGCTGCTTCCTGTGCAAAGTACCCCCCCCCGGGCAATATCTGGCTTTGGGTGCATTTGTGCTAGCAAGTTGCACATGTTTCCAAAGCTTCCCTACAAACTGCATTAATCCTGTGGACTCACTGAGTGACTTGAGGCAAGACACTTTGTCTCTTACCAGTAAAAAGTTAATATTAATGATTTAACTTGCAAAGTATTGTAAGGATTTATAAGAATTGTAAATAACTTTCAAAATGAAAAGAACTATAAATATGTTTTAGTAACAAACTTGAGTCCTTTTTTTTAACATATTACAGGCAGTGCCCAGCAGTCAGTGCTTCTTAACTTTGTGTCTTAGCAGAGCAGAAATACAAATTACTAACAAAAATCTTCGTACAGAATTATGCACTGTGTTCAAAGTGTTTATTTGCATAGTTTCTGGGATGTTCATGCATCCCTGTTTAGTAACTGGTGGCCAGAAACCAAAGATATTTAGATTACTCACTACCTTTCATTTCCTTTTTTCGTTTCCCTGTGTTTTGAAAGCCATGAACGTTCTGTTACTAAATATCAAGCACCTTTAATATACTATCAAGTAACAATCTCTCCAGCATATTATATCATATAGGAACTTGTTGGGCTAGATCAGTTCAGATGATTCAGTTCTCTGTGTTCAAAAGAGGCCAGGTGGATGCCTCTGAGAGGCTCACAACCTTTAGTTGTTTGTACTAAACTTGTACTCCAGTCTCTAGCTGAGATAGACAGGTACTTCAGTCTCTGCTGGGCAAGAATGTCCAGCACCCAAGTGTTTAACAATAGTAGCAACAAAATGAACCCTTGCACACTCTACTGCTACCCTAAGTTATACAGTATATTGCTAAAATGAAGAAAGCTTGAGATAACAAGGAGTGGATTTCTGTCTGGTAGCAGTGGAAGATTTATTCAGTTCTGGTACTCACAACAAATTGTTTTGCTCTACATTATTCAATTTTGCTCCAGCTTCAAGTATGTGGATCTTGGGGGTGCTAGTAAAATACCAAGTAGATCTTGTAAGCCTGAAGTCTGCCCACTGCTGCTCTATCTTGCTGCTGCTCCTTTCATTAGTGGTCCCACTTTTCAGATTGAAAACTGAGGAGAAGAAGGAATTTTTATTTTATTTTATTGAATTTACACACTGCCCTATACCTGGAGGTCTCAGGGCAGTTCACAGAATAAAATCAAAATATAAAACCACAAAATACATAATCAAAATAAAAACAACAACCCAATACCCCTCCAAAACCTACATTTTAAAAGGGCACTTTTGTTGTTGTTCAGTCGTGTCCGACTCTTCGTGACCCCATGGACCAGAGCACGCCAGGCACTCCTGTCTTCCACTGCCTCCCGCAGTTTGGTCAGACTCATGTTCGTAATAATAATAATTTAATAATAATTTATTATTTATACCCCACCCATCTGGCTGGGCTTCCCCTGCCACTCTGGGCGGCTTCCAACAAACATTAAAATACATCAAATATCACAGATTAAAAACTTCCCTAAACAGGGCTTTGTAGCTTCGAGAACACTGTCCAACCACCTCGTCCTCTATCGTCCCCTTCTCCTTGTGCCCTCAATCTTTCCCAACATCAGGGTCTTTTCCAGGGAGTCTTCTCTTCTCATGAGGTGGCCAAAGTATTGGGGCCTCAGCTTCAGGATCTGTCCTTCCAGTGAGCACTCAGGGCTGATTTCCTTCAGAATGGATAGGTTTGATCTTCTTGCAGTCTATGGGACTCTCAAGTCTCCTCCAGCACCATAATTCAAAAGCATCAATTCTTCAGCGATCAGCCTTCTTTATGGTCCAGCTCTCACTTCCATACATCACTACTGGGAAAACCATAGCTTTAACTATATGGACCTTTAATGGATTGTTATATACAACTTGAAATTCTTTTATTATATCCTTATCTAATTCTGTATATCCTTTAAGCTATTTACCTTTTAATTGTACATCAAATTGTGCACGTTTCTGTTCTTGTTTTATTATGTCTATGAGCTTAAAGCTGAAATAAAGTGATTTGACCTTTGTCGGCAAGGTGATGTCTCTGCTTTTTAAGATGCTGCCTAGGTTTGTCATTGCTTTTCTCCCAAGAAGCAGGCAAATCAACCAATGGCCTGGTTAAAAAGGAATGTTTTTGCCTGGTGCCTAAAGGTTTATAAGTTCATTCAAAGGGCTCGTGGGTGAGCTGGAATTTGTAACGTACAACATGCCTTGAGGATGTCATGTACAGTGGAACCTTGGTTTATGAACACCTCGGTTTATGAATTTTCGGTTTACAAACGCCGCAGACCCATCTGGAACAGATTAATTCACTTTCCATTACTTTCAATTGGAAAGTTCGCTTCAGTTTATGAACGTTTCAGTTTATGAACAGACTTCCGGAACCAATTGTGTTCATAAACCGAGGTACCACTGTAAATGACATTGTACAGGAGTAGCTTATTGAGGAGCAGGAGGGACAGAGAAAAATAATGGAGATAGAGGGGCATGGGTAAATGGATGAAGAATGGGTATATGTTTCAGATGAAGGGTTTGAAGGTCAAAACAAAAATAAATAAAAAATCCTTCCAGTAGCACCTTAGAGTCCAACTAAGTTTGTCATAGGTATGAGCTTTTGTGTGCATGCACACTTCTTCAGATACACTGAAACAGAAGTCACCAGACCCTTATGTATAGTCAGAAGGTGGGGATATTACTCAGAAGGGTGGTGGGGTGGTAAGAGTAGTGGCATTATGCAGGTGTTCTATGAGACAGCTGAAGTTGCTGTAACTAGAGCAAAAGTATGAAAATCATGGACAGGACTGTATTCTCCCACATAAATTCTGGGGTGCAAAAACCATGCAATCCTGGCCCTCCTGCCCAATTCACAGAGAACAATCAGAATATGTGAGCTGACCTAGTAGGGCACTCCAACTCTGTGGCAACCTCCCAGATGCTTGGAGCCATTCCGTCAAACTTCTCCAGTAACTGCTGCTGTTTTCTGGCTCAGAACTTGTGGGGAATTGTGGCACACTTGCCCACGAGGTCACTACTTTGTATTGTCCTATCGAGACTCCTTATTGGAAAACCATTGTACCTTTGAGCAAGGGTTCACAGGCGAACGCTCCTTAGGGTGGCTTTTATTCCCACATAGGTGTTTTTTTTTAAAAAAATATTTATTAAGTTTCCATTTTAATAATCCAATAAAAACCACATTAAAACATTCCAAATTACAGTACAACCAAAAAAGCCAAATATAAATGCCAAATTACATAACTTTGGGTGACTTCCCAAGCTCTGAATTTCACGAAGTGCTGATCATCTAATATCACATTGCATTTCTTAGTTAGTCAATAAACCATTCCGATGTTAATCCTTCAGTTAATTTAATTCCCACATAGATTATGTCCTGTCTGCCTTCTCCACTGCTAGTGGACTGCAGACTGTCTTTATAAGTTTCCTACTCCTGGTATTCTTTCTTGAGTGAAGTGTTACCTTTGTGTCAATTCTTTGTGTGTTTGCACTTTTAATGTATGGGAAAGTACTCAAGGAGTCATTTCTAGCTAATTTCATTTTCTTTTTATTACTGCAATATCAACTTTTAAAAAATGCTTTTAATGTAATCACCACATTTCTTATAATTTCTTATTTCTTACTGAGTTTGACCCAACAGTGAAAGTCCTTGTTTTGCAGCAGGTGGGATTTCCACTTCTTTGTTTCTGGCTTAGCTTTTCTTCACTTGCTAAGTTTCTGTTGACAGGAAAGCATGTAGTTGTAACTTCACAAAGTGAAAACTAGGGCTGAGCTGGAACTTCTTGCATGCTTTTGCTTTTGCTGAGGTCAGCTGAGTGAGCTGTTCAGTCCCCTAGCTAGCTGGGAAACGGCCAAATCGCTTGGGGAGTCTTGCGGCACGAACATTTTTTTTCATGAGCCTGTTCATGGATTCAGAGAAATGGTCCACCCTGTTGAAAGGGCAAGATTCAACACAATAATGCACCAAATCCACAAAATGCAGCTGAGGGCCTTTAAGAAAAGAGCCCATTGCAATTATGGCAATCGTCTTGATTTCTGTTGAACAGGGCAGCTGTTATCCACAAAGCAGCAAGCGCACAGGCTTACGTTTGCCTGCAAAGAAAACTGCAAAGATTTGCCCTCTCGAGGGGTTTGTGCGAAATCCGTTTGTCTCCCAGTTGACAATGCAAATGTTGTTGCTTAGTGTCCTGGGCTGCAGCCGATGGCTGTATTTCGGGGGTTGTTTTGTGATGATTGCCCCTTCTCTTTACCACAATCTCTGCCACTTCGAGGATGCCTCGCCAGCATTTGCTCACAGAACTGCTCTCGCAAGTTACTCTGTGAATTGGGAAAGGGTATTCATGAGTCAGAGCTGATTCACATTTTGTGCAGCAAACGTGTTTGCAGCAATTAACAACATTAAGTGTGAAGTGTGTATTTGTAAACACTCAGCAGACATGTGCTGAGGAACTTCTGTAGATCAGAGTTCCCAGCACCTGTTCACCTCAAGTCAGCGAGCTTACAACACGCGTCTGTGCTTTAGGAGGCTTCCTGATGCAAACACACTTTCCACATAATGTAAAAAGCAAGCTGACCCAATACTGCAAATGTGGCATGAGTGGGGCAATCTGATTTGCATAAATTGCATTGCTAGTAGAAATAAGTCTCTTAGCCCTGGCTCATAGCTTTAGGAACCAATACCTGATTCTCCAGGGGCTTGCTTACATGACTTCTCTCTGCCTGAGTGAAATCATGTCAGGGGGCTTTTGCAAGAATTGTATTTGCCTTGCTCATATGTTACGTGGGGCTACCTTTGAAGGTGACCCAGAAACTACAACTAATACAGAATGTGGTGACTTGGAGCAGCCGCCGAGACCACATAACTCCGGTCTTGAAAACCTACATTGGCTCCCAGTACGTTTCCGAGCACAATTCAAAGTGTTGGTGCTGACCTTTAAAGCCCTAAACGGCCTCGGTCCAGTATACCTGAAGGAGCGTCTCCTCCCCCATCGTTCAACCTGGTCACTGAAGTCCAGCTCCAAGGGCCTTCTGGCGGTTCCCTCACTGTGAATTTACAGGAACCAGGCCGAGGGCCTTCTCGGTAGTGGCACCCGCCCTGTGGAACACCCTCCCATCAGGTGTCAAGGAAATAAACAGCTACCTGACTTTTAGAAGACATCTGAAGGCAGCCCTGTTTAGGGAAGTTTTTAATGACTGGTGTATTTTTAATCCTTTGTTGGAAGCCACCCAGAGTGGCTGGGGAAACCCAGCCAGATGGCCGGGGTAGAAATAATAAATTATTTTATTTTATTTTATTTACCAGCACAGTGGTAACAGGCCACTTCACAGGGGAATTTGGAACATTGCATGGGTTGAATGCTCTCTGGGACACAAGTTATTTTATGCATTATTCAGTTTTCTCCTATGCACACGATTTGAGTTTAGGTCCTCTGTGCCTGTTATGTGTTGTACATGTTGTAATTTTGCACTTATAAATGATCTCTAGTAATGAAAAAAACCAACCATAATTGTGAAGCAGTCTTTACAATTGTGTTGTATTGCAGGTAGACATTTAGTGGAACTCAATTAACATCCCCCCCTTTTCAATCTTAAAACCTTTAAATAAATAAAGGTTACACTAGAGTTGGATTAAGCAGCTTTGTGTTTATGGCAAGGAAAGTATGATTTCAGGTAGGAAGTAAGCAACCTAGATTTATAACATGACAGTTTAATATCACAGGCTTGACTCAGAGAATCTTTGCGGAGGGTTTTCAAATAGCAAGCAAAACCAAAGGACTGATAGCAAGCAAGCAAGCAAACCTTATATTGTTATTATGCCTAATCTTGTAAATAAACCCACATAATTTATTAACCCATAAAAACTTGAATCAACCCACCTGTCCACATTGTACTTATGCTAGTCATTTGTGATTTGTGACTATGAGGAGTCTGTAATGTTTCCCTGTCTGGTCAACTGGAAATGATAGTTACTTATCACAGATAGCCACGTACAAGCATGCTTTCATTTATATATATATATATTATATATTACATTTTAAGCCAGCTCTTTATCCAAGGAGTCCAGGCTCTCTCTCTGTCCATTGTATCCTCACAGCAACCAGGTGAGATACTGTGACCAGCTAAAGGATACATAGTCAACTTCATGGCTCAACTCAAATCTCCCTGGTCTAGTACAACTCTAGAACCACTATATCACATTGTTTCCTTACTTATGTGCTGGGTGAACAGGAGTTTGCTCAATTTCAAGAGATGCCTCCTGTACATGTTCATGGATTTCCCCCCTCTTAAATTGTTGGCTAATCTGGCCAATGTACAAAGATCACTGCTGAAACCTATTCGGTACCATTCCTTCATGCTAGAAACTTTTGATGCTTTCTAATGGAAATAAAGTATTCTTAAATGATGTGAAATAGTGGAGACTACCTGTAATAGTGCTCTTGTAATCCTTTTTTTGTACTTTGTTGTGGGCAATGAATTTTCTCTCCCTTTATAGGTTATGAAATCATTTTGTTTCTTTGCAGATTCTCGTATGGCTGACTTGAGGCTTTCAACAAAAACTGCATCCAGGGACATTGGAGAGTCGTTTAAGGTGAGATCTGCAAGAGCGACACAATCAGCTGGGAGCATTTATACTTATTTTCAGACACTGCCATAGAACAGTGCTGAAGCAGAAACCTAGGAAATAAAACGGGTCTCTTTAATTATTATATACAAATCTGTCATTTTATTAGGTAAGGTAAGATTGTTCATTTGGACACAACTGAGCTAAGGTAGAAGGCTTCAAAATTCTCTGAGTTTCAGGGAGACAACTTTATTTTATTAATTTCCTGCAGCAGTTTCTAGTTCTCCAAAATGGCCCTGTTCTCCTTGCTGCATTTAGCATTTCAGCTAGACACTAAAGATGTCTTAGCTCCTTGGGATTTACTGTCCCCATGTTCATTGCTGGCCTGGTAGGTTTATGAGTGAGTTCATTTGCATGATAATTATGTCCTCCTGTGGGTCCCCTCTATCATTAGTAAACCACTAGTCCTATATTTTTACGTGGGATATATTAAAAAGTATGTGCTTTCAGCTTCAGTCTTCTTCATGTATGCTCTTATGTATTGGACATTTAGTATTGATAACAGACAGGATAACAAATAGAAACTAAAATAAAAAAATTCCTTCAGTAGCACCTTAAAGACCAACTAAGTTTTTATTTTGGTATGAGCTTTCGTGTGCATGCACACTTCTTCAGAAACTAAATTAAGAAACTAAATTAACTCCCTTCTGGCTTAGCTCTTTGCCACTAAACAGTGGGTGAAATATAATTTGTAGGAGGTGAAATGGAATTTACATGTCTTGGGTTGTATCCAACCTAAGTTTTTTTCAAAGTAGACACTGAAATTAATGAGCCTAAATTAATAGATACCATTAATGTAACTGAGTCTACTTGGAGTAGGAATAACATTGGATACAAGCCGTTTGTCTTCGAGCACTGAACATTTTGAGCGGAGTTTTATAGCAGGGCCTCTTTATGCTCTTGTTGTTTGACCATGGTATAGTGCAGTGTGGGAATTAAGATACATTATTAAGGTAATGGGGTCAACGATAAAAGTAGGCTATCGTTTTTGCAACTCTAGAAGATGTGAAATATCATTCTTTTGAGCCTTGTAAATGAATGCTGAAATTGTGGATCAGTATTAATGAAGGTTTTGGCATTCATGGCGGGCAAGTTAATCTTTGAAATCTGACTGTTGTTGAGTTTGCAGTACTGCAATTCACAATTGTTCCTTTTTCACTAACTTAAAACCTGTTCTGTTCTCCCCACCCCAGGCTCTGTCATCCCTTGTAGAAAAAGCAGAGGGTTTCTCAGAAGCATTGTCTATGCAACCAACTTTGGGATTGTGCAAATTCCATCAAGAAATCTGTTCTGGCTCAGAAGTGAAAAAGCCGGATAACATTGAAGTCAAAGATCTTTTGTCGCAAGTGGAAGTCACACCCTTAGAAAGTGGTACCAGTAATTCCTTGCTACTGAAAAAAAAGAGACGAACTCATTCCCCACAGAAACGCTACCCACTTTGAGCAGGGGTAATTAATCTTGATACATGAAAACTTTTTTGTGGGGGACTACTGTGTAGTCTCCCCTGCCTCCAAATCTGTCCACATAAACATAGACTGGTTCACAAAAGCATCAATAGTGATGTCCCCTGGAATCCATACCACCAAACCGCTTTTATCTGGAAGTTACAGAGTTTTGTTGCTGGGTCCTCTCAAATAGCTCTGAATACTTCGCTGGACCATTTCTTACTAATTTTGAGCATTGTTCTTTGAAACCTGAGGCTGCTATACCTTTGCTGTATTATAGCAGACTGATTCAGCTACAACATCTTGAGTTGCTTACAACTTCTGAATGGCTAGGAATCTCCAGGGCATATGTGCAGGATGCTGTGCTCTAGGAAAGCTCAGTTCAAGCAGAAGACTCCATGCCATGGGGAGCAAAGAAGAAAGCTAAAACAAAACAAAACCCTGCTGCATGCAAATGTCCAAGTATTTTGGCATTAAAGGGCTGGTGGATCACAGCAACAGTTTGCAATTGTGTATCAGTATTGCTTCAGAGTATAGCTTATTTGTACATGTTTGTTGCGGACATCAGGAGATAGGTGCAGGCTGAACTGGGTGTTTGGTTGCAGAATCAGTCTCCACTAAACATCTAGGAAATGATGGGGAAGGGTCCCATTTGGAGGTTGGCAGGAGTGTTTAAGCCATTCCATACCTGCTGCTTCTCCTCTGCATTACTTTTCCCAACTACTTTTCTGCTAGCTACAGAACTAATGCATTGAGGATTCCTGCTGGGCAAAGGTTGTGTAGGGGACGAATAGCAAGTGAGGAAAGGACTAAGGGTCTTCTGTTGCATGTCCACCATTTCTTCCTTCCAAAACTGTTTAAATGTTTAATGGCAAAGCAGGTACCAAAACATAGGTCTGCCACCAGATATGTTGTTTTGTCCTGAAAAGTAACCTGGAGTATATGCAACATTTGGAATTGTAAGGGAATTCTTGGCTTGCATGTATTGTGACATCTTGAGACAGTGTTTATTATGGTGTGTATACATCTGGCTTTAACCTTCTTATGGTCTCTTGAGTACTGCCCTCATCTGTACCTCAAGAGTACAAGGTGTTAGGATTACTAATCCATGTAGTAGATTGAAAATGTTTAGATCACAATATAAATCTAAAATTCTCATAAATTAATTTTGAGCCATGCTGCTTTTCTGTCAAACTTGCCAGTACATCTATGTTTTCCGTTCTCACAAAAAGAGATGGCCTCTTTTAGGGGTCTCTTTAAAACACAGTGCCTGATCATAGATGGTGCTTGCTTGATGGGCAGTTCGACTGCTGATCTCCTAAAGCCAGAGGGGAATGTACTTTTGAGTTGCATCTGCCTGCCGAAAGGAGTGGAGTGAGCTGAAACAGAATTGTTTGTTCTGAATCTGGCAGTGTATATTCAAGGAGAGCTGTAAATTTTGAATTTGAGGGTATAGGACTTGTATGCTGCTTGCTTTGCCACAGAATGCTTGGTCAGTGTGTACATTAGTAAATACATTACTACATTCTTACGTAGCTTCCCCCCATCTGTGAAATTCCCACGGAATTAATATATGTACAGTTTAAAACAAGACTACATTTGTGAGGCTTATTTATGAAGTACCTAAAGTCCTTGGAAAAGACCCTGATGTTGGGAAAGATTGAGGGCACTAGGAGAAGGGGACGACAGAGGACAAGATGGTTGGACAGTCTTCTCGAAGCTACGCACATGAGTTTGACCAAATTGCGGGAGGCAGTGCAAGACAGGAGTGCCTGGCGTGCTATGGTCCATGGGGTCACGAAGAGTCGGACACGACTAAACGACTAAACAACAACAAGCTAAATCATTGTTATTATCAGGCATTGTTTTCTTTTTTCCTAGTTGAAATTTACTGAGAATTTCATTTTTTCCTGAAAACAGGGGGGGGGAAATGCTTGCCTCAATGTTAATTATTGTGGGGTGAATCTAGCTAAGTCATATTTGGAGTAGACTCATTAAATCAGTGGATTTAACCTAATCATGTTTATTTCAATGGGTTTACTCTAAATATGACCTAGTTGAAGTCCATCCTGTTTCTTTAAAAAAATATTCATTAAACAGTCTGAAGCAAAGGACCATGGCCAAAATACTAGCAGTGATATCTAAATGGTTGATAGTCATTAGACATGTCCATTAATGTCAATAGGTCTCCTCTTAAGTATGTCTAACATACTTAACATCACCCTATAAACATATTTAACTCTGCTCTTGAAATTCTATTTTTAAAGATTGTGCTAGTGGAATAGGCCTTGCACAGTGAACATGTACACTTGCCTTGTCTCCTTTGTAAAATGTATATTTGTATATAAAATACAATTTTTTGTATACCACATTCATCAAAACGAAATTTCTGGATTTATGCTCAATTTTTGGCTTGCTTTACCAGTTTTTTTGCAAAGCAGTTCTGAGTCACGTTTTCAAAACAGCTGCAATTCAAGTGCGTCTGAAATGCAATACGCAGTAGGACTTGGTGCTACTTTTTTGCATAAAGAAATTGTCATTATAAATTAGGAAATGGATAGTCAGGATCCAAACAACTGCAAACTAGTTATGCATATACAAGGTGGCTGGCTTGAGTTTCCCTTCCCTCAATACCACATGGAAAATCTCTTTTGAAATGGAGCTCTGTCCAAAACAGTTTTAGAGAACAGGGGTCTGCTGATCAGAGCAAAACTTACCAAGCATCCCTTAAAGTAGATATTAAAAACCCAGCCATGTTTCAAATCCACCCATTATAAAGTTTTACATTTGGAAGAACTTTGAGCGTTTAAAACACACTTTCAGTACCGACCAGTCCTGTCATTACACAGATAAGAGTAGTACGGTAGTTTCCCTCGTCGTAATTTCTCTTGTCCGTAATTTCATTAATAATATATTGTTTTGTGTGGTTTGGTTTGGGACCTGTATTTGGTAGTCTAGGTGCTTTTCTTTGTTCTTGTCTTTCTGCAATTAGGAGAAATAATTACTTATTCTGATTCGGTTTCCAAAGTGCCTAAAACAAAACAACTTGGGGTCCAATCGTAGTTGTGTGCCCATTCATTTTGAAAACGAGCAGTATGACTTGTCAGTATCTCTGACATGATGAAGATGTCCCTCATCTGTGCATAAAATTAGTATTATAACCTGAACAGTTCCATCTCATGATACCATCTGCACAGCACAAGACTTTTGGTTTCTCTTCACTTGGATTAATCTTAGATCTCAGCCGTAGTCTCTATAGAAGGTGTCAAATGCCATTGAGAATAATTCTAATACAGTAATATTGAGTTCCTTTCAAGTGCCAACACAGTGAACAAGAATTGGTTGAATTACATGTAGGTTTTCCAGTGGCTGTACATGGAGACATTCAGAAACGCCCCCACCTCAGTGTACCCATTTCTCCAAAACAAACTAACAGAAACCTCCACAATGCTTAAACATGTTCAGGCAGTCCAGTGCTATTTTTCTAGAAAAGCAGGTGCCAGAACTCACTATGAACACCTCCCTCGTTAGAATGGCAATGGTGCCCAACTGAGAGGTGCCAAAAATGAGTTACTGTGAGTTCCCTCTGGAAAAAAAAAAGTCCTGACACAGTCTATGCTTAAAGCATGAAAAAGAAAAACAGGAAAACAGTCCCCATCCTCACTAATCCCCCTGGATCACAACGCACTATTCCACCATGCATCCCAAAGCATCCAAGTAAGAATTGGGCAGACCAAAGCCCTACACCACCTAACAGACTTCTACAAGCATGGCAATCCCATACCAAAGTAGCTGTCTTATTACAAAAGAATTTCAGAAACAGACTGGAAAGAGAAGTTGCTGAACTGCAACTTATTACCAAGCTTAAAACCATGGAGAGACCTGGTCTGAATAAAGACATTGGATTCTGATCTCATTATACATGATAAAGCTATTTTTAGCCATCTCATCCCTTGCTTTTTCCTGTAAGACAAATTGCAGTCGTTAACAGTCATCAACGAGTTTCCACACCTATCAGTCAAACACCCATTCCCACCACCCTTCTGAGAATACCGCTCCCCAGCCTCTCACTATATATAAGGGTCTGGAGACTTCTGTTTCCGTGTATCTGAAGAAGTATGCATGCACACGAAAGCTCATACCAATGACAAACTTAATTGGTCTCTAAGGTGCTGCCAGAAGGATTTTTTAAATTTTGTTTCAACTACGTCAGACCAACACGGGTACCTACCTGTAACTAACCCCATACCAGTAAGGGGGAAACAAGATAAGCTAGAGGGTGCCCCAATACCTTGGCTGATCCATCACCTTCTTAAACAACCTGGCTGCAGCCACTAGGCCACTGACTAACTTTGAAAATCTCTTGACAGCAGAGGGACACAGCAAAGGAGCAGTATCTACAATATATTACTCCAAGACACTACAAATTCCTTCACCACAATTTAAGACCCATGGGAGCATAACATAGGATATGAAATAAATTCTACCCAATGGTCCAAACTGTGATCTAAGCCACCATTTAAATCCATCTCAGCCAAAAGAAGAGAGCTCACCTCGAAAAATTTTTATAGATGTTACCTAACACCACGGAAGCTAGCGCTGATACACCCAGGAACCTCACCTAAATGCTGGAGAATCTGTACATTGGAAGCAGTTCTCAATGAATTCAGTAAGACATATTTCAGAATGAGCATGTTTTGAGGTGGAATCCATTTCATGAAGTTCTTGCCACTTTCCTTAAACACAATATTCCTTTTAAACACAATGTTCCTTTATTGCAGCCTATCCCTCAAAACTGCCGCAGTCTGATTTACAATGCTGAGTAAACAGGGTGGCATTTTAAGACTTGTTTTTGTAAACTGAGGCATGGGCATTCTTTATGACCTGAATGGAGTGACCTTTTTTTGTTTTCTGGAGAACAAAATATAAAGTTGGCAGGTGAAGCAATGCAGTGTTTGCTTTGGGAAAAGGATTGTGCTCAGGTGTGGATTTTTTTTTTAAAAGCAATCACTCTAGGAGTCCCAGTTTTGATAGGAGTGGCATTGCCTTTCCAGCTAATGCTCTTCAGCCAGCCAGTCCTTTACATTGAAGGTCGGATCTTGTAAAAAAAGGCACGGAGAGAGTAGTTTTTCCTGGAAGCATTCATTCATGGTGGATTGATCCAGTGGCATAATTGTTGCATTTTTGAAGTGAATTATATCAAGTAAATTCTATTTCTTAGCTATGTGTAATTATTTTGCCTTCTAACTTACAGGAAATCCGATTGTTGTAAAAGGGAAATCTAAAATCTCCTTTTACTTGAAACGTTACAACATTCAACATTTTTATTTTTAACTTGGGTATAAACTGGTGTTGCATCAGAAGGCGTCTGGCTGTTTTCTTAATATAGCTCATCAAGTTCTCCAAGGGACACATAACAAAAAAGACGGCTGCGTGATCCTTGTGTGCATCTGGGCTTGATAGTATGGTACATTGCCAAGACTGAAATAGGCAGGAGGACTGTGCTTTGGACAAACTAATGAACTGCAGCAGAAAGAAAACAGTGTTGCATGCAATAAATATAGTACAGAATGGAAAATGATGCCTTTGTTTCATGCACACAGTACGGCATTCTGGAATTACCAAATAAAAAAAATCCTTCCAGCAGCACCTTAGAGATCAACTAAGTTTGTCATTGGTATGAGCAGTTATGGCTAGATGGGAAAACAAGATTAGGTGACACTATTTCATCAATTTGGCAAAGGGTCATAGGTAAGGAGTGAATTTTTCAGGTAAAAGTTTCCCAGTTCAACCCCTGGCGTCTCCAAGCTGGGTAAGACCATCCAGTGTACACAATACTAAGCTAGGTGGACAAATGCACTATCTTGGTATAAGATGGGTTCCTGTATTGCATCTTTGCATCATAGAATCATAGAATTGTAGAGTTGGAGGCGACCTTGAGGGTCATCTAGAGCTGTCTCTGCTGTAAGGCAACCTGTGATCTTTGGATGAAGGGAGGCATACAAATTGAACAAACAAAGGGAAGGGGGTGTTAATCATTCAGTGGTCTGCCAAGACCTTTGGCAATTTTTCTTTTTTAATATTCATGTTTTATTGAAAAATTTCCCTTTTTTGGAAAGTTTTATGGACACTTTTCAGAATACATTGCAATAAAAAACCAACTAAGCAAATTGAAAAAAGGAAAATGCAAAGTCCTCTCTGATAGGACTCTTATCCCACACATAGTTCTGGTTACAGGTAGGTAGCCGTGTTGGTCTGGATCGAAGTAAAATAAAAAAATTAAGGTGCTACTGAAGGAATTTTTTTATTTTATCCCACACAGAGAGAGGTGGACCCTCCCGGCTCTCACCTGGAAGCTTCCCTTTCTTCTTATCCCAGCCTCTCACCCTGGGAAATCTTCCTTTTGCTGCCTCTTACACAGGGTCCTTCACCAAACATTCATCCCCTTCATCTGCGTGTCATCTCCTCGTTAACCCAGAGGAGATGATAAAAGCAAGAGCAAAGCAGAAAAAAGAAATATTAAAGGGATGAAAAAGGAGAGGGGGGAAATAAAAAATATTGATAAACAAATGGATGCCTTTTTCTGACTAAAGAAATAGTATGATGAACTCACTAGAAGGATTTGAGCTATGAGCAACAAAAGTAATTCGATGGTAATGTGGTTATGATTTGATAGATAAAAGATGATAGGGTGCAGCAGAAGTGGAGAAGCAACAACTCCATGGGGAAAGGGGTGGGAAATCGACAAAAATAAGAGAAAAGACTGTTTTAACTGTATATGTATAAAAAGTTGAAACTTCATAAAACATAATTTTAAAAAATATAAAAGGAAGACATTAGCAGAAAACGCAGAAGAGGAACTTCCAATTTTCCACCTGCTGTTTGCATAAAATATGATTCTGTGTTGAAAGTGCGAATACAAAGTGAAAGAAAAAAAATATTATCACAAAAATAATTTTAAAAAATACTTGAATTTGTGGTGCAATACGAAAGACTTATTGGAAGCGTCATTCCAACCGACGAGAATTTAATAACAAGGCGATTTTTTTTTCTTCAAGCGGCGAGTGGGCGGCGTGTGGCTGCGAGCTGAGGAACTTCTGGTTTCACACGACCCCTCCGCGCTGATACGGGGATCCGGCCCGGGATGGCAGGCACTGCAGGCGGGGAGCGGTTCTGGCTGTTGCCGCTGCTCTTGCCGAGACACACACGGCGGTGGGGAAAAGCCCCTGTCGCCTCGCTTCCCCTCGGGCGGCTCCCTCGCCGCTCCCCGGCCTGTGGTCGCGCAGCCAGTTCCCTCCGAAGTTTCATCTGGGGCGCCACGTGATTTCCACGAAGCCCGCCTCGAGCCCGCCTCGGAAGGCGCCGCCGCAGCCCGGGCGCCCCAGTGAGGAGGCGAGCGCGGGAGCGGGCGCCTGGCTGCTGCTCTCTTCCCGGCCGGGTCCTGCCCCAGGAAGGCGGCGAGCGGCCGGGGAACCACGCGCGCCTCGCGGTTGCCGTCAGCTGCAGGTGCCGGGATGTCCCTGGCTGGGCTTTCCGCCTAGGCTGAGAGGCAAAGCAAGCCAAGCAGGCAGGCATTCGTCCGGCGCAGCGCGGCGGCGACGCTCCACCTCTTCGGGGCTCCTCCGATGCGCTTTGGCCGTCGCCTCCTGCCGGCTGCGCGCACAAGGAGGTGCGCCAGCGCCTCCTCGGCGGGATGTCTCAGGGCGCGCCGGCGGCTAGCACTTTGCAAAGGAGCTCCTCTTCGGAGGGGACGCAGCAGGTAAGGCAGGGAGAAGGAGGGAGATCGAGGCCAGGAAGTGGGCTGTAAAGGGGACCCGGGGGGGAGGAAGAGGGTTGCGCCGAGTCGTCCCTGCGCGCTCCTTCCGAGCAGTGGCGGACCTACATTGGGGGGGGGGGACTTGAAGCTCGAGCTGCTATGGGGGCCCCTTCACAACCAGCAACGAGGTCTAACCACGGTTCTCTTCTTCCATGGGGTTGCTCCACGACAGATCACCACAATTCGCGTTTCTGGGTATCCACTTTCGTGAACGCCTTAGAATCATAGAATCATAGAATCGGAAGAGACCACAAGGGCCATCCAGTCCAACCCCCTGCCAAGCAGGAAACACCGTCAAAGCATTCTTGACACATGCCTGTCAAGCCTCTGCTTAAAGACCTCCAAAGAAGGAGACTCCAGTCCACCACACTCCTTGGGAGCAAATTCCACTGCCGAACAGCTCTTACTGTCAGGAAGTTCTTCCTAATGTTTAGGTGGAATCTTCTTTCTTGTAGTTTGAATCCATTGCTCTGTGTCCGCTTCTCTGGAGCAGCAGAAAACAATCTTTCTCCCTCCTCTATGTGACATTCTTTTATATATTTGAACATGGCTATCATATAACCCCTTAACCTTCTCTTCTCCAGGCTAAACATACCCAGTTCCCTAAGCCATTCCTCATAAAGCATCGTTTCCAGGCCTTTGTTATTCATAAAATCATTAGAATCTTAAGAGTTGGGAAATACTCCCAAAGGTCATCTAGTCCAACCCCCTGCAGTGCAGGAATCTCAGCTAAAAGCACCCATGACAGGATGGTCATCTCTGCTTAAAAAACATCCAAGGAAGGAGAGTCCACCACCTCTCGTGGGAGTCTGTTCCACTGCCAAACAGCTCTGACTGTCAGAAAGTTTTTCCGATTGTTTAGTCGGAATGTCCTTTCTTGTAACTTTAAGCCATTGGTTCGAGCCCCACCCTCCAGAGCAGGAGAAAACGAGCATGTTCCCTCTTCCATGTGACAGCCCTTAAGATATTTGGAGGTAGCTATCATATCTCCTCTCAGTCTCTTTTCCAGGCTAAACATACACTGCTCCTCATAAGACTTAGTTTCCAGACCCTTAGCTTAGTTTCCTCTAGGGTCTGTTTTTTTAAAAAAAAGGGAAGGGGTTATATTAGCCACAGCAGAACAGCCAGCTTACTGTGTTACTGACTCTCAATCTTTGTTGACATGTATGCAGCCAAAAAAAAAAAAAAACTATTTGATTTGTGATACTAGACCTAAAAAGTTTAAGCAAAGTGGACTGAAGTCACTTCTGGGGCTCCTCTGGAATTTGAGACCCTGAAGCTTGAGCTTCATTTAGTTTCGTAGTAAATCTGCCCTCTGCTTCTGAGGGATCGGAAATAAAACCACCACAATCTGAGCAGGGCTACAGAGGTTTGGTGCTGCTATTCAGTCTCAAAAAACAAAATCAGATCAAATAAAAATATATGGGGGTGGAGGAGCAGGGCAGCCAAAATGACAGAGGTGTGTGCAGAGCGGTTTACTTACCAGGAAAGGCTATGGGTTTTGTCTTTTCCTTGCTTTTATTACATATTTTGTTTTTTTAATCTTGTATTTTTGGGCTGTGAACTACCCTGAGATCTTCAGGCGAAGGGCAGTATACAAATTTAATAAATAAATGAAATCTCATAGGGTATGTTTTAGAAGAAATCTGTAAAGCGGGTGAGGGTGGAGGAATGCGTGTGCACAGAAATAATTCCAGGTGAAAGATTTCTGCATGGCAGGGGGTTGGCCTAGATGACCCTCGCAGCCCTTTCAACTGCAATTCTATGATTCTAAGGTCTATGACTTGTAAGTTACCAGTTGTGGACTTGCCTATTCTCAATCTTTATGCAACCGGGACCCCCCATCCTACTGGGCACCACTGAAAGGAACCCTGGCGGATTGTGCCCGACAGGGATCTCCTATGAGACCATGCATTTCAGAACGAACTTAGAACAAGCTGCTCTTTTTGTCCATTTGACAATAACAGAGCAAAGGCACGCAGCTTGAATTTGCCCATTGAACAACAGTCCTATCTTTCTGTGGCTACAAGCCATGATTGCTCTCCTCTGCCTCCACAGCTTGGGTGGCGCTGTGGTCTAAACCACTGAGCCTAGGGCTTTTGCCGACCCGTGATGGGGTGAGCTCCCGTTGTTCGGTCCCAGCTCCTTCCCGCCTAGCAGTACTAAAGCACATCAAAGTGCAAGTAGATAAATAGGTACCGCTCCGGCAGGAAGGTAAGCGGCGTTTCCGTGCGCTGCTCTGGTTCGCCAGAAGCGGCTTAGTCATGCTGGTCACATGACCCGGAAGCTGTACGCCAGCTCCCTCGGCCAGTAAAGCGAGATGAGCGCTGCAACCCCATAGTTGTCCGCGACCAGACCTAACGGTCAGGCTTTACCTTTTTAACAATAACTAGCAGATCAGTGACTGAGAGAGTGAGAAGAAAGAAACTGACAGCTAGGTGGAAGGAGGGAATAAATCAAGAGTGGTTGGAAAGACAAAGGAACAGGGAAGGGCAGAAAGGACAATCTCTTTATCCACATAGGCCACATCCTCGTTCACCCTGAAATGCTAATTTTTAAAAGTCTCCAGGGAAGGAGGTGAGAATTATTCCTGCATATAAGACTACTTTTTAACCCAGGAAAATCTTCTCAAAAGTTGGGGGTCGTCTTATACGGCGGGTCGTATTTATTATACGGCAAGTATATCCCAAACTCTATATTTTACCTGGAAAAATTGGGGGTCGTCTTATATGCCCAGTCATCTTATACGCCGGAATATACGGTACCCATAGACATCAATGGGGAAATTAAACAATCTAATATAACTAGGATCAGGCACAAGCATGTCCATTTTGCCCTTCCCAAAGCAGGGAGTAGAAAACCACATTGGAGCGGAGCATCCTCAGTTAGGGTTGGCATATGGCCACAAGCAGTGTCTGTGCGGAAATCAGCAAAATGTCTGGGAAAATCTGGATGTATGGCAGCCCATGGCAGCAGTATTGTTTTTGCCGATTTCCCTGAGAAATAGCTCGAAAACGTCCAATTTCCTTGCGATTTTGCAGCTAAAAATACCAAAAGAACTTTTCTGTCTAGATTTTCTTCTTGGTGGGCATGGATTTCTGACTATTAGGAGTGTATCTTGGGGTAGGGGGGTGGCATGGGGAGTGGCTGGAACCCAGAACAAAAATGCACTTCATGCTGCAAAATTTTGTTGCAGGACCCACTATATAATCCTCTAAATCAAAACCCACCAGTGGTCATAAGTGACCCGTTGGTCATGTCTTGCCCGAAGGCAGTAGGTACCGTCAGTGGCACCGTATTGTGTGTTTTTTAAAAGTTGCTTTTCAAAGAGAAGGAGAAAGAGTGTGGGGGAATGGGGGTGCGGGCGATGTGGGGAGAAGGAGTGAGTTACCGGTAGATTGGAAATTCGATGCATTCTCGTGGGGGAACACCCATGCACATGCAAAGTGTTTACCATCACAGAAGACAGTGGGAAGCCTCAGCAAGCAGATCATACCCCTAAGGGGAAAGCAGAGAGAAGACCCAGGTCCGCTTCAGTGATTTTGCTGGGACCTAAGCACACCAAAGCCTTCCAGGGCCTATTAAGCAGAGCGAAGGGGCCATGCCATGCTTCTGAATACCAGCTGCTGGAAACCACTGGAGGGGAGAGTGCTCTTGTGCTCGGGTTGCACTTGCGGGTTTCCAACAGGTCTCTGGTTGGCCACTGTGAGAACAGGATGCTGGACTCGATGGACCACTGGCCTGATCCAGCAGGCTCCTCTTATGTTAAGCTGCTGATGCTACAGCAGCAGCCAATCTACCCTCCATTCCCATTTTTGCAAACAGCAGGTGTTTCTTTACCTTTATATATACAGTATACTGTATTTTAAAAAGCACACGCACCAGGAAGTATGCAAGAACAAATGTTACTGGTGTATTTCACCATGGTCAAAATGAAGAGTTGTGAATTGGGAAAGGGATTTGAATTAAGAAATAAACAAGATTCTAGTCCATCTAGCCCCCAATGCTCCAGTGATTCTTCCTTCTTTCCGTATTCTTAGGTTAGTCCTTCAACTTTTTGTGTCCACATACCCACCTCCCTTCACTCCCAATTAATGTTTACATGTTGTAGTTGAGTGTGTGTGTGTGTGTGTGTGTGTGTAGGTTTTGCACAAGACTGCTCTTACACAAGCCTCTGTATTAAAATTTAAGAAACATAAAGGTTTAGTAGTTACCGGTATGTTCGGCAAACATATAGTAGTTGGAAGTAGGCATGTTTGGAAATGTGTCGGCAACTGCAAAGAACGTCTCTTGTATGTTCCAATTTCTTCTGAAGCGCAATTTTAATTTTATTCTTAATACTGCTGTTTTGCAGAAGAGCAGTTTTTTAAAAATAATAATATGATTGCTCTACCTTCAGCCACAATTGGTGGAAATAGGCATAATACATCCTTTCCTTTTGGCTGATGGAAACAGAATGGCTAGGCTGTGTTCAGGCAAGGAGCAAATGAAAGTAGGGGATGCAGCAATAGATGGCATGGATGGCACCCTAAAAACTTCACCACACACAAACCCACACCAGGGGCATCTTGCCCATAGAGGCAAGTGTCGCGGGGCGCCAGGACGCCAAGTTCTGGAGGGCGCCAGGGAAGAGGCGGAGGCTGAACGAGGTGCCTTCCGGCCTCAGCTCGCTGCCCTCGCCCGCATCCGCCATGCAGCGCTGAAGCAGTGCCACACCCAGAGCCTCTGCCTGCCGTGGCCACTGCAGCACGGGGACCAGGGAAGAGGTGGAGGCTGGGCACCTCCCAGCATCAGCTCACCACCCTCGCCCGCCTCACTGAAGTAACGCTGCGCCTGGAGCCTCTGCCTCTTCCCCGCCAGAGGAGCTGCCCTCCAGCCGCTGCCCGCCTCCTCTAGCCCCGCAAAGCTGCCGCAGCACCATAAGAAGGTCGGCAACTCTGGGAAACGGGGGGTCGGAGGCACCGGAGGGAACTTTGCACCACGGCGCCGTATATACATAAGACGGCCCCGACCTATACAATGTGCTTCATTGCATCCACAGTCAGTGCATGTGATTTTATACTGGATGTCTCTACAAACTGGATTAACCGTGGATTGGAAAAATCTTAATTAACTCGGGGGCAGGGGAACCAAATTAACTGGCTGCCTGTTGGATGAATGCTGTGAATGCTGTTGGGGGGGGGAGGGAATGGAGGCACAAGGAGATTCAAATCCACATTAAACTCCTTTGTAGGTGAACCCTAACTAAGTCATCTGATTTTATTGGCCAGGGTCATGAAGACGATGAAAGGAAAGTACGACGGAGAGAGAAGAACAGAGTTGCTGCCCAGAGGAGCAGAAAGAAACAAACACAGAAAGCAGATAAGCTCCATGAGGTGAACATTGCTGTGGATCCCTGCGGGAGGGAAGAGCAGTAATATCACTCCCAAGTGCAAATGAGGGCCCTCTTCTGGACAAAATGGCAGCATTTGTCAGGGCTGAGGAACCTGGCTTGTTGTTGAGCAGCTGTAAAGTGGCAATGAGGAGTATGTGTTTTGTAGCGGAAAAGCAGCTGGTCAGAGGGGGGTGCTTAACCCTTTCTTTGCCTACTGGTACTGCTGTCCTCCCACCCCACGCTGCTGCTTTTCCCTTGGATGCAGCAAACATGAGTCTGGAAGAGAAGCAGCTGGGGGGAGGTGTTGTATGGAGAAGGAACAGGCAGGGGAATCATTTGCCTTCCAGTATCTGAAGGGCTGTCAAACTGAAGAGCTGATGTGTTCTCTGTTGCTTGCAAGGGGTGGCACTAGAACTGATGGGTGGAAATTGCAAGGAAGCAGATTTTGGCTTAAACATTTAGGTGAAACATCCAAATGGTTACGGGTTGTTTGACAGTGGAACAGCCTGCCTTGGGAGGGGTTGGGTTCTCCTTTGCTGGAGGTATTGTAGCAGAGGCTATAGAGTTAGACAGCCATCTGTCAGGGAGGCAGCAATTGCATCCTGCACTATAGATCCTGCTTTGAGCAACGGATTGGATGACTTGCAAGGTTCCTTCCAATTTTATGACTCTATGATATTCACATGCAAATAATAATAATAATAATAATAATTTTTATTTATACCCCGCCCTTCCCAGTCAAGACCGGGCTCAGGGCGGCTAACAACAAATAATATCAACACAAATATAAAAGAAACAATTCAGTTAAAACAACAGAATAATACAATGTTAAAATTCAATTTTAAAATTAAAAATCTACGAATAAGATAAAACCATTATAAATAAAACCTTATGCCTGTGGAATTCATGGTCCCCTTCTACCATTTTGCATCTGTTCATTCCCTTCCCTGATAGCAGTTTGGTGATGTGGCAAACACTGCCTTGCATGACTGGAGTGGAGCTGAACACCCCCAGTTGTTTGAACAGGGCATTGGTGATCAGTGGTAGACTGCCTCTGATCACAACTGTTCCATGCTTCATCCTTGAGGCTCCTAGTTGGTTCTTTCCTCTGCAAACACATTTTCAAGGATGCTTAAACTCGTGGTTCTCACTGCAGCCTGGGGTAGTGAATTCTGCATAATAATTACAAACCACATGAAGTACAGATTTGACTGGCCTGCATCTTACACGCCCTGCCAGGTTCAGAAGATCCTGGAGTGTGTCATGTTTTGAGTCAGAATCGGTGTGTTTTTCACTATTCACTCTCTCTGCAATGGTCATGATATTAGAAGTCTGTGCCACAGCCCTTCTTGGTGTCACAGGTCTTTCAGGGCTATAAAGCCCCAATTGCCAAAGGCTTTCCCTTTGCTCTTTTCTATGTGTCTTCCATGTAACAAATAGAGCAGAAGAAGACTCTGCTCTACACTTTAACTCAGGGGTAGGCAACCTCAGGCCAGTGGGCCGGATACGGCCCAATCGCCTTCTCAATCTGGCCCACGGACGGTCCGGGGATCAGCGTGTTTTTACATGAGTAGAATGTGTCCTTTTCTTTAAAATGCATCTCTGGGTTATTTGTATGGCCTGCCTAGTGTTTTTAGATGAGTAGAATGTGTGGTTTTATTTAAAATGCATCTCTGGGTTATTTGTGGGGCAGAGGAATTCGTTCATTCCCCCCCCCCAAAAAAAATATAGTCCGGCCCACCACATGGTCTGAGGGACAGTGAACCAGCCCACGGCTGAAAAAGGTTGCTGACCCCTGCTTTAACTGGTGTACAGAAAAGGAGCTTTCAACAGGTGTAGCTTGTGTGGAAACTATTTTTTACCAGAGTCATGGCAGTTATCCATCATTTAAATTTTTTTTGCTTACTGGCCACTTACTGGCGTGGGAGTAGCCCCTCAGGAGACCATTTAGTAAATCTTTTGTTATTCTACAAATCAAAACATAGATTTCAGATTTTAATAACATTTCCCCTTAAACAAAGCAGCAAAACAATAACCACCCCCCTTCTCACAGACAACATTTAAAAGGCTGTAGGATATAAATTGGCTAAAGGCCTGGTTGAGGAGGAATGTTTCTGCCTGGCGTCTAAAAAATATATAATGAAGGTGCCAGGCGAACATCCCTGGGGAGAGCATTCCACAGACGGGGAGCCACTGTAGAAAAGGCCCATTCTTGTGTCGCCACTAGGCCTGGGTGATACAGTGGTGCCTCGCTTAACGAATGCCCTGCTTAACAAAATTTCCGCTTAACGAAAGGTTTTTTCGAGCGGAGCTTGCCTCGCTAGACGAATGCGTTTTATGAAAAATTCGTCTAGCGAATCGCAGTTTCCCATAGGAATGCATTGAAATTCAATTAATGCGTTCCTATGGGCAAAAAAAAATTTCAAAAAAAATTCAATGCATTCCTATGGGATTCGCTAGACAAATTTTTTCGCTATAAGAAAAGACCCGTGGAACGAATTAATTTCATCTAGCGAGGCACCACTGTATATCAATAGATTGCCCAGGACCGGTATGAGGAGCAGACTGCAATGTCCGCTACACTCAGTGATATATCGCTGGTGAAACTGCCACTGCTCCTGAGTCCCTCTGCTAGCGACTTCCTCCAGTGAGCATTACTAGCAGAGGGACTCAGGAGCGGTGGCGGTTTCACCAGCGTTACATCACTGAGTGAAACCGCCATCCCACTCTGCCCTCATACTAGGCAGAGGAAGAAAAAAGCTGCATCGGTGAGGCGCCGATACAGCTTGCACCTCTTTCATCTTTAAACTGCTTGGCTGAAGAGTGTGTGGTTGCCGCTTCCCTCAGCCGAGCAGTTAAAGGATCCCCCAGCCCAGCGCTGGCTCCTGTGCAAGTGGGGGGGGGGAGGACCAGGGATGGCTCTGCTGGGGATGGGGAGCCCTCCTGCGCCCCAGCTGAGCCAGACAAACAAGCTGCATTGTCCCAGCCTGCTAGGCACTGGGGTGAAACAGCCTCAGCTTCCGCAGTGAGAGCTGAAACAATTTCTCTCGGTGCCTCGCAGGCTGAGGCCAATGCAGCTTGTTTTTTCAACATTGCGGTATATCGCCAGACCACGATGTTTGTCTGGTGATATACTGCGATGTTGAAAAGCTGATATCAACCAGCCCTAGATGCTACTCTCTGGACTTCACATGGAGGAGGCACATGGAGAAGGGCCTCAGATGATGAACACAGAGTCCGGGATGGTTTTATATGGGAAGAGGTGGTCCTTGAGGCCCTGCAGTCCTCAGCAGTTTAAGGCTGCATCATTACTGTGTTATGAAAATCACAGAGACTAGTCAATAATCTGTCCCTGATCAAAGCGTTCCCAATCTCCTTTATCAGAAAAAGTCAATCAATCAAATGTCAGGCCAAGAACATATATTCTTCATTGTTCTACAACCTTCCTGCAGACTACCTGAATGGTTTGTCGTTCGAGACCCCCAGGCTGGGACCATGTTGCAACTTTAGAGTAGTAGTTTCTTTAGTCTCACATTCCCCTGGAGTACATTTCTGCATTCCTATTAGCTCTCCTTTCTCTTTCACTCCTTTAACTGATTATTGTAAAGCTGATTTTCTTTAGAAGAGAGGCTCAAAACTGGAATAAGAAGGGTGTGTTCAGTGAGGTCATAACAACAACTACTGTGAGTTTTATCATTTAGTGCTTCAAAGCTTTCTTATGAGCAATCCTGAATGCATTTTAGTAAATTAGGGTGGGGAACCAGAGAGATTAATGTGACATTTCTGTAGAAGAGAGCAAATTATTCATCCCCTCCATGTGTGGTACTTTTCTTTTTTTAAGGTGCATTGCTGTAAATCCTCCCGGCCACATTCAAATAAGAGGGGGAAACAGTAACCTGCTGTACATTTGCATTGCTGCCTAAGCCACCTTTCTTTTCCCCATCTGCACTTTAAAAAATAATAATTTAAAAAGCAGCTTTGCGTCTATGTTTCATTTGACAATCACACCGATGAAGAAAGCAGATAATGTTTGATAAAGGAGCAGAGAGGATGGGAGAGTACAGGGCCCCCAGGAAGCGCAGATTATTTCGACTGTTTCATTTTAGAAATGGAAGCTGTGATGATCCAGGAAAGGGTTTGCAAATGATGTGGGTTTTGTGGAAGCATTTGAAAGAGGAGAGTGATATGTACAGAGCTCACCAGTGGGGCTTAATAAACTTTCCTGCCACCTGGTTTTTACCTGTTTTTTCTTTTTAAAGGAGCACTTGGCAGACCACAAGAGATGGATGTTGGGTTGTGTTTGGTTTGATTGCAAGCCTCATAGAATCATAGAGTTGGAAGAGACCACAAGGGCCATCCAGTCCAACCCCCTGCCAAGCAGGAAACACCATCAAAGCATTCTTGACATATGCCTGTCAAGCCTCTGCTTAAAGACCTCCAAAGAAGGAGACTCCACCACACTTCTTGGCAGCAAATTCCACTGTCGAACAGCTCTTACTGTCAGGAAGTTCTTCCTAATGTTTAGGTGGAATCTTCTTTCTTGTAGTTTGAATCCATTGCTCCGTGCCCTCTTCTCTGGAGCAGCAGAAAACAACCTTTCACCCTCCTCTATATGGCATCCTTTAATATAGTTGAACATAGCTATCATATCAGCCTCTCCACAGTTACGAGTGTTTCTTTATTTCCAGTTGGTGCCTCTGCTCATAACAGACATGTTTGTGTGCGTCCATTTCTGAAGGCAGCAGATCCAAGTAACTGCTAGGTTTTCAGAACATGGGAGGACAGCAATTGTTGCCTTTCCCCCGCCAGCAGCTGAAAGGGAAGGGTCATAGCTCAGTGAGAGAACATCTGCTTTTGCATACAGAAGGTCCCAGCTATGACTAGGTACTGTAGGGCATGCTCTGAACACCTGGAGTGCTGCTGTCTGCCAGTGCAGGGAACACTGAACTAGATGAGCCAATGGTCTGATTCAGGGTGTGTTCCCATTACTAAGTGTGCAACGAAGTTGTATTTTGCGTTGTGCATCTGTGTTTGTCTCACAGCTCTTCCCCTGGCTGTTCACATCAGCACAGCTTCATCAGTGTCAGATTCGTTTCTGTTTTTAAATGCACCGGGGTCTTCTCCCCATGCAGAGGTGTTCATACCTTGTCTAGAGACGAAGTAGAAACACCTTAAGGCATCCAATTGGTATGTGGTTAATTTGAGAAACAGTGCATCAATGTATTATTTTATAAGAGAGGACAGGAACACAACACTAATGTCTCATAACAAATGCAGCTGATCTGTAGAAAAGACTGTACAACTTGAAAAAAGAGACAAGGTGTGTACATACCGGGTATATGTGTTTTGATGACTGTGGCGTTCCGTACAGAGCCCCCGGTCGTTTTACAGACTATTGACCTGTACACCACTATTCCGCTGCCACCAACCAGGATCCCCCGGTAAAACACTGAGTCTCAGCCAGGATTAAAGTTAATAATGAATATTAAGAGTTTATTTCAAACACCAACAAGCTTTAGATATATTCAAAACACTGTTGCACTTTATCCTCTCAGTCTTATTTCTGTCTTTAGCTCACTCTAACTCCTCTACCTCCCCACCACAAAGATCCACTGTCACCAACCCTCACAACTCCCAACCCTCAACTGTCCCAACCGTCAACTGTCAACTGCCAATAAAAACCTTGGGCTGAGCCTTAAAACAATTAAGCTCCGCCTCTGGGCTTTCCTATTGGTCAGCTTATTAACTCTTTTCTCTCCGCCTGTACAGACATATTCCCAAGGAGTGGGCAAACGCCACAATCGCCATCATGTGTGAATGTGAATTAAAAACCCAGCACTGGAAATGCAGTGTGTGCACATCTATTTTCATAAGACTACTAGCTGGCCCTGCACACGTTGCTGTCTATGAGATGGAGGGTAATAGCCCCCCTTCAGATCCCCCTGAGCCTCAGAGTCCCCCTGAGTCGAGGCAAGATACTGTGGAGAGGGCAGGTTTCATCCCTGTGTCTCCCCCCACCCTGTTCTGACCCATTACGTATCCCTGCCCTCTATTCGGACACCCCATCCCCCCCAGGCAGGCCCCTATCTCCACTTGGCCTAGTCTGCAAAGCCGAGGTGAGATACTGTGGAGAGGGCAGGTTTCATCCCTGTGTCTCCCCCCACCCTGTTCTGACCCATTACGTATCTCTGCTCCCTATTCCCCCCCGCATCCCCTCCAGGCAGGCCCCTACCTCCACTTGGCAATGTTGGTTATTTGGTGGGGGCCTAAGGGTCTGATAATGGCCGCCCTGGTGGTTTCAGTTGCTTGGTTGATGATGTCATTTGGTTTGTGGGTGTGGCTTAGATTTCACAGGAAGGGAGGGGGTGGAGGAGGGTATTACGCCACTTGAGGGCGCTGTTTGACTTGGTGGAAAACCAGGTCTATACATGCCCAGGTGTGTGATTTGAGGGATTTTTGTTGCCAGCAACGCTCGGGGAGTGGCCTGGATTGTTGTGTCAAAATTTCAGGACGATCGGTCAAGCGGTTACGGAGAAAAGTGCAAAATGCAGTTTCACGATTTTCACATTTTTATATATATAGATTGTAATATGGACAGATTTAGAGGGGCTGTGTTTCTTGCTTGCACAGTCCTCCGTTTGAAGGTGCCCTCTGTCTTAAAGGGCTGCTGCCTGATCCTAGTCCAGTTTCAAGATAAGAAGGGAGAGTAAGAAGGACCTTGAAGTTGCCCATCAACAGTTAGTGGCCTTCATGCATCTTCTCTTGCTTGGGTGGTAGATTCCCACTGTATCGTCATTTCTGTCATGGCTAATAGTTCGGTGATAGGTCTGTCTGCCATGAATGTGCCTATCCCCTCTGAGCTACCACAAAGGGCCAACACCTCTGATATGCAAACAGTAGATTTGCATTGGTGAAGGCCACAGTATTTGAGGGCTGTGTACACACTAATCTTGTTCATAGCACAAAAATGTAGTTTCTCTCAGTCAGGAATTATTCCTGCTCGTCCTCAACATGGCGGCTTTCGATCAAGATTGATTCTAAATCCTGCCATCTCCACAACTTTCCCTGTTTACATATATCTCTGGTGAACGAAGAAGGAAATGGCCAATTCAAAGTGTTGGTGCTGACCTTTAAAGCCCTAAACTGCCTCGGTCCCGTATACCTGAAGGAACATCTCCACCTCCATCACTCTGCTTGGACACTGAGGTTCAGTGCCGAGGGCCTTCTGGCAGTTCCCTCGCTGCGAGAAGCCAAGTTACAGGGAACCAGGCAGAGGGCCTTCTCAGTAGTGGCACCCGCCCTGTGGAACGCCCTCCCACCAGATGTCAAAGAGAAAAACAACTACCAGACTTTTAGAAGAGGTCTGAAGGCCGCTCTGTTTAGGGAAGCTTTTAATGTTTAATAGACTATTGTATTTTAATATTCTGTTGGAAGCTGCCCAGAGTGGCTGGGGAAACCCAGCCAGATGGGCGGGGTATAAATAATATATTGTTGTTGTTGTTGTTATGACTGCCCACCTGCTCATTCATTGCCATTATCGCCTACATCTGTTTTTAAATAGGTACATAGCAATCGTTCCAAAATGGGCTTTATTTTCAGAACAGGTTTCTCAAGAAGCACTTTTTGTGGGGCCAAAAATATGCACTATGTGTGGACTTTGTAGGGAAAGCAAGCACTCATTCTCCATTGGTTGCAGCATAGAATGTCACGTGTGCGCAGCCAGAATCTCAGGTCTGGACCCAGATGTCGTGAAGCTTACTCTGTTGTCTCAAGGTGTAGTCATTTACATATCAAACTTGCCTTACCCCATAAATTACTGTCAGTGACTACTTACTGTACCGGTATGCTTCTGACTACAAGTTGTTGGAAACCATAGGAGGGGAGAGTGCTGTTGTGTTCAGATCCTGCTTACATGCTTCTCATAGGCATGTAATTGGCCACTGGGAACAGGATGCTGGACTAGAATTGATCCAGCAGACTTTTTAAATGTTCTTAAACTAACACAGCCCAGACCATGATGTACAAGGAATATCACACTGAGACGCGATCTTCAGGATAACTCTTTGATAGCTGATACCAAGTTTGCTTTTTATCTGATTTCACGTTCTTCCCCTTGCCCTGTTTTTATTTACTTTGCAATGAGGAAATAGCAAAGTGGGGGAAATGTGGCTGGCAGTGGCTGGCTGGATTGCACCCTTAACTCATGTGATAATCCGTTTCAGGAATACGAGTGCCTTGAGCAAGAGAATATCTCCCTGAAAAAAGAAATTGGAAAGCTGACCGACGAAATGAAACACTTGAGCGAAGTCTTGAGGAACCATGAAAAAGTCTGCCCTCTGTTGCACTGCTCTTTAAACTTTGGCTTGATTCCTAGACACGATGTCCTCAGTGGCCCCTTGCCAAGATGAGGAGGCCACCGTCAGAGGATTGGCAAGTTCTACTGATATGAAAGAGTTTTTGAGAGCCTCTTCCTTTTCCACCATGCTTCATGGACACGACAAGCACTCTTGCCACTTGTGACTGCTTTCCCACCACGAAAGTCTAGTAAATCATCAGGATGCCGCCTTGAGAATGAAAAGCATGGATGGACTGAAGCCTTGTGGGAAAATCTTTGGACAAAGTGCCCTCTCCCTCACTCTCTTTCTCCCTCTCTCCCTGTGTGTTTCCACTGTGTGCTGTTTGTCCAGCAAGGAATCTGAAATGTGGCCTTGAATGCAAATAACGTTATCACGTTTATTTTTAAACACACAACTTTCTTCTCCTCATTGTTGCTAAGAAATGTGTTGGCGATGATGAGGAAAGGGGAAGAGCCTGTTCTGGAGCTTGAAACCAAAAGGGATAGTGGGCACATCCTGGAGCCAAGGATTGGCACTTCTGCATCTCTTGCCTACCTACCAGATTCTTTGTTCCCCATGTGCCTTGGGCTTCTCCTCTTCCACTCTCTCTCTCTCTCGTTCTGTGAAAATCCAAACATTGCAATTGCATGTATACTTTTCAGGCTTGTTTCAGTCATACATAAATTCAGTGATACAAATGCAGCCATCTCACCTGCTGATTGGGTAGCCCACACCCTAGACTTTTTTTTGGGGGGGGGGAGTTCCCAGCTTTCAGGAAAGGCCTTCAGGGGAGCATGCAGAGGATGGCAGAGGGAAGAAGAGAGGAAGATTCCCCTCTCTTGAGCAGTACCCTGGGGTTTATTGACTGTAAAAACACCATTAATTTAAAGCACATGAACTCCTCCAAAGATCCCTAGGAACTCTCGTTTATTGTAGCTCTGTGAGGGGTAACGATGGCTCCTAGGATGCTTTGCGGAAAGCCACATGCTTTAAATGTCTGGTGTGTATGTTCTTCCATTCCTCTAGAAAGTACTGAATATTGAGCCTATGGTTGGCTAGGTTGTTGAACTATGCCTCCAGCAATGATACCCTTTTATTTCCTCCTCCTTTTGAGCCGCTGTTCTGAACACCATTCTACAGAGAACATATTGATGCCCCCTTTTTATGTGCACTGTTCTTCATCTTCATGAGCCCCTTCCATGCCACCCCACCCCCCACCCCATGAGGGGAAAAAATAAATTTATCTGGATAGTGAGTTCCTGCTTTATTATGGATCAGAGCCAAAGTCTAAAGCTGATCACATTTTTGGCATGTTTGCTGAATGACTCTGAAATCTGCATGAAAAGATCTGTTTCCCCTTCCTTTATGGAGAGTGGATGTGCTTCATCACTCATGCCCATAACTGGCATGTCTTTGAAAACCACAAATCATTTCAGGGACACATCTTCATGCTTTTCTGCCCATGTTCATAGGACTGCTTGTACCGAGATGGACCACTGAGTCATCTAGCTCAGCATCGTCTGCACTGACCTGCATGGGCGCTCCAGGGTTTCAGACATAGCCAGCCCTACCTGGAGATGCTGCAGATTCAACCTGGGACCTTCTGCAATCAAAGCAGATTCCCTACTATGGAGCCATACCCCTTCCTCTGGGATTTCTCTACTGTTTTCAGAGCAGGAAAAGCTGACAGTGTAATCTGATGAACGTTCAAGCTCAGTGTTGATTGGAGCTTACACTCTAAAACAGAGATGGGAAACATCTCCAGAACTTTTGAGAATCCATCTTGCATCACCCCTGACTATTGGTCAGGCAGATGAAAGCTGGAGTCGCAACATCAGGAGGGAGGCATCTCCCCCACCTGCCTCCTCTCTTCGGTACCTGACATAGCTGTGGGTTAAAATAGTAGAAAGGTCATATTCGTTCACAGTGCGTGGAGGGAGGCAGAACTTCTGCTAGATGACTAAAGGAAACTCAAGGACATCTGAAAACAAAGTTCTGGTTTGTATGGTTTTGCTTCCATTTTCAAGTCCTTGAGCCAGGGAAATATGCCTTCACCACATAGCCACATTTATCAACGCTTACAGCAATGAGGATCTGGGATTCTCCAAAAAGGGAAGTTCATGACTTTTTCAAAGAGGACCTTTTGGTTTCTCATCACTTATGCAACCAGATACTTTTAACCCCCTTTTCTAAAGTACACTCTTGGTTCTGAAGTGAGGATTCTTACGGCCATTCTGTACTTCTGCGAATGGCATGTCCTGACTGGATGAACTATGAGAGAGCATTTTAAGAATGCTGCTGGTTTTCAACTCTGACAGTTCCTTTCTCGACTCACCCTCCTGCATTGCTGTTATTGCTGAAAAGGGAAGGGGGATGGGGGGGGGAGTTAGGTAATACTCAATTGTGGGCTGAAATACATAGCTCCTCCCCCTCCCCTGCCTCTTTAGACCTTTGGGTCCCTTCCAACTCTACAACTCTATGGTTCTATGATCTGTATTACTTCACTTCAAAATATTGCAAGCCCATCCAGAAACAGCTTGCTGGGTGGAGTGGATCTGCTATGTTAGCTTCCTGGTAGGTGGACCACCATCCCTTGGGGTTGTAGGGTGGCAGGAGCAAACGCACAAGCAGAGCCAACCCAGTGCTGCTGCTGCTTGCGTGTTAGCACTGCACCAGCCTCTCTGCCACCTCACTCACTCTCTCCCAGTATGCAACAACAACTGACCTGCTGCAAAATTAGCATAGCGACTCCAGTCCACCGTATGAGATACTTTTGAGCTAATCCTTGTGTGTTTGGGGACCCTGATGCTCATTCAGCTGAGTAGGCCCCAGACCAGGGGTCCCCAAACTACGGCCCCCGGGCCGGATGCGGCCCAATCGGCCTCCCAATCCGGCCCGCGGCGACCCCCGCCGCCCGCTGCCGCCGCCCGCTCTTACGGCGTGCGGCGCGGCGACGATCTTAAAAATCGGCAAAAAATCGCCGAAAATCCTTTGTGCGCATGCATATGGGCCTCTCCCGACCCGGAAGAGGTCATTTCCGATGCACTTCCGGGTCGGGGGAGGCCCATATGCATGCGCACAAGCGATTTTCGGCGATTTTTTTCCCGCCCGTGTGCGTGTGCGCATGCGCACGGGCGCGCACTCCCCCTCCCTCCGACCCGCTGCGCGCGCACCCTCCGGCCCGCCGCGCGGTCGGCACGGCGAGCACCGGCCCACTGCGCAGTAAGTCTGGGGACCCCTGCCCCAGACCTAAGTCCGAAACATTGTCTCACCCCTTATATACCGACCCAATTGCTGTGCTCTGCCATTGAGGCCTCCGACATATGGCATCTAATAAGGAGGTCCATACCTTATAACAGGCATCCCCAAACTCCGGCCCTCCAGATGTTTTGGGCTACAATTCCCATCATCCCTGACCACTGGTCCTGTTAGCTAGGGATCATGGGAGTTGTATGCCAAAACATCTGGAGGGCCGCAGTTTGGGGGTGCCTGCCTTACAATATAGGATTTGGGCCTTTAGTTCTGGTGGCACCTGCCCTTTGGAATTCCGTCACCTCAAATATTAGACAGGTGCCATCTCTTTTTCCTTGGCAGTGTCTACTGGAAACTCTCCCTTTTCTAGCAAGCCGTTTAAATAGAGATCTTTCCTGGTATGCACCTGTACTGGATAGGTTTTTAAGATTTTTTTGTTAAATTGTTTTATCATTTGTTATTTGCTACCCTGGGAAGGAGAAGGGTATGACAGAGGACGAGATGGTTGGACAGTGTTCTCGAAGCTACCAACATGAGTCTGACCAAACTGCAGGAGGCAGTGGAAGACAGGAGTGCCTGGCGTGCTCTGGTCCATGGGGTCACGAAGAATCGGACACGACTAAACGACTAAACAACAACACCCTGGGAAGGGAGGGATATAAATTTAATAAATAAAAAGCTGTGTCCCCACAGCACTTCTGGGGGAAGTCAAGTGAGAAAGAAGAGGAAGGGAGGCCTGAGGGACACTCAATCTCCGAAGGGTGCTCAAGCATTTGGGAACTGTTACATCATTGGAATGGGGCCTATATAAGCATATACTGTAGTACAAAACACGAAATGCAGGGTGTCGGCTTTCAGCTAAAAATAATGATAGCAAACTTCCTGGGCCTGGGACCAAGGCAGTCCTGGTCCTCTGGTATTATAGCAAGGATGGGGAACCTGTGCCCTCCCCCCAGATATTGCTGGACCACAACTCCTATCAGCCCTGACAATTGGTCACATTGGCTGGGATGGATAATATTACAATTGATTACCCACCCTTCACCCTAAGGTCCCAGGGCAGGTTAAACAGCTTTTAAATCGCAACCTGTAAACCACAGGTAGTGTCCAGTGACATTTGGAGGGTTACAGATCCCTCATCTCTGAGCTGGACCATTCCAGAATCTGTTGCTTTTGTAGCTTTTAAAGGAGAGGAGAAGACAATTGTGAGGGTAAACATGCCTTGCCATTTTCTGTTGACCGGTTTCAGGGAAACCAAAAACGCATCTGTCTTGTACTCCTCCTGCTCTAAGCCCAAGGCTCTCATGAACATTCAGATCCCATGTGTTGACAATTGGTGGGACCCAGATTCAAATCCAAGATCACTGCTGTCAGCCAGCATATCCTACTTCACAGGGTTGTTGTGAGGGAAATGTGGGGTAGACCTTTTAGATGCACCTGCCACTGTTCCTTGGAGGAAGGGTGGGATCAAAATGTGAGTAATAGTAAGTAAAGCGTGATTTTCAAGAGATGGTACTTCAAATGTTGCATTATTACAATGTATTTTTTCAACTTTCCCTTCCACCTGGAAAACAGGGATTGTCCCCTTCTTCTCCCCAGCACAACTTGCTAAAGACTTCCTTTCCCCTCTCACTTCAAACCCACACCTCATCACCATGGCAACCTCTGTCTGCCCAGGCCCAGGCTCTCAGATGAGCCACCAACCCCTTTTGGCATGTTAAATCCCTTTATTCCAGATGAGGCCCTGGCTTGGAAAGAAAGCTTAGCCTGTTCTTTTCCACTGACCTCCAATCTTTCCCTCAATAATCTGAATAATCAAAACCCTGCCATTTAATATTTCTAGGGTTTGGAGGAGGATCCCCCCCAAAATCTATAACAATATCCATTGGCCTGATCCAGCAGGTCTCCTATGTTTCCCACAGTAACCAACCATATGCCTTTGGGAAGCTCACAGGTAGAGTCGCCCTTTCCAGCTACTGCTCTCAGGAGCTGGTATTCAGTGATATAGAGCCATTGATGGTTTTTATCCTCCATGATAAATTTATCTTATCTTATCCTGTCTTAAAGCCAGGGCTTTTTTCAGGGGGAACTCACAGGAACTCAGTTCTGGTACCTATCAGGTGGGTGCCATTACCATTCCAAGAGAACGAGGGAGGTGTTCATTCTGAGTGCTGGCACCTCTTTTTCTAGGAAAAAATAGTACTGCTTAAAACCACCCAACTTGGTGGACATGTCCACATACAGCAGTAAGCAAATTTAGCTGTGCTGTCCTGAACATGTACCCCCTATCATAGCTGCCAAGTACCCCGTTTTCCCCGGGAAACCCACATTTTTACTTACCTTTTCCCGGTGGTCCCCCGTATCACTTCGTCTCCTGTTTTTCTCCGTTATTTTCTCCTGCCGGCGGCCATTTTTTTCCTTTCTGATTTGCCCTTCTATGGGCACCAAAAATGGCCACCGCCGGCTTCAAAAGTCGCATCTATGCATGTCCAGAAGTGCATAAAAGCGACTTCCGGTGTCGGCGGCGGCCATTTTTGGTGCCCATAGATGGGCGGAGCGACACTGGAAGTTTCGTCGACGCACTTCCTGACATGCGTACAAGCGACTTTCGAAGCCAGCGGCGGCCATTTTTGGTGGCCATAGAAGGGCAAAGCGACACCGGAAGTTACGTCAACGCAACTTCCGGTGTCACATGGCTGCCGGTCCTGGATTCTGCAGTCCGGGACTTGGAAGGTAAGCCCCCTATATCTCAATGTCCAAGGGAGATGCTGTACCATGTGAATACTCCCTCAACACCAGAATGGCGAGCAAGCAAAGTAAACCAAAGTGACCTCACTTCACTTGAGTAGGGAACAGTCGTGTGTTCCCACTTTCAGCTGTCTGGTTATAAAAGAAGGCCAAGACACACAGCCCTTCATGGGATTTCCTTTTGTGCGATGAACTAGATATGGCACCATCAGCAGGATGTGAACCAGGACAGGGAACCTTTTTTTTTTTTTTAGGCTGAGGGCTTCATTCCCTTCTCTTCTGGGTAGCCTCCCAGGTGCCACCTGCCAATGCTGGTCAGGACCAGAAGCAAAAGTGAGCAGAGCAATGGGTGTAGATTTTAATTGGAAAGTAGGCTAGTGTCCTCATGCACTCACACAGACCCCTGTGTCCTTGCAGGAGAGCAAGAAGAATGATCAGAGTTCAGGGATACATTCCAGCCAGGCATAAACACTCAAGGAGGGTCCAAAGCAGGGCTGGTAAGCTGTGTGCCCTGGGGAGAAGAGTTATGGCCTGGGGAGAGTCCCAAAAGCCAGGCAGAGAAACTTGGAGGGCTGCATTTGGCCCTCGGGCCTGAGGTTCTCCATCCTATATGTAGACACACGGTCAAAAGCATATGCTCCCTACAGCCTGCCAATTGGTCTTCATTGTCTAGGGATGCCCTTCAGATACCCACATTCCCCCATCCCCAAAAGGAACTGGAATGCTCCCAGGATATGAGTCTAAAGTATGTCTCATCTACAACTTCCCCTAGGTCCCCCTCTTTCCTTCTGTTTGTTCAGTGAAAGGGTCACTGAAACCTGTGCATAGTTTTTTTAGAGTCATTGCAATTGGAACCCCCCCCCCCCAATCTGGACCTTGTGCAGAAACGAATGAGCTCTCTACCTCAAGAAAAGAGTTTCACGGCTTTACTACAGAAGAACCTTACACCTTATATCTCTTAACAGATTCTTCTCCTGGACAGCAAGACTACAAAAAAGAGAGCTGCTTCTTTGTAAGAAACAATTTTGGGAACATCTAACACTACTTCCTGCATGTTTGCATGCCTCCTAAAGTGTACGTCTCATCATGGGTTTGCACAATGGAAAATACTAGTGGAGGAAACACTTTTTTAAAAAAAAGTTGACTCTCCTGTGCATCACAGACTGTGCCTATTCCCAGACACTTGTCTCAACCCTCATACCCACAACAGAGAGAGGAGCAATGGTCCAAAATACATGCTGATACCCTAACTCTGACACATCTCATAGTCATTATTCTCTACATCCTGGATTACTTACATGTGAAACCTGTAAGAATCATTCCTGTTGTTTCAGACCCCAAAAAGCAAATTTCTGCCCCTACACAACCATTGTGCACTTCTTTTCAAATTAATTTTCTTCTGAATAGGTGGGTGTAATCTAGGTCTCAGACACTGCTGTGCTCTTTACAGGTTCAATCAGGGTCAGTCACATAGCAGCATGGGCTTTTAAAGCATCAGACCTGCATAAGCAGCAATTCTCAGACACATAGAGCTTGCCTTGTGTAACTCTGCATCATGGTAATCATAGTCTTTTTAAAAACAACAACATTAAAAGTATAAAAATATTGACAGCACTAGATGATCCCCAAATCATCACCTTTTAAAATATATTTACTTATGTAATGAGGAATTCGAAGGTCTACCAGGCTTGTGTGTTGAGCATGCTACTTTATTGAAGTGAGTCGTGGGCAACTTATAGCGGCCAAGAGCAACATCTCAACGCCTTCTACATGCGTTGCATCAAGAAGATTTTGGGCATCACATGGCAGGACAGGGTCTCAAACAAAGATGTGCTTTCCCAAGCCCACATTCCCAGCATGTTCACACTTCTGTCTCAGCGATGTCTAGACTGGCTTGGTCATGTCCACAGAATGGAAGATGGCAGAGAGTTGGCTTCAGGCACTAGGCCCTTCAGCAAACCAACTCTGTGTTACAAATATGTCTGTGAATATGATGTGAAGGCTGGCAACATTAACCCCACCGTGTGGGAATCCCTTGCAGACGATTGCAGTGCCTGGAAGCAGACAGGTCATGTATCCACAGCAGAGAACAGAGGAGGAATGGCCGCTGGGAGTGCAGAGAGAAGAAACGCCTTGGTGCGCCTGTAGCAGCAAAACAGGATGCCTTCATCTGCCCCAGCTGCAACAAAACATGTCTCTCCTGTATTGGTCTCTACAGCCACAGAAGGCACTGTAACTCTCCAGCAGTTTGACTTTAACCCAGGCTTCCTCAACCTCGGCCCTCCAGATGTTTTGAGACTACAATTCCCATCATCTCTGACCACTGGTCCTGCTCGCTAGGGATCATGGGAGTTGTAGGCCAAAAACATCTGGAGGGCCGAGGTTGAGGAAGCCTGCTTTAACCTGAAGGCACACTCTTCCATTGTCTCCTAGCAAAAAAAGCAGCCAAGCACAAGGCAGCAGAGGTGGCACTCCGGCTTCTCAAGGGAGGAAACTCTGGGATATGTCAGTCAAATCCAACATTCTAAGAGAGGACCAACTGCCACTATGTGCCAGTCAGTTTTAGTATGGTCGGTTAAGGCTAATTATAAAGTGCTGCTGAAGTAAATGCTCTGATGGAGTCTTGTTAAGAGACTCACTAATATATTATATATAGTTTCTATTTGCTTTGTAACCTAAGTTAATGAATCTGACAGTAAAATAGTTTCTATTGTAATCAATCAAAGGGATTCAAAACCAAGAAGACAGAAAGGACTCAAACGAGTCTGCAATCCGCTTGCTGCTGTGCAGATTCAATAAGGAAACAGGCGGGCAAAAATAAGGGTACAACCTTTAGCAGGCTGGAAGATGGGGACAAGGTGTTTTGGGGATTCCTGGGTGCCCAGAGTCTTCCGTGTGGCCTGACTTGCCCCCTGCTATGATCTTCAGGTACTGAAGGGCATTGTGGGCAGCATCTGCATGCGCGGCATGGCAGGATATGGCCGAGCTGTGACACACCGTGGTTGGCTGTGTTGAGAGCTCCACCAGGCCGCTTAAACTCATCTCATCGGGGGGGGGGGAGGAGGTCCAAAAAGGACAGCTGCCAAGTCGCCAAGGCTTCAGGTCACTCTACCTGAAGTTTTGGGGGGCTGCGTGCTCTGCAGACACCCCCCCAGGACCCTTCAAGGACCGGGAGAAGAATACCCCGCTGCCGCCGGCGCTCACGATCAGCACGGAAGTCCAGGCAGCTTAAACTCATCTCATCAATGTCAACGTAGCTAATATCAAAGCTCTGTTCTTCAGACAGCTCCTGCAAGAGGCTGCAGAACCCAGCATTCAACACTCCCAGGGGATGGCTTTTGAGGTGCAGAATCTTCTCCCCCACTGAGTCGCGCAGAGAGTCCCAGGTGCAGCCAGACCCCAGACCCTTTACTCCATCCACCTTGGTTCCTGCAATAATAGAGAACTGATCTTCCTCCATATTGGCCTCACTGTCCTCTCGTGGGTCCAGAGGCATGTTATGCAGAGGTGGCACCCCGGCTCCTCAAGGGAGGAAACATGTTGGAGCCAGCAGCAGTGGAAGAAGCCAGCTCTCCTTTCTCTCTAGACTCAAGCCCTTGGCTCAGACCACCGCTCCAGTCAACGCGCCTGCCAACCTTGCCGGTTGGGAAGTTTCACAATGGACATGAAGTCCCCAGTATCACCACAGCAGTCAGAGTGCAACCCAGTTGGCGCCCTGCAGGAGCTGGTGGTGCAGAAGGGCTGGCGGCTCCCCAAATACACCGTCACTCAGGAGTCAGGGCCTGCACACTGCAAGGAATTTACCATGACCTGCCGGGTTGAAAGGTTCATTGAAATAGGCAGCGCAGGCCGAGCGATGTTCTCCCCGCGCTTCTTCTTCCAGGAGGGGTATCCTAGCAACGGCGTGTAACGGATTAGCCCCAGGATGGAAGTTTCATTACACCCTGGATTAGAAAGAGTTAATCCACCTCCAACTTAACTGACAGGACGGTGCCCGGTTTAAAAAGGAGGGAATAACCGTTTTGGCAGTTGGAAGAGGGGGAGTGTGGTGACGAAGAGGGAAGAAGAAGGTTGTGGGGCCAGGATAGTGGTGGTTTAGGTTAGGCGTAGGATAACTTGAAGTTAAAGTCTGACAGAGTTAATGTATAACTGTAACTAAGCTTGTAAACTTATGCATCCTTAAGAAAAGAAAAACCAATGTTCTCAAGAAAATAAAATTCACCTTCTTTTTGTGCCAAAGAGTATCGTTTTGGTTATTCCAGCAGCGTATTAAAACTCACAGAGGTGGAGACTCAGAAAAGGGCAAAACTTACCTAAGGAAAAGGGGATAGTTTGTGTCCTAGAGTCACACAGGAAGGACAGTATGGTGAAAACCTAGAGTGCCACAAGTTTGCCAGGGTGATATGGCAGACTGATACAGTAGGGATCTGAGTTGAGGGAGTCCCTGTTCTGTAGGCAAGAGGTTGTTCATTCAAATAGCCCTGAGTGTTTGTGAGATCAGGCCACAAAAAGCTGGAATTAGACTCTCTTTACTGAGAAGCCCAGACTTGAGGTGTTTATTTTAAGGCATAAGGAATTGAGTGGGGATTGCTTTACCCCTATACCCGTTCATCTCATAATCTATTGGCAACGTCGGCGAGGGGGTTCGTCGCACGGCGCTCTAGCCACCGCCACCACCCAGCACGGTGCCGAATATGCTTAAGATGGCCCTGGTTACACCTCTGGCCTGTTGGAGTAATGTTGGGATATGACACATAAATAAACAGGGCTGTGTACACACACCTCTTTACTCTGCTTCTAGTGCCCTCTCCCACAGCTCATATATATCCTGTAATTTCTGAGGAACTACTGCGTTTTGATGCACTTCCCCCCAAAACCAGCATTGATCTGGACTGAGAAAAAGAACAAGCCAGATGTGATTCAAGTCAGTCATGTGTGCACAGCCAAAGCCTGTGAGCAGTGTATCACCACCTAGTGAGGAATTGATTTGTGCATGGAAGTCTCTTTTTTGAAAAACCACAAGACTTCTGGCCTCCTCAGGCAACCACAGTGGCGTACTGTGTCTGGGGTTTCCGCTGGTGAATCAGTCTAGAGTAGATTGAAGTACCAAAGGAAAACTAGTGCAGAAAGCACTAGTACTTTGAAACTAAAAAAAACAACCAAAAACTACCCTCCTCTCTTCTTCCCATCAGTCTTGAGGCGTCATTTCTCTCACAGGAAGAAGTAGGAAAGAAGATTTACCAAGCTGTTACCGTCTTGAGGGAAATTAAGATGATGCACAACTTTTTCTTTTAATGCCTAGGATTTAGGAGAAACTGTTCACAGAACTCCGACAAATTGTGGTTTTCTTTATTTATTTAACAAATTTGTATGCCGCTTCAATAGTAAAAAACACACTAAGCAGTTTACAAAGGACGGCCCATCTCAGCTTCCACCGTGCATTTAACTCCAAATGCTAACAGGATGAGCCATAGATGAGTATGATATAACTTTTTTTTTCCATGCAGAAGGTGGCAGGTTCTGTATCCAGCATTCACTGGTAGAGCTGGAAAAGTCTTCTACTGTATATGAAAAGTCACTGCCAGTCAGTGTGTCAACTGTACAGAGCTAGATGAAGCAGTGATCTGACTTGGTACAAGACGTGTTCCCCAGACTTGGGTCTCCAGCTGTTTTTGGACTACAACTCCCACCATTCTTGACCACTGGATCTTTCTAGTTGGGGATGATGGTAGTTGTAGTCTCAAAAACAGCTGGCGAAACCAAGTTTGGGAAACACTGATCTACAGTATTGGAATGGGACTGCTTTAGAAGTACACAATATTTGTTTGTTATTGTATTGAGTTTTAGGATATAATAAGAATAGAATTGTATTTTGAGATAATTATAAGTGAATATAAAATTGATAAGATAGTAAGTGACAAATTTGTTTAGATAATTATTAACAAGAATGGAATCAAGACATGGAAGTACTAAGGAAATAATATAATGAAACGCAGGAGGGAGGGATTGGAGGAAGTCGACAAAGATAGAATTTTATGATAGAAGAATGTTTTTTGATATTCCTTTTTTATTGTAGTGTTTGTAATTTGTTTTTATGTATATCTTGTGTTTTCTTTTTCGGTGTTGTATGTTTTATCTTGTAAAATCAATAAATATATTTAAAAAGGAAGAAGAAGAAGTACACAATACAGTGGTATCTCTACTTACGAATTTAATGTGTTCCGAATGCACATTTGTAAGTCGAAAAAAATTGTAAGTCAAATCCCATAGGAATGCATTGGGAGAAAAAAAATTGTAAGTAGAAGAAACCCTATCTAAAAATTCGTAAGTAGAAAAAATCCTATCTAAAAATTTGTAAGTAGAAGAAACCCTATCTAAAAATTTGTAAGTAGAAGAAACCCTATCTAAAAATTTGTAAGTAGAAGAAACCCTATCTAAAAATTCGTAAGTAGAAAAAATCCTATCTAAACCACATCCAAGATGGCGGACGGTGCTCCATTCGTAAGTAGAAACATTCGTAAGTAGAGTTATTTGTAAGTAGAGGTACCACTGTATTGAATCCAAAAGGACAAGTAAATAGATAAAGGACTGATTCCAGCCATATTTTTATGGGAAGCGCACAAGCAGAACATAAAGGCAATTGCCCTGCTCTGCTCTTTGCTCTCATCAGCTGGGACTCAAATATATACTGAACCCGAACTTGGAGGCTCCATATGTCACTAGTAACAGCTGCCAATACGGTAAAGCCTCCATTGTCTGCTCCTTTTCAAAAGCCACACCAGACTACTAGTAGCCTCCAACTTGTTCTTGTAACACTGATTTCCATAATCCAGCTTTCCTCAACCTGGTGCTCTGCAGATATGGTGGACTACAACTCCCATTATCCCTGACTATTGGCCAAACTGGCTGGAACTGATGGGAGCTAGAGTTCAGCAACATCTGGAGGGGACAATAATTTGCCATAGTTTTGTATATTGCGTGACGTGCTTCCTTTTGTCTTTCCTGAATATCGTAGCAGGTGGACGGAAAGGAAGCTGAAGAGTTTTGGAAGCATTTTGAATTCTTTCTCTAAATTCCACCAAAGCCTTTTTCCACACCCCAGTTTGTGGGGAGATATAAGATACCCATGAAATAGAGCAAATTATTTTCTTCGTTTTCTCCTCCTCGTACGTCCAGCTCACTTTTTGTCGGTGAGCAGCACAAAGTTTTAACATTTGTGGTGTACTTTTTTATGTAAAAAACCAAGGTGGTCTCACTTTAGCCTTGCAAGTTTCAAGTTGTCTTATCAACTCTTTGGGAAATGGGGTCCAGTAATTTCCAAGAGTAATGTGACTCTAGAGTTTAACATCCTTTCACTTTCTATTTACTAGAAATGTCCACAATAAAGATACCCTTAACTCACACTTGGATATCAAGTTTTCATACTGTGGTTACTGGGTCTGTGAAAATGTAAAATTCACACGTTTGCCTTGCCCCACAAAGTCCCACCTCACTCGAAAGTTGGAATGCTCTGCCTACAGAATTGTATCCAATGAAGATCTAACTTGACCTGTTTTGAGTCTTTTCATGAGATTTTTTTAAATTACATATCTATGGGAGTTCTCCAACTTCATTCTTTTTAACCTAGCATGATGATTCATCCTCACCATTGTGCTCACTCTCACATAATCATTCCATAGAATTCAAATAGAAATGCAGTAAAATTAAGTAAAAGAAATAAAAACAGCCAAAATAAAAATCAATCCGAATATTTAATACGATAAATGCGCCATTCCAACGTAATGGTGGTCAAGTATTTTTCAGGAGTGATTCAATCACATACCAGCAAGGTAGGCTTCTACAGTTGTCACTTTAGGGTGACAAATTCACTTTTGCAGTTAGGGAAGTGATGGGGAAATGCACTAAAAATGTAGATTTAAAAAATACTTACATTTTTCATATATAACAAAAACATGTAAGAAATTACAATACTGTATGTAGAAGTCATATTTGGTTTGGTTTGTCTGATATTCAGTCCTACCTTTTGAAAGGAGGTTAGGCTTGGGGTCTGGTTTCAGAAAAATATAGACAACTACAAAACTTAAAATCAAACAGCTATCAGAGTTTAAAACTAAGCCCCACATCGATCCTTCCCTAACACTGGCATGGTTAAGTATATTTGATGAGCAAAATTCAGTTGTGAAATATAAAGAGATGTTACCAATACTATTGGCTGCAGTGAGACAGGTAATAGCAAGAAATTGGGAAGCAGAAGATGATGGAACATTTCAAGAATGGACCATTTTCATAGTGCAGTATGCTGTAATATAGAAAGGTTGGCAAAGCAAGTACAAACAGCAAGACAAACATGGAAGTTGATTTTGTAGGACGGTAGGACAGGTTCATCCTATGGTCAAGAACTAGTGAAACTGGGACCTCAATGCCAGCTTCACAAGAGCTTTCCTCTAGAGCAGTGGTTTTCAACCAGGGTGATGGTCAAGGGTGCCAAAGGCAACACTGGCCTCTGTCCCTCCTTCCTTCCCTCTCCCCTCTGATGCCCTCTTGCATCTTTCATGGCTGTTTGTTGCAGCAGCCCTGACTACAAGCTCCCCTGGAGAATGGTGCCTTTGGGGCTGGCCAGGAGAGAGGAGAGGAAGGGAGGCTGAAGGAACACTCCACAAGGGAGGGTGTTCAAAAAGGGGCTGCCGGCTCTGCAGGCAAGGGGTGACGTAACTGGGCTCCTGAGCCCCACAGGGGTGCTGCAGAAAGAATGTAGTTGGTCAAGGGAGCTGTGGACTCAAAAAGGTTGAAAACCTCTGGTTGATGTGTTGAACTGAAACAATGCATTGCTCTTCACATTCTCCTTATGTATTATGAAAATAGGATAAAGCAAAGATTGATGTATAACCTCTGAGCAGGCAAATCAGGATGGTGACTCAATGGTCGTATAGCCTCCCTGCAAACAAATCAGAACAAATTGCAGTTCAACCACTTCCCACACCTGATGTGGCAGTTCTGTTGCCTATTCCAAAATTTGCAATGCACTCAGCTTATCAATCAATCAATTACCTGCCCTTCACTCTGAGGTTCCAGAGCAGGTCACAACATTAAAACACAATATTCAAAACAGTTTTAAAACAATTTGCAATAACTACCTGTGATCCCTGATTTCATGAAGCAAACATGTATGTTCACTTATACCTGCATTTGAATGGTAACTATTAAGCCAGACACCTTCAATTCTTGTAATCAAACCAGGCACAGAAAACCAGTTTATGAAACACTAAAAATAAATCATTAGTAATATTAATATTTAGTATAATTACAATTGTTGCTACTATTACACCTAAAACTGCTAGCGGCTCATCATGATGCAATGAAAGTGAAACATCCTTACATGAAAACAGATATGTGAAAACTTTTCCAAAAGCTATAAATTGTATAATTAATAATTATACAATTTATAATAATAATTAAGCTATAAATTGTATAATTAATAATTAGTAATTAATGTGCAACCCAAATGTTTGAACATTCAAACTGGAAGTGACTTTTGTGGGAATGTTCAGGGTGGCAGGAGAGGATATATTGTTTATTAATATCCTTCCTAACTTGTGCTAGCAAGTTCCTTTACTTAGCAGAGTTTACATTCCCCTTCTCACACCATAGCTGCCAAGTTATCCCCTTTTTTAAGGGATTTTCCCTTATGCTGAATAGGCTTCCTCGCAAGAAAAGGGAAAACTTGGCAGCTATGTCTCACACACAGCAGAAAACTACATAGTTGCAAACTCGTGTGAGTTTCTGAAGAAAATACACAGGATGAAAGGAAGGTGGAAAAGTGAGAGAGTGACAGCATGCCTTGTCCTTTTACCAGGTATGGAAAAGTCACGCCCACCCACTAGTCACATGCAAGGAAGGATGCTCCAGGCCAGGAAGAACAGGAAGTTTTGACTGACTTGCTGGATTAAACATTCCTGTGCATGTCCACTCTAGGAAAACAAGGAATACTGTATTTGACTGCTACCAGTGGATTACACCCCACAACTTTGCCACAGAAGACCAGTGACTGAGATAAAGAAACAGTATTGTAAAACAAATTTTTGCTCTAATGGGAATTGTGCTCGCCCAAAGCCAAGCTCCCACACCATGAATGAATCTACCCACTGCAACATGAATTTCAATGTACATTCTTTCTGTAGAAGCTTCCGCTAACCACCATAGTGCACATTTGTACACACTACGCTGCGTTCAACTTAGGATCCCTGTGAACAAAGCTACCTTTACCTGTTAGTGTCACTTAGTAATAGCTAAACATTTGGTCACAAAGTTTCTGTGTTGGAAGTGGTAAATTTTCAACCACCGATTTCCTGGGTTCACCACTAGTGTAGATGAAAGAGATAATGCTGATTTCTCAGAATCCTATTTCAGTAGCCATTTGTCTGATACTTGGAAGTAACTTAATTTTCAGGTAAGAACTCCCTCCATCTTCTTCACCAAGTGCTTTGAAAATGGAAGGAGAAAGAAACAGCATTGAAATAAACCACCCAGTGGCATAGCATGGGCGGCGGCAGCACAGAGGAAGTTGCCCCGGGTGCAAAATTGTTAAGGGGATGCAAAATTTCAATGCTCAGTGCTGCCTCAATACAGCTGTGAACTTCTGTTCCTGGGCTCCACTGAAACCAGCTTCTCTGTGTGAACCAGAAAGTGACCTCTAAGGACAATGGAACGACTCTTCTTTTCTTATTTCTGTGGCTGCGATCTCCTGAGTGACATGGATGCCGTTAGGCACTTCAAGGTGCACAAGTACTCCATCTGTTTCCCTCTGGCCCTCCCACCCCTCCACGCAGCCCCGGGCACTGGCAACCCATGCTACATCACTGTATAAGCCACAGGGATGGCACTGGAATTCAACAACATCTGAATGGCTGAAGCTTCCTCATCCCTACTCTAAAATCTTCTTGTCCAGTCCTTGTGCCATCCATTGTAAAAAACTACCATGCCCCAAGACCTCACCTCCATCCCCATCCTAAATGCAAATGTGTGCATTCCAGAAATATAATGGAAAGTTTGGGGAAGCACTGAATTCAGATAAGCTCAAGGATTCCCCTCTGGCCTTTCCAGACAAGCATGTTGTTCAACTCATTTGTCACTGGTGAGATGCCCCTTTCCATGACAAAGCATCTCTCACTGAGACCATACTTCTGTTGTAGAAAACCCACATTTCCCCCACTACCCCTTCCAGCGCCAACGTATTGTAACATTTAGTTGCTGGGAAATTGTAGTAGTTTCCCCACCTCTCTCCCCCACCACCAGGAGACATAACTCTTGCCATCGGCAGCCTCCTGTAGATTTTCACACGTGTCATGTGATTTCCACATCCCTGAGTTGGCATTACTGGATGTATGCTCGCAGATTGTCTCATGGCGAGCATGACGTCCGCATCTAGTCTGGATTTGTCAAGGTTGCTTAAGATGAATAAGAGAAACGACAGGAAAAACATGAAATGATGTTAAGATGGCCTTAGACTGGGTTGAGTAACAAGTATAACAAAGCAATTAAGGATAAGAATAAAAGCATCAGCACAGGACGGGTGGGAAGTCAAAAAGGGAAATATAGGTGAATAATATATTGTATGTGAAGTAAATTTGTTAAATTTTTTAAAGAAAAAACCTAATAAAAATTAATTTTAAAAAGATGAATAAGCAAAACAGGGTACAGTATTTTAAACAGTTTTTTGTCTTGTTTAAATTATGTCAGTATTCTGCAAGTGGCTGGACAGCCTTTGTAAAACAAACACTGCAGGGGTGTGTGTGTGTGTGTGTGTGTATTCTCTGAATCATTTATATGCCACCTTTTGTTCAATGAAGATTAAGGCAGTTCGCCACCATATTAAAATGCACTTACAACAAAGACATTAAAAAGATAAATGATACGCAAAAATAAAACACGATGCCACAATGTTCATCACACAGGTTATGTCCCATGTGTTTGAGGGTGTCTGTGAAATGACATTTGCCTGTTAGTGACTTTTGCCTTTCTCATACTTTCCCACCTTTTTCAGGTCCATGGGCCACATTCCTTAATGGGTAACTCTCCAGCGGCCGCATTCTAACAGCAGGTGGGGCCAGGTGCAAAATGCAAGTGGGGCAACTCTTACCTTTGCACAGTACGTTATCTTCATATCATGAAAAAGCCAGAGATTTCTACACCACCCACCCACCCAGAAAGCAAGAAGAGTTACCACACCTCAGGGACAAATGATTTGAGGTTGTCAAGCATGGCTGGCGAGGGGTGTGGCCTCTGGAAGGGGTGTGGCCTGCAGAGAGCCCTAAGGACCAGATAGGAAGACCTGGAGGGCTATATTCATCTCACAGGCCTGAAGTTCCCCACTAGGGTGATGATTTTTTTTCTCTCTCAAAAATTATTTCCTGTAGCACAAATGGATGAACTTTTGCCTATTAATGACTAAAATGAGGTATATTCCATTGAAATATTTAAAAAGGTTACGCACAAACCGTTTTAAAATTTTATTGTATGCCGTTTTACCATTGCATAAAATTGTATTAACAATTCTATATATATATTGTATCAAATTTGGACACAACACCACATTCCACAATGGGGAGTGTTCTTAGCAACATAGGGTATACAAATGTCACACCTGCACAAGGTAAAAGCCCCTTTTTGGGACCTCAAAACTCAGCCAGCAGGCCCTGCCAGGCATGCTGGGGAAAAAACCTACAGGAGAGGTACCGTAGCAAAACATCGTCCTCTAGAGGCGTCTATACTGTTACTGCAGCAAAAAAAAGCTTCCTTGTGTGTTTGATGACCCTATATAATGTTTTATATATGTGACTCTAAAGCTTGGGTTCAATTTTATATCTGCTTACAGTGACTTCAAAAATGGTCAAAAAACTGATGAATAAAAATTTTAAAATCATTTTGTGTGTGAGGTTTTTTTTAATCAAATCTCTTTGAAAGTAAGATTTTATCTAATCTTTAATGAAAGCTCATCAAATTATGATACAGGGAAATGAGGTTGTAAAAAAAGTCATCACCCTATTCCCCACAGTTTATTTTTTAATTTTCTTTTTGCATTTAGAGTCCATCTTTTTCTTTTAGGAGCTCAAGGTGGGGTACCTGGTGGTCCCCTTCCTCATTTAATACCCACAACAACTCTGTGAGGTAGGTTAGGTTGAGAGGCAGTGAGAGGGCCAAGATCACCCAGGGAGCTTCATGGCTGAGTGGGGATTTGAAGCCCATTCTGCCAGGCCCTAGTACGGTACTCCGACCACTACACCACACGGGCTCTCACTGGCTGACAACAGTCAAAATGTAGAATGTGCACTCCTAGAGGTGGGGGACCTGTCTATCTCATATAGCAAAGTGCCTCATGGTGCTCCTTCTGGGGTAGTTTGTCCACCGTTGGTCCTCATTCTGCACTCATATCTCACCTGTGGCTCCTAGCAGCTGTCAGCATGTGTCAGCAGCCACACCCCAGGAATGGCTTCAATTGGCCAGCTAAACCAGGTGAGGGTAGCTGATGGGTGAGTTAGGGACTGGTCATGAGAAGACAGGCTCATAGCTGCCAAGTTATCCCTTTTTTTAAGGGATTTTCCCTTATGCTGAATAGGCTTCCTCGCGAGAAAAGGGAAAACTTGGCAGCTATGGACAGGCTCTGGCGGATTGAGTGGATGGGACCAATAGTGGGTCCAATGGTCAAGAAGGCGGTTTCTGCTTGTGCTGTAGAGGGAAGTGAGGGGCAGGTGAAACTTGTCAACCTGGGTAGGTAGCACATCTAGGAAAGGGAAAGCTCTGATCCTAAATCTTGACTGCCTTGCGGGACAACTTCAGGAGAAGAATAGGCTAAGGAGTAAACCCTACACAAATTCAAAGTGGAGCCCCTAAGATGGTTGGATGGTGCCTTGTATGCCTCTTTCCGACAACTCCTGCAGCTAAGCTGGTGCTAAATATATTGCTCTGCTTTCCTTTGGACCACATCAGTGAGGCTGAGAGGGGGGGGTCTTGTCATTTGAGCAGCCCAGGACCCCCATACACACTGCCCAGGCTTGCGCCCCAGTGGGGGTCCATTCAGTGCTGCTAACAGACCGGTTTGACTTCACCCCCAGAGGAACACTCCATTGTCTCTCAAGGCAGACGGACGCCAACAACAATATGCATATATAGCATCACTAGGTGGCCAAATAAAGAAGTGAAGAGTCCGAATCATTATAGGGCTGCCTTTCCTGAGAACAGAAGTGGCTGCTAGTCTTTGACTGCACAAAAGATGAAACCGGTAGGATTTCAGGTAGGCAGCAACTGCATCAGGGAACAACATATTTTGACTCACACTGTCCTCTAGTGGTATTTGCTCAGTCACATGCTAAATTGTGAACAGATGGGATGGACTTGAATAGATGAAGTGCCTGAGGGTCTGGAGAACAAGAACCATGTTTTTCCTTCAAATTTCTGCCTAGTGAGGCAGCAACAGACGACACACGTGTTTAGGCATGTGCACGCACATGTCCACATTACCATGTGATCCTCTGTTTCCCCAAAGCCGTCCAGATTGTGGGGTTTGTTCGGATGCTGATTACCACTCAGGAAAAGGAGATAGTTGCACTTTTCATCTGGTCAACTGGCATTCAGGGTGCTCTTTTGCATGCCTAGCCACACAAAACTGCACCGCACCATACGCATGTCCCCACACTGGTCTGCAATGCAGAGAGCAGTGGGGGTATTGTGACGCAATCGAGAGCTGACAGGAGCAACTGTGGCAGGGAGGGACAGCGGGCAAGGGACTTTTTGCAAGGGACCTTTATTGAGGTGCAGTAACAAAGGCCATTCAACTTATTTCTTGACCAGCAGAGGCAGGAAGTCTCAGAGTCAGAGGTGCCTCCGTCCCCTCTCGCACTGTAAATACTACAATAATAAATTACGTAACTAACCCTTTGTTGCCCATTCATGATTCCCAAAATCAGCTGCCGTGTGCTTAATTGTAGAGCTACAGATACACTCTGTTTAATTGATCTAGTTACAGGTAGGTAGCCGTGTTCGTCTGACGTAGTCGAAACAAAATTTTAAAAAATCCTTCCAGCAGCACCTTGAAGACCAACTAAGTTTTTATTTTGGTATGAGTTTTCGTGTGCATGCACACTTCTTCAGATACACTGAAGCAGAAGTCCCCAGGCGCTTATGTAGGGAAAGGATGGGGGGGTATCACTCAGAAGGGTGGTGGAAATGGGTGATTGACTGATAGCTGTTGACGACTGTGAATGACTGCAAATGGTCTTGCATGAAAAAGCAAGGGTTGGGATGGCTGAAGATCGCTTTATCATGTATAATGAGATAAGAATCCCATGTCTCTGTTCAAACCAGGTCCCTCCATGGTTTTAAGCTTGGTGATAAGTTGCAATTCAGCAACTTCTCTTTCCAGTCTATTTCTGAAATTCTTTTGTAGTAAGACAGCTACTTTGAGATCTTGTATAGAATGTCCTGGGAGATTGAAGTGTTCTCCTACTGGTTTCTCTGTCTTGTAAAACTCTTCCATTTCCTCTCCATGCTGCTTAACTGCGTCCTGTGAATATGTATGCAGCATCTTCTCTTTCATCCTGCAAAGAAGCCACTTCATCTTTTCTCCCAGAAGTCTGTTCAAATATTATAACTGCGTTTTCTCACATTCATTGTTCCGTATCCCCTCCTCTTGCTCTCCTTCCTCTTCTTCTCCCACGTGGGTAGATGGGCAACCTGCTGTCCTGCGGATAGTGTTGGCCTCCATCAGCCCCAACTAGCATGCCCAATGGTCATGGATGATGGGATATGACATCCCAACAATCTTTGGGGGATGCACAGGTTCATCACCCCCTACTCTATTGTCTCCTTCAATAGCAACATTTTAATCAGAAGCTCCTTGCTTATGGAATTCTGTGAATCGCCCTGAGATCTACGGGGTATAGGGTGGTATACAAATTTATTAAATCAATCATTATCATCATCAAGGTATGTATACACATACATCATCATCATCATCATCATCATCATCAAAATTCTGTTCACTTTCTTAGCCGGGCTAATGTAGGACTAGAAGGCACACCACTTTCTTTCACTGTTTTCCTCTGAAAACCAATGGATTCCAATGCTGGGGCGATTCTTCTGAAATGATCTAACATCTTGAATGGATAGTTCGTGCAAGTTTAGCAGCTGTACCTCTTAAAAGTTTCATGTCTCTAGCAATAATTCTGTGTTAATTGCAAAGAACATTTGTCCCTTGAGAATTAATTCACCCCCCCCTTTTTTAATTTACAGATATTGAACTTTCATCTAACTTGACATCATTCGGACCTCATGTCCTGTTTTATTTCACAGATGTGGGTTTTTATTAGTGTGAGTCAGAGAAACAGAATTGCATTCCTCTCCCCCCCCCATAAACTTGGGGTAATCTATCTTCCTAGATAGGATATTGCCATGGAAACTTGGTGTTACTAGAATGACCTAATACTATTAACTGGGCCCTATCCAGGCACAATTTTTTTCTCACAGACCTTTGGTTTCCCCAGCACCCTTATTTCCTCTTCTCTTAACAGTAGCCAAAATACTTTGTTTAACCACTCAGGAATGATTCATATACCAACTACTTTGATGTGATTCTGCTGGCACAAATGAATTTACTTTAGTATAAAAGGTCTGTCAGCTGGTCCTATAAATTCAAGATCTTCTAGAAACACAGCACCAACTGACAGGAAATTAAGTATTACCAGGTTGGATGTACAAAAAATGAACTCAACAGGGCTTACTTCTATTGCATGCATGTATAGGATTGCGCTGTACATGCATGCAATAGAAGGGCTGCATCATGAGGGCTTCAGTGGGATTTTAGCAACCTAACTGGGCTCAGGTTTGGATCCAGTGTGGTGTAGTGGTTAAGAGCGGTAGACTCCTAATCTGGGGGACCGGGTTCGCGTCTCCGCTCCTCCACATGCAGCTGCTGGGTGACCTTGGGCTAGTCACACTTCTCTGAAGTCTCTCAGCCCCACCTACCTCACAGGGTGTCTGTTGTGGGGGAGGAGGGGAAAGGAGATTGTTAGCCGCTTTGAGACTCCTTCGGGTAGTGATAAAGCGGGATATCAAATCCCAACTCTTCTTCTTAGTAAGTAGGGGCATGAATGTGAACTGATGGATATTCATGAACAGATGAAATCTGTGGAAGCTGGCAGGTTGAAGTTAGTGTACGAAGTCAACAGGCTGAAGGCAGTTGAGGTGCCTGGGTGATGCTGTCAAATGGTAGCCATTTCCAGGCGTTTCTTGCTTCAGATGAACCTTTTAAAGATTGCAGATGGCCCTCACAATGGGTGAGAGCCACTAGAAAGGCCCTTCCCGGGCTTCTTAAGCCTTCAGATGACTCTGGTCCTGTGCTAAGTCAACATTTTCCAAAACTCAGCCAGCATGGTGTCAAGTTTCCCACATTTGGGGAAAATTGCAAGGGTCAGCACACCTGGAGTGCAGTGTTTGAGACTCACCCTGAGAAAACCTCCCTCATGCTCAAGGTACCTCCCCTGACCAGGGTTTGATACTGGCCTTGCCTTGCCTGAAGCAGCTTTGGTAATGCTTACGATTTATCCAAAGAGCCCCCAATCCCCAGCAGAGCAGAACAAATTGCAAATGGATGCTAGGATTCGAAAGACTTTGTGTGTACAAACCCAGGGTAGTTGGGCAGATGGCTTGTTTGGTTCAGGTATAAGGAACACCTTGCAGCAATATGGCAGGTGAAAGCAACAGCAGATCAGGAAAGGGACAATTGCGGTAATTCAGAGGGAACTGATGACATGATCTTGGCATTCGCAATGGCATGGGGTTGAGGGTCATGCAGTGAATATGGAGACCAGGCAGCCTACTGTAGTTAGGACACATTTAAGAACACTACCTGGGGGGTTTTTTTGGGAGGGGGGGTTGAGTGAGCATCAATCCTTCAAATAAGGTGAAGTAAGTCACACAGGAACAAAAACAACACACATCTATTAGTCTTTTTTTTATTAAAGTATCAAAACATAAAACTTAAGAATAGAAAACAAATTGCTTCTACTGCATTATTAAATGTTCAGAATAAAACAGATACATAAATTCATGCAGTTCTTTCATTCAACAATCCTCCCACTTGGCTTGGAAGCCAGCAGCATCAAACCTGGCCTGGAAGGAGTTTGCCTGTGCCCTGAAGAACAGGAAGGAGTTCAGCTACTGCTGCTGGCGGCCACTGCAGACAGGCGACGTTTAGGCAGCTGAGCTCCTTCCTGCCACGGTGCTGTCAGAGTGCAGGAGTCCCCCCAGATGTCCAGCAATGCAACTCTCAAGCAATGCAAACAGATATATAGGATGTATACTATTGGTACTGTATAATCTTGAGGTATGTGCACTGCACACTTACCCACATACGCAACCACACACACACACACACGAGGAAGCAGCCACAGCTGAACCAAGATTATCTTTGAAAAAGTAGCAGTGCCATTGTAAACATTTGGCATGCTCGCTTAAAGTCATTTGTGTTTCAACCGAAGCAGCAGCAGCAGCAGCAGCAGCAAGACGCCTGCGTCATTTTAAATAAGCTGTAGAACCGCAATATTAAAACACCTCTCAAAAGGGAAAACATTAATTCTGCGTTGAGAGTTAACAAAGACTATGTATGAGAACATCATACATGCAACAGAGGCCATTCTTTTATTATCATTTTCTGAATTGCTTTTGGAAACACGTTAAATACATAGACAAAGCAGGGGGCCTTTGATACAGCACAGCTGATGGGCAGGGGCCTTCTCTGGCTAATGTTAGCAGCCCCTCATACCAGCCTAGGGTGTAGATCCCAAGGAGCCCTTCCATGTATGAGAAGTGCATTTGTTCATGGAAGGTCTAGTTGCTAACAGAAGGGATAGGGAACCCATATCTCCCTAGGGATTAACTCAAAGCATCCCTGGCCATTGGCTGAACTGGCCAGGGAGCTGGTAGGAATTGTGACAACATCTGGAGGGCCACAGGATCCCCATCGCAGCACTAGAGCGTACCATGAGCAAAGCAAACCCTGATCCAAATATGCTCTTTTGATTGCAGAGCGGGAAAACAGTGCAACACCCTGACTGTTAGAGGGTGCAATCCCATTGCTACCTAAGACTGCAGTGATGTGTTTCCAGCACTCTCCCCGTGACCACCCTACCCCCAGCTGTTCACATCAGCACGGCTTCATTGTTTCTGTTTGTGTACATGCCAGGGGTTGATTGCGGTGGGGGTGCCTTTACCCCATGCAAAGGCGTTCACCCCTTGGCCAAATTAGGAAAGCCTTAAGGACTCCACTTGGCGTGAAGCTGGTTTGAGCAACAATGCATCAGACGGCAGCATTTCACACAAAAAAGTGCAGGGTACATGTGCATTTGGGACAACGCTGTGTGAACATGGATTAAAAACCCAGCACTAAGCACACACAGGAAATGGGAGTGTGGACACAGCCATAGTTTTCTTCGTTCTTTGGATCTGGACTGTAGCATCCCACCATCAACAGCACCGTATCACTTTTAGGGAGCAACAACATTAGATATTGAAGACGACCCAGTACTGTCTAGAATATATATTCATAATTACAGGAACCCCCCCTAAGGTTCTTGTTAGCAGAATTGCACATAGTTAACATAGTAAATAAACTCTCCCCCCCCCTTCCCACGCACCCCTCCCCAACCCAGTACATTGCATGGTCAACGCGGAGGCCTGGGGTGGGGGGTGGGGGTCTGCTGTCCAACATGACTTGAGGAAAAGCTCACAAACAGCAAAATTAAATTAACTCTGCAGGAAGAAAAATCACGCTCTGGTGAGACAGAATTTGGCCCACTTCCTTCCATTTTTTGTTACATGAAATATACATTTGAAACACAGCATTGGACATTATAATATATCCAAATTGCTGAAAGCGTATTAAGTACTTCTGTTGCAGAATGTAAAAAACAGAGAGATAAAACAGGCAGCAGGCTCAAGTATACCAGCCACAGATTGACAGTATAAACCTATGCATGTCTCTACTCAGAAGTCCCATTGCATTCAATGAGCCTTACTCACAGCTAAGTGTGTACTGTATAGGATTATAGCCTTTGAAAACTATTTTTCTGAGGTATGATGTGTATGTGGGTGTGTTTTAACACTGGACAATGGTGAATGAAGGATTTTATCCTGCAAACGCCTTTGTCTACTGTATTGATTACATAACTAAATTTAGATCCCAGCAGACTAAAAATAGAAATAATACTTCATAACAGAACTGAAAAGCGCTTGGGCAAAAATAAGGATTTTTCTCTCAAATCTGCATACAAAAATCTGATTTGCAAAATTTAAATTGCTATTCTTGTAACTCAGGTTCCTAAATTCAGTGTTTGAATACTGAGTGGGATTTGCCTCAGAGGGTGAGTGAGCTCTTTTTTGGGGGGGGGAGGTATTTGTTATTATAGTAAAAAGTTAGAGTTTGACTAAAGCAAATGGAGTTTTGAAAATAAACTCAGTTTCCCCCTGCCCCAGCTCCCCAAACTGGAAATCTAAAAATTTCAGCATTTGAAAATTTAGCAGTGCTGAGGCACAGAAATTCATGATTATGATATTAAACACAGAGGAGGAAGGGATTAAGAAATGAAAGCTCAGCAAATCATCTCCATTTTTTTCAGCTTATGTTATTTGCACACAATCTGGGCACTACTTAGGCATATCAGTGATAAATAAAAGGTGATGGAGGAGTCCAGAGACCCTCACAGAAGAAGGGGTGAGAAATGCCAACAGGTGACAAATGGTTTATTGAGTAGGAGGGGACACCTGAAATTAACTGCCCCAACCACCAAAACGATCTGCACTGTTGGAGTTAATAGCATGAATACAGGATGCTTGAGCATTGCTCACACTTGACTTGGGGTTTCTACCCCAGATACCCAGAGTACCATTCTGTGTAAATGGTACGACAACCAGATGAGTAATCTATGCAAAAAGCCTTACAGGGAACAAAGAATGTACCACAACTCAAGTTGCAGAGAACACGCTTTGAATGTATGCGAGTCCCACACCCGACAAGGTTTACAAGTAGCTGAGTCTGGGGTCTTTGAAGAGGCTCTACCAGTCAGAAGACATGGCCTCAGACAAGATGAATCAAAGCTATGAAACTCTGTAGAGGGGCTTTGTCTGTTCCAACACTGGATTACTCTGCCTGAGATCTTTAATGATCATACTTATATAGGTGCAAGCTCTACTATCCATGCAAGATGCTGTGGGTTGAGAGACAGCAACGGGTTCAAGGTCACCCAGTAAGCTTCGGGTATCAATGTGGACCAACACTCTAACCACAAGCTTTATGCACAACGACAGCGGAAGCTGCACCTCCAAGCCTGCTATTCAGCTGTTGACAGACCTACCTGGCTACTTTCAAGTCTCTTTTCCTAGCACAGCTGTAATTGTCATGGGGCAGTTTTGAAAATACATGCAGTTAATGCATCCACAATCATTCCTTTGTGCAACTTGAGAACCACCAGAATTTCGTGCTCTGGGGGGAAAAAAGGTGGTGCCCAGGAAAGATTTGCAAGTTCTGGATTCATGAGGCGGTGGCCCACAAATCAAGAGAGGAGGATTAATTTAACATTTATGTCGACCGTGTCACTGTTTTGTATGTGATGCAGTCCTTCTGAATACTGTACATGTGTGACTCATAAAGTGGATTCTCAAAGGGGAATTCCCCTTTCTTCAAACAAGCCAAGGGGTAATGTTGCAGCTTGATACATTCAGAGTTTTCTTTTCTTTTCTTTTTTACAGAAGCTGATGCCTGTCATATCACCCACAAATCACCCCCAATGTGAGTCATCAAAAAACCCACAGAAAGGCTTCCGTGAAAACAACAATACAAAGAGAGCGTAAAAGCTCGGTTTAAAAAACATTGCACTAGGATATAGAAACACAGTAATTCCCGTTATATCGCAATGCCTTTCGGAATTGAAAGCAGCATTCTGGAAGTTGCCAACCTCTTTCTTTTGAAAGTACAAAGCAAAAGAAACAAACAAATCGAACAGCCCACGCTATCTAGCATTTCCTACCCCCAATCAAGGACAAATGGGGGGGATCCACTCAGCTTGGCTGTCCACAAGATGTGCATTACGCCGAGTCCTAGTGTTCTACTCGAGTGCAAGTCCCACATGCCATCAGGGGTTTAGCAAGTCTCTAGCTGTACGGCTTCTAGGAACAGCAAGTATGGCAGATACTAAAACCTGAATCACAGCTAAGCTAGCGCAAGTCTTTTCTTCTTAGCAATGTCATCTCCTCTGCCTTTTCTCGACCAACGGGAGACCACAAATACCAAGATACCTTCTCTATGGCTTCTGGCTTGGGGTGATGTGCTGGGGTTTAATTTTTTGGTGTCAGAGGCATGCCCTAAGGGCACCTGGCATTGTCACTTAGCCTTGCAAGGTTCCTTCTTTTATCTGCTGAATGAAGAGGTTCCTTTCGTCCTCCGGCGTCCTCCCATTCTGGGCCCGGACGATGCAGGTGGGCCTGTGCAGATTAAGCATGTAGATCAAATGCTGCTTCTCGTTCTTCAGCTCCTCAATCTGAGCCTTCAGTTCTGCATTGATGGTTTCCAGCTTTTCCGATTCCTAGCCACAGAAAAAGAGGGTAAGTATAAAAGCGGAACTTCTGAACCATTCTTTTTTTAAACAAACAAACGCATTCTTTTTTAAACAAACAAACGCACACCTCTATCTCATCTTCCGACTTACCTTCTGGAGACATTCAGTCTTCTCCTTCTTTTTGTTTCGACACTTGGCTGCTGCAATCTTGTTCCTTTCCCTCCGTCGCCTTTTCCTTTCATCTTCAGGCGCACACTAGAGCAAGATTCAGAGAGAGAGGTAAATTGGTTGACTTTGGGCACATCCAGATGAGGTATCAATATTGCAAGTGGGCCAAGTTTATACTTATCTATTTATCAGCACCTCCCCCAAGTGTACCATGGAGCTATGACTCCTTCCCAAGAAGACAGGATTCAGAAGTGCATGCAGTGCGCACCAAGGCTCCAGCTTGGCACTAATGCAGCTGTAGCTTTTCACAAAGCCACTTTCATTCAAAATTTCAAATTCACACAGATCATTGTCTGTGATGGGGGTGGGAGGTATTAATGCAGAATCCTGCCTTATGTATAATACAGTTTTCCTATTGGAAAGTTCGTTGAACAATTATCTACTGGTTTTAGTTCCTCCCCCACACCCTTGCTTTCTGTTTTTGTTCTTGTTTAAATAGAACGCCATTACTGAATGTGAAAGTAAAACAAGCAATTAAAAAAAGGAGCACCTCTGCTTTCAAAACAGACATTTCCCCAGGTCTGTCCGAAACCATGACTGTGTCCAACGTGGAGGACATCCTGTGCGACAGGCACTTGTTCTGGATGGCAAATCTCAATTCTTCTTTCACCAGCGGAGTTAGATTTGTGAAGTCCTCAAAACCCAGGGACACCGAAGGAGACAGGCACGGGACAATGGCAGTGGCGCTGACTTCCGAAGCAGACACCTGGCCAGGGTGTTGGAGCATCATTTTGCTGAAAAAGAAGAACAAGGATGACTCTTTCTGAATTTATCAGGACTATATATGTGTGTGTGTGTGTTTGTCAGATGATCGTTTAACTCTCAACAAAGACCTGATTTAGAAAATACGACTTTTGGATGTGGAATCATTCCTGAAACTCTGGGCCATGACCCACAATTACGGTATATCTTGATAGAATGGTTGCACATGAATTGTATCCAAGTAAGTCCTACTCAGAGTAGGTCTGTTGAAATCAATGGGCTTCAGTCAGTCATGCCCATGTGATCATTTCAGTGGATCCAGTCTAGGTACAACTTAGTTGGATATATATCTTAGTTCAATATACACATGTTTATTTAATCCTGACATTTCTATCTTGCCCTTCCTGCAAGGAGCTCCAGGCAGCATACATTGCCCCCGCTCCCTGTCTTAACCTCACAACAACCCTGTGAAGTAGACTAGGCTGAGAGAAGGTAAGTGGTCCAATGTCACGCAGTAAGCTTCATGACTGAGTGGGGCTTTGAACCCTGGTCTCCCAGGCCCTAGGCTAAGACTCTAACCAGTACACCACATTGGTGCTCTCTCTCCATATCCATACACACCACACACATTACACAAAGCACCCTTGATAAACAACTTAAATGCAACTATAAACCAACAATATCACTCAACAGGAAGTAATTAAAAACTAACAGGTTTTTTGCACCATTTGGTATAATACTGCCACATACTGGCAGCTAGATGAGCAACTTCTAACCAAACAGGAAATGTGAGAGGCAATATATAAGTTATATAACTTATATGGGATTTTGTACAATAATTGCACCACAGCTTGAACTGGGTCACTTGTGCTGGTTAATTAACCTCCCAATCTTATGTTTAGACTGGCATGGATTCGCCCAGTGTTTGTGCAGTTTAGGTGTGTCGGATACACTAAATCAGCGCACCCAGCGCTCAAGAAATCTCTCGCCTGCAATGTGGCTCATTCGCACATGCAGCTGCACATATATCCAGCTATAGGAATCTATCATAGGAGTCATCCTGAGAAGCTCCATTTTATTAGAGGAAGCAATAAAACTCTGCAAAATCTTATTACCAGCAAAATCTATCACAATTAGATCCATAATAGATAAGCCAATTAATGCCTCTGGGCATTTGTGTACATAAATGAAGCCATCATGTTGTCAAACTAGATATGATTGATGCAGTATCCATTGTAATTATAGCTTCGGGGAATAGTTGGAGTTCATTATGGTCTCCCACGCCAGTGGAAGTTGCATCCTTTTGCACTGGCGGTAGATAAGTGAGCAAAAGCAAATCCAAGTGTGTTTAAGGGGGAAAAAACAAGATTGAAGGCACGGCCTCAAGAGGCGAAACAGGACACGCTGCTGCCACTGCTGCTACCTACAAAAACATTTCTCCATCCTACACCCCAACAAGGTAGGAGTATTGTCACAGTTCAATGACATGTTCCAATCAGGCAAAAGCACTTGAGGAGATGCACGCAGGGCTGATCTGGGGAGAAGCTCAAGGGCCAGACAGACAGCTCTGAAGCATCACATTCAGACCTCAGGCCACGGGTTCTCCAGACCTGATACAGATAGTTAAGTTTGTTGGTCCCGCACATGTTTCCCACAGGCATCTGGTTAGCCACTGTGAGAACAGAATGCTGGACTAGATGGGCCATTGGCCACACCCAAGAGTCTCTTCTTACATTTTGCTACATGCATGTAGTCACTGTTTGCATGCATTGGAAATACTTGGCTCCCTACCATGGCAAAATGCATGCATTTCAGCCATCTACATAAGGGTTTTGTTTCTATTTCAATACAGAAGTAAGGATTTCATGATGCCTGTTGTAAAAGTGAATCCCAGGCATACCCCCTCCAAAAGATTAACAGCAGTAGAAACCCAAAAGGTTCTTGACCTCCTGATTGCGAGAGCGAAGATTTCCTGGAATTGTTTGTTATTTCCATAGACCTTGAGAAACTTATGTAATTCTGCAGAAATCCCCCTGGTCGTGGTGAGTCACACCTCAAAAATGCTGATCTCCTTCAATCCTCCATAGAGGTAGAAGATAACTCCAATCAAACCAAGACAGCAAAGGGGCCTTCAGTGTCCAGGTTAGCCTTTTGTTTCAGCTCAGAAGTGACTCTGAAGACGGTAATGAAAAGTTGATCAAAGCAGTAAATTAACAAAAGTGGTGTGCCTTAATTGACGTCTTTAATTGATTATAGAGATTGCTTAATTCTTCACAGATTAATCTACCCATTTCCCAGTCGTATCTTCATAAGCCAGAAGGTCTATGAACTTGTTTTCTAAAAACAAAAACCAGAATGCTAAGATTTTTTTTTTACAATGCCAGTGTTTTTGGTAATTATATGCAGGGGGAGTACACAGAGCCCCCCATTTATAGGCTATAAATTATAGCTATGTTCAATAGGCACTTCATGCCAATTCTTGGAGCCCCATTCGTTACGTTGGCACTATTGTTGGCATCAACACAAAATTCTGAGGATTTGGGGAATGGCCAAGGTTTCGTTGCACCAGTCCCCCTGGCAGAGAAACAGCTGAGAATGCTGGCAGTAATGTGGGACTCCGGAGAGAATTGCTACAGCTTTCCAAAAACCATACTGCTATTAATGTACATTCTCAGCTGTGTTTCAGACAGAATCCTGCAAAGAGGTCTAGGCTGACAGACTCGTCCAAAGATAACGCAACGAGTTCCATACCTGAGAAAGCAGGAACCAGAATCTGGGTTTTGCACATCCAAGCACAATTTCCCCTCCTCCCCGTACCAATGTCTCTCCACTAAATATTATTTGCTGGTGTAGTTTCTGTTTGATGAGCCATCATGTACCGTACAGTCCATCGAACACAGTAGTGCCTGGTGCCCATGTTGACCAATAGGGCAGAAGGCAAGGAAGCAAACAGTAGGGGGAGCCAGGTCCAACGGCAGGCAGAGCCAACTAATTCCATTGTCACCTTCCTCTTCTTTGCTGAACTTTGCAAGAGCAGTACTAAGACTTAAGGAGTAGGAAGCTGATAGGTGCCATACATAGGAAGTCGGGTAGGTGGGGTTTGCCTCCACCGATGTAACTATGTGGGTCCCAAGCTCAAGGAATGGAGGATGATTGCCTTATTTGTTAAAGTCACTTGAACACAAAGAACACCTCACATCCAGCAATTGAGCCTCTCTTAAGAGCTGATGCAAGACGATTGCAAGGTCTTTATGTATTCATCTTGTGATCATTCAGTGGCACACAGAGGCAGACTGAAACATTCTACAGCCAGATGGAGCCAAATAAAAACATTTCACAGCCCATGTATGCAGTACTGCATTTCCAAATGATTAAAAAGGCAAGATCTGATGGCCTCTCCCCATGCAGTGTTCACATATCAAAGGCTCCCCATTTCTTTGTCAACAATTCTGATTTTTAAACAGGGTGACAGCTAAGCGCAAAACAAAATCAGCTCCTCTCGCCAGCACCACACAACTTAAATGTCAGGAGCTGCCTTATATCAAAGAAGAAGAAGAATTGTAGAGTTGGAAGGGATTCTGTGGGTTACCTAGTCCACACACCCCACCCCACACCCCGCAATGCATATATTTAGCATTTAAATAATGAGTGTCTTATCCTGAATTTCAAAAGACAAGTCATTGGGCTATTTAGTTCAGTATTATCTACTCTTCCTGGACAAGTGACAGTCTTTGCTAGCCCCACCCCAAGACCTACAACCAGATATATTTTCTTTTAATCTGAGGGCATTTCCACATGGAAGTTTATTGTAGGCCCCATACTGTTCCTGCACACAAGCTTTTTGCAACAGCCACATAACACCCTACTCATACAAAATGTCATCGTATGTTGTTTTCTCAATTAATCCAGATTTTCCTTTCCTTCAGAAAATCAGATAAGTTACCGTAAAAACAACAACCACAGAAACAGTAACTGTAGTTTAAAATAGGGATGCTGGATATAGGATGGCATTTTGACAAGAATGTGGACTCTGTGGAAAATTTGTGTGCATGAGCAGCATCAAGTCCGCAATAAAGGCTACATGCACAGCATTCATTTAATGTACATAATTACAGCACATTGCCCGCCCCAAGAATTCTGGGAACTGTAGTTTACCCCCACACTTTCCAGCACCCAGAACAAACTACCGTTCCCAGAATTCTTTGTGGGTGCTTTAAATTGCTGCCCTGGGCTCCTTCAGGAAAGTGAAATACAGATTCAATAAATCAATAAATACAATTTAAGTGTATGATGTGTACATAGTCCAAACTACCCAGAGATACTAGAGATCGACCCTGGGACCTTTAACATATGGGGGATCTGCTCTACTGTATCACTGAGCAAAGGCCACCTCCCAGGGCCGGACCACCCATGAGGTGGTCTTTATTCCCTGTCTTATTCCTGAGGTAGATCTTCACTCACCCCCTTCTTCCCTGAGAGGGAGGGGGTGCCATTTTGTAATTCGCCTCAGGTGCCAAAATGTCTTGAGCAGACCCTGCCACCCACACCCTATACTGTATTTCATGTGGTTTTCCTCTGCATGTTGATCCTTGCTGTGCAACCCTCTGCTGTTCATAGCTTTATTCTAAGCAGCAGGAGAGATTCCAAAAGCTTCCGAGTTCTTTCAACCTGTGCCAATTTGCCCACGCATTGTATAAAAGAAGGGTATTCCTGCCGAGTTCCTTCAGAGGCCCACCCACTTAAAAAAATGATCACTGCACACACGCAGGCATTCGTAGGCAAAATAAACACAAGCTATTGCACACCTCCCTGCTTCCTCAGGATTTGTGTTTTAGAACTACCATCGGATAATCCAAGGCTATGGGGGCACCCTCTTCCTTTAAGGCACATTCGAAACACATTCATTCCCTCAGAGAATTCTGGGCACCGTAGTTTACCCAGCACAGTTACAACTTCCAGCAACCCTTAACAAACTACATTGCCCAGAGTTCTTTGAGGCGTAGCACGTACACAGCCTTATATATCAATAGCAGACTCCTTCTCCAAGTGTGGATTCTTACAGAACCAAAATGACACCATCCTCTCACCAGGAGGAGGTAGCAGTAGCCTGAGGGGAACCCCAAGATTTGCAACAGAAGCACACACATTTTTTTTTAGGAAGAGGGGAGGCACACAGCCCAATGAGGACTGGGCATGCTCAGTGGCTACAGAATGTTTGTTGGCTGTTAAGGTGGCAGGGAATGGAATAGAGTATCCTTGAGAAGGGCAAGTCTGGGTGGAATACTGAATAGGAGCGCTCTGTACAGCCATGTTTGGTTGCAATTCTCTGTTGTGTCATATTTCCCTGTTCATAGCCAGATTTCTGATTCAAATCCCCGAAACAATTTATTCTCAAAGGCTTCTGCTGAAACAAGTGACACATCAAAGACCATGAGGGAAGATCCACGCCGTACATTTAAAGTACACTTACCATGCCTGGTGTCCCCACAAAGAATCCTGGGAGCTGTAGTTTGTTAAGGGTGTGGAAAGTGTGGCTCTGTGAGAGGGAAACTACATTTCCCAGTATTCTTTGGGTGCAGTTGTGTGCTTTAAATGTGCACTGAATATCTGTTAGAAGTATGGTGTGGGTCTTTGAAAAACTGGGTCACTTTCAGCTAACTTGGTTGACATTAAAAGATTCGCCCTCACATTAAAAATAGAACAAGGCACACTGACCTGATGCTTCACATGCCCTTCATTTCAGATATTCTCAGAAACCAAAAGTCTTCATTTTATTTTTTGATTGATACATTCGCTTCCCCACACACCCTGAATATTTTCCCCATCTTGCTGATGCAGTAACCTGTTAACCATAGAAGTTAATCTCCCACAGCTTCAAAAGCAATTAAAGTCTACAAGCACCCTGAACTGAACTTGACCTTTTAAGATTTTTGGCATTGCAGTTTGGCCACATATATCTGCTGCTTTTGAAATGGCCAGCTGTTAATATGATGAAGAAAATCAATAAGGCACCAGAAACCGCTCGGGGCCGCCACTTTTTTTGTGTGGTGTCCTCACAAAGCCCCTGCTTAGATGGCAAGTTGGACAGAAGTATTTGCCGTTTTTGCTCGCCCTCAACCTTATTTGATGCAAAAAGTGTTTCAGAAATTCACATTGATACTCAGCACCCGTAATCATTTTGTGTGGTTTCTCAGCCACAACCAACATTTCACCTTTCAGTTGTTTTGGAATAGTGGTTCCCTAACTTTTCCCACAAAGGACTGCTTGAAATCTTCTGAGAGTCTTGGTGGACCACTTAATGATTTCTCTCTCTCTCTCTCTCTCTCTCATAGCATTTGCAACGTGCTGTGCTAAACACTGTACATTTTTAAATTGTTTTTTATTGCTCCCATTACTTCTTACTATTTATTAAATTTGTATACTGCACTATACCCACAGGTCTCTTACACATTGTATTGTATTGCAATTTGAGTTTCGCAGAATGAAAGCCATAGAAAATCAGTTAAAAATCAAGATGAATGTTTAATACAATGGACTTCAGTCACAAATCTACAGACACACCATGGACCACCAGAATGAAGCTTATGGGCCACTGGTGGTCCACAGACTGAAGTCTGGAAGCCTTCGCCTTGAACTACAATTCTTATCAGCCCCAGTTGAGCAAGCTGGGGCTAGTGGGAGTGGTAGTTCTAAATAGCTCAAGGGCACCAGGTTGGCAAAAGCTGCCTTATATCCTTATCACAGATAAACTCATAAATGCTTTGAATAATCATAGCTGCATGCTTACTTAAGAGGAAGCCCACTGGAACCCAGTGGGACTTGCTTTTGAGTAAGTGCTTAGGAGGATATAGCACAGTGAATGTATACTGTGGAAAATAAAAGTAAGCCTAGAAAACCTAGGCACATTTAACTAGGAAATACACACTTAGGTATGAGGGAGTAAGTCACATTGAATGCAGTAGAATTCTGTTGCGCTTCAAAGGCTGCAGTCCTGTGCGAGCTTTCTTCTGAGTAAGTTAAGCTGAACTCAGTGGGACTTCCTCCATTTATTTGTTCATAATTTCTGTATTGCTGTATCGGGGCAGTGTACATGAAAACTTAAAGCAGTATTTAAAGAATAAAAATTCAGAAATTCCTTAAGGTGACTGGCTAATCAAAAATTAAAAATTAGCAGCTGCAAAAGCTCTTGCTGGCACACAAAAAAGTCTCCAAGAGATGCCTGAAAGTCAAAAGTGAGGGTGGGTGCCTGTCAAATCTCTGGCAAAAGAGTATTCCACAGCACAAGACCAGCGACACTAAATGCCCGACTTCTAGCTGAGGCTGGTCAGTCCTCTGTAACACTGGGGACTTCCAAATTAAGCAGAAGTAGGACTGGGCTTCATGGTGCCAATGCTACAGACTTCCTTTGGGAGTAAACTCCATATAACATGCTGAGACTTACTTCCAAGTAAACATGCACAGGCTGCAGCAAGTCCAGCATCTACCCAGCTTCATGCAAATAAACCCCCATAATGTTAACGTTCTGCCTCTATTTGCATGAAGATTACTTCATCTGGAACCAGCCACATTCATCTACACTTAAAAGGAAAGGTAGCTGTATTGTCTTATAAGGGGGAAAAAATCCGTATTAGGACCATTTATTACACCAATCAAAAATGTCACAAAACACTGTGCAAACTTCTAAGTTCTCCAGAACTCCTCATCAGGCTAGATGGCAGAACCACCCCTGCTTTGCTTAATCTAGCCCAGTGAAGAGTTCTGGAGAACTCGAAAGCTTGCACATTATTTTGTGGCATTTTGTTTGGCCTAACATAGTTCCTTCTTTGGATTCTGGAATTAGCAGCTCCACTTTTATCGCTCAAAAGTCCCAAACATACTGAAGTTTTGAAACAGTCCTAATCGATCCCTGCAAGCCTGATCTGTATAAAACTGCCTGCATTCCTATTTTTACAGGTTCCTCTGATAACTCAACGCCGGGGAGTGAAAACAAATCTGACAGATCGAGCAGGGAGCATCCTATAGAAAGCGGCAGAGCGCTCGCTACCACGCCGTGCGCCACCGACTGGCGGCTGGAGGCATTGCCACAGCGTAAAAAAAGTTAAGCTTTCGAATCTTTTCCGCCAACTCTCGCCATCCCACAACTTACCGTAAGTGATAATCATTTGACTATTATCACTTATAAGTTGTTTTTTTCTCTCCCGAAAGTGTTCTGGGAAATTAAAAAGCTGGCGATGACCTGGAAAAACCGCCGCAAAAACCTCTCCACGCGTTGCTTTTACGCAGTTGGAAATACAGTATACGATTTTGGGATTAAAAGGAACTGCTCCCCCCACCTTTCCCTTGCAGTTTCTTTCCGTCAAAAGAAACAAACAGCAGCAGCATAAATGAAAACCACTGTGCGGTCGCCCAGACTTTTAAGATGATAGCGATTCGAGCGCCCGAGGACAAAACAGAGAGGCAAGTTTCTGTTGATTATGCGAGACAGAGAGCTCGAGAGAGATCATCGGTCAAACACTTTGTTCGGATGAATGAACTTTTACTTTCAGTTAGCTTCACTTTTAAAGAGAAAGAAAAAGAAACGTAAACGATTTCACTTCTGACTTCCTCACCTCACTAACTCCACGGAAGGAGAAATCACTCGATTTGATTGAAAAAGTTCCGAGACCTGAAACGGGACGGATACGCACGTACCGAAGACGCGCGTTTCCCTCCAGCCTATTTCCCTACCACAGACCAAACTCCCCAATGAAGACAACACCTGAGTGAGCGGACGAGAGATCCCAGATCTCCTCGTCCCCGTTTCTCTCCGCGATTCCCTCCACCTTCCTCCGGTGTCTCGCTTCCTTACCTGTTCCTCACCTCTCCTCCTTCGAGTCGTCTTTTCCTTCCCAGTTTTGAAGAGTCGGAGGGTGGAAGAGAAGAGAGAGAAGACTCTCTGGTGAGAGTTTAAGGAATAAAATAAAAATCTCGGGTGGGGTGCGTGGAGTGGAGTTGTCCTTCGAGGCGGGACGGGTGGCGCTGGACGGCAGCAGCGGTGGTAGTAGTGGCAGCCGCGGCTCCTTCGCTCCGAGCGCCTCTCCGCGTCTCTGGCTCCCCGCGAGGTTGCATCACCCCCTTTATATAGCCCGGCGGCAGCGCTGGTATTTACTCTGGCCGCCGCTCGCGCGCTGATGTCATGCTATTAATAGATCCTTCAGCAAGATCTGGAGGAGGCAGGGGGCGGGGCCGAGGCTGGCGAGGGGCGGGGCTCCCCGGTGATGCAAGGACTCCCCCCCAACACACAGAGCCCTTCCCCGCGCGAGGAGGGAGGAGGAGGCGGGGCGCGAGGCGACGCTTTCCAGGGCGCGTTCCTTAAGAGGCAGGCGGAGCGCGCGCCTTGCCCCGGGTGGCGGGCCAGGTGGGAACACCCTTCGCCGCAGCACCAGCAGCAGCGACATGATCCCTCCATGAGCCAATAGTGCCCAAGCCAGCGCATGACTCCAGATCGCTGGCATCCCGCAGCAAAGCGGGGCCGGGCAAAGGAGAGGCGATCAGGGAGGAGGGACAGGAGGGTGCAGTGGGAGGGGGGGGTTGTGGGTCTTATTTGCTTTCCCCACTTTGCCTTTTCTTTCTAATGAGGATCAGATTAGAACTTTGCGGATGATGCTTTGCCATTTTGTGGAGCTATTTAAAGGACGGGGGGGCCTGTCCCCTCCTTTGAGATTTGTCTAGACTTTGTGTGTGTGTGTGTTTCGTGGGATCGGGTGTATCCGCGCCTACCTCGCGGAGATCCGCCGATAACGTTCCCAACCCCCGGCGCCTCATTTCTTTCTTTGATTTTTCAGTTTTCTTTAACAGCGTGTGTGCCCCGTCCCACCCACCCCACCCCCGACTTCGCGCCCGCGCAATATATCTCACGGAAGAGCGTGAAAACCTTAAATCCAGAATCCCCAGGGATCGTTGAAAACTTTTGGGCGACCCCGCCACTCTTTAAAAAAAAAAAGCGTCCCCCCCCCCTGAAATGGACCGAAACCGCACGAGAATGGGCAGCCGAGAAATTGGGGTCAGTGGGATAACTGAATCGAACATATCACATATACACAAATCCCGTCTGCCCACTTTACGGCAAAAAAAATACTGTAAAGTCATCGAAGAACATCTCTCCTCCCCCGCCTCTCCCGCACACTATTGCCGCCCTAAATTTTCTACTAGAGTTGTTTGTGCTTGGCATATTGTAGACATCATTCACCCACGCTCACTTTATTTTATTTTTTAAATGGCAATTCTGATCCTATCTTATTTGCGAATGCACTTTGGAAAGTTCTGTTGCGATGAACTGGATTTCCCAATAAACTTGCCTTTGGGAACGCGGTGAGGGACAATCACGCAGCCTGATCCTATCTTTATTCGCTCCGATGAAGTTCTAAGCGTGTGTGCTCAGAATTCATTGGAATCCTAGAATCCCGAGGGTTATCTAGTCCAACCCCCTGCAATGCAGGAAGCTCAATTATTTTGCAAAGCGGAAACAATTTTTCCACGATTGTGATGGGAGAATAATAATAAAATAAAAGTTCCTCCTCGAACTCCGTGGGACTGTTTAAAATGACGCTTTGCTATTCTTTGAGCTCTCGACTCGGGGCAGATTCGTCTGCATAGAGGCGAAGTGGTGACACCCCCCCACACACACCGCAAATAGCTCCCCACCCGAATTTCTAGGCAAAGGGCGATGCAATCGAGGGCGAAAGAAGGAGGGCAGGTTTTGCATCCTCCTTCCGTCGAGTTTTCTTGCGTGTCCCCCTCATAGCTGCCAAGTTTTCCCTTTTCTCGCGAGGAAGCCTATTCAGCATAAGGGAAAATCCCTTAAAAAAAGGGATAACTTGGCAGCTATGGTCCCCCTCGCTTCCCCGTGCATAAGGAGAATAAAAAGGATGTAGACTGCCGGGAGGCGCCTGCTTCGACGCATTTCCGTCAGGATGCAAAAGAAAAAAGGCGCGCGCACGTGCAGACGTCTAACGTAACTTGTGCCAAATGAAATAAACCCACGCTGTCCACTCGAGAAAGGACTGTCGGCGCTGCGAGGCTGAGTATAGCGAGGGAGACATGCGCCAGTCTCTAGGCACTGACAGGCAAGCCTGATCTGTTGACTTCAGCGCAACTTCCGAGTAAGCCTGCTTAGGATCTCGCTTAGCTAGCCTTCGGAACAGAAGATGATGGCTATTTTCTATTTATGAGAGGTTGGAAAACTCATGTTAGACGGAACACGCATATATTCCCAACTTTAGGAGCATAACACTATGCCCCTTAAAACTTAATGCAAAATGCTTCAAGCAGATTAAATCAGTGAGACTTAACTAACCTTACTCCCATTTAATTCAGGGGCCTTCTCTAAGCATGGGTAAATCTGGACCCAACTCATCATGTGCAAGTAAATTCTGTATCTAGTAGATTTCTACATTATGGGGATTGGAAAATCAATTCTGTGATTTTATGAGAATCCCCTGGGGTTTGCTTGCTTATATAGGTTTTTGCACCCGACCCAGAGAGCACTTGGGGACTGAGAACCTTTGTAGGGAGAATTTGAAATCTGCATGACTTAAAATCTACATGGAATTAAAAACCCACTAACAACATTTACAGGTGCATACACAGAGCGAGACTCAAATGAGCTTGTAGTATCACGTATGTGGGGTAGAAAACCCTACTGAGATCTCAGAGTTGCCCTGACAACTGATTCTAGAACTGAACTGGGGTGGCTGTGCCACACACAGCCTAATCCTCAAATCTAAGGCCATTTTTACAAATAGCACTTAAATCAGTTTTGCATTTTCCGTATTTTATTTTTAAAATATGCTGTGGAATGCATATTAGCTAGAACTGAAGGGGGCAAGGGAGGAAAATAAGCACCAGAATTTTATTTATTTACATGAGCTGCTAGTGTTGTTGTTGTTTTTTTTAGCTTTATGGCTGGTTACAGCTACCATAAATCTAATAAAAGGGTTTGAGAATTTTGGTTTTATTTTTTACATTAACAACTTTTACTTTGGAACAGTTCTGCCTATCAAGAAGCTTAAAAGTGGCTTGGAATAACTGCTTGTTGCAAAGTTCCTCCTAGAAGTTAAACAAGAAAACAGGAAAGATGGCATATTGTATTTGTCAAATTTTGTGCTGACATCAGACAACTAGAGCTTTCTTTGTCAGACAGATGAGACAGAAACATATTTTGTTGTTGTTGTAGCACTTCTCACACTTTTAGTATATTAACCAGCAGGGGGTTTTAGCTACTATCGGAAGTGTTTTTTTAAAAAATATATATGTGAATTTGGAACCAGCTTTTGCATTAGATAAGGCTGAGAAGTTGTCTTTCAATTCTGTCTGATCTGGGGAAATAAACAATATGCACACTCATCTATTAACAGTAAATTAGTCGATGGAAGATAACCAATATTCGTGTGCCCATTCTCTTTTCTAATATCCCAAATGGAACCTTAACTCCATACTTGAACAATATATTTCAGCCGTGGAAAAATGCTCACAGTTTTAAGTTGGATCTAGTTGGAAGTGTCCCATTGATTTTCACAGAACTTGCATGCAAGTAATTGTGTGCCCAAGGCTGCAGCTCTGTGCATATCTTTCTAAAACCTATTTCCTACAAACTTCTGTGAGACTTCATTTTGGAATAAACCCATTTGTGGTCAACCTACAAAAAGTACGATGGTGCCACAAGCTCAGTTGCACAAAGCTTCTGTTGTTCCTCTTGAGCCACTATGATTTAAAAAACCCTAACCAAATATTATGTATAACAAAGATCTGCTTAAACAAAATAAACAGTAGATACCTATTTCTCAGACCACAAAACCAAACCGCTGGAGGGAATCAAGCATATCATCGGTAGAGAGAACATAAACGGACAGCAGAACTTAGGAAGACCTCACTGTCTTCCATCTTGAAGAGCTGTTGCCAGTCATAGTAGTAGATTCTCCATACTGGGCTAGACAACCTGAATATTGATATAAAACAGTTCTGTATGTTGATATGATACCTTTTATTCCACTTACTTCTGTTGATTAATGTATGTAAACTTTCCACCAAAGTATTACCGTACTTTCCTTGAAGAGCTCTATGTAGGAACATCCAAGCTGTTTTATAGTTGCCTACAGTAGAGGTTGGTTTGTGGGTCACTGGTGATCCACAAGCTTCTTTCAGGCGTTCTGTGGCACATCTGTTCTTTTGTGACAGAAGACAGGATATGGAACATCCATCACATTACATACTCGTATTGATTTTTAATTGCATTTTTATCGCTTTCATTTCTTGTACTGTGTTTAGCTGTGTTACAGTTCGGAGTCTACAGAATTCAAATTGCAATACAATATCTAAGGAACAAAATTAGCAATAAAAATGCAATTAAAAATGCATGCTGCATCTAAGCACAGCATATTACAATTGCTACAGCAGGCGGGGAAGCCATTAAGTGATCTACCAAGACCCCCAGCAGTTTTCAAGCAGTCCATGCTGGCCTCTCTGGAATTCCAAGCAGAAGTCTTTTCCAGCTGGGAAATGCTGGGGGTTTTGTGTATGCAGATGGTATTCTCTTCCACTGAGCTATGGTTGTTTTACCCAAAATGAGGGTGGTTCCAAAAATATGAACAAAGGCTTTGCTTTCCAAGGGACCTTTTAAGAAGCAGATTTATTCCATTGCCTTCCCCTACAAATGAGTTCATTTGCTCCATTCTTGACGCCAACCTTATTAGGCAGACCCTAACTATCCATAAGGAGATCCGATTGCCGCAACCTCTGGACTCTTGGACTGCAGGAAACCGGCCATTCCTGCTCTAGATTAAATGAAAAGAAAACATATCTAACAGGTACCTACCTAGAGATAAATAGATACGTACGAAGCATATGAAAATGCAGCACTCCAAACGTAAGAACAGCCCTGTTGGATCATGAGTGGCCCACCTGGTCCGGAACAATAGCCAGCCAAATACAAGCAGTAGCTGAGCGCAACAACACTGCAATCGTTCTCAACACCTGAATTTACTGTGAGAACATTTGGTTGAAGTTTAGCAGTACTACAGTGATAGATTGGGGCAATAGAGTGTGACACTAGCAGCTATACAACAACTACCGGTATCCATAGTTTCTATTTTTTTTTAAAAAAAGGAAATACGCTACAAAAGGAAACGCAATAGAACAGAAATGGACCATGAGAACACTGACAATTTATTTTATTATTTTATTTATTAAATGAAAATTGCCCATCCATTTTTCAAGTTAATTAGTAGTTAACATACTGCCGGGATGTTTCCCCAAAGGTTCCTAAAAGGCAGCGCTCCTAAAACTACTTATTGGGGAACAAGCCTCACTGACTACAGCATACATTACATTAATATTATTAGTTACAGGTAGGTAGCCGTGTTAGTCTGACGTAGTCGAAACAAACAAACTAAAAAAATTCCTTCCAGTAGCACCTTAGAGACCAACTAAGTTTGTCATTGGTATCTGAAGAAGTTTGCGTGCACACGAAAGCTCATACCAATGACAAACTTGGTCTCTAAGGTGCTACTGGAAGGAATTTATTTATTTATTATTAATATTATTATTAGATGTATCCTTCCTTTATTCCCAAAGGAGCCCAGGGTGGCAAACATGAAAATGTCAAAACAATAGAGCTTGAAGGAAAACATATTTAAAACAAGTACTGTAAAACCATCTAGAACATTTAAAAACTAAAACTATCCAAACTATTAACATAGAATGCTGTTCTAGGGATTCTGCTGTGGCCCTCATTGCATTGTTCTGTTTTCTTCCATTTCCCCTTTTTTATTTTGTGCTTTATGTTTTTGAAGCTTCTTAAATCGCTCGGAGGCTTTTCACATGGCAAGCCATGAATAAATTGAATAAATAATAATAATTACAACACCCAAATGATCAGCAGCTACATGCTACAAAATGCCACTGTTTAATAATACGGGTCAACCACTTGGCATCCTTTCTCCTTTAAATATTGTTGCCTAAACGAGTAACAGGAAAACAGAAGCTGAAATTGAAACAGATGTGTTTGCAAGATGTGCAAACAATCAAGTTCCTCGCCTTAAGATTAGAATTAGCACATAAATGAAAACTGGGTTTAGAACTAACCCAGAAGTAATATTTCTAGTCAACTTATTGGAGTGGCTATGGGTCTTTAGACTAACATGCCTATCAAGGCAAATGGGTAATGGATTTGGACAATACTCTCTCAAATGGGCTCTGGAGTTGCCAAAAAGTATAATTTTCCTTGATGAGATTCAGCACCATTGGTGTATTATTCTGTAAAGGATTCAATAAAATATATTTAACCAGTCCTGGGACAATTGCTGGAGGGGCAGGAAACAAAGGTATGACCTTCCCCTTGTTGATTCCAGGGAAATGTTAAAAAATGTCAAAATACTGGAAATTACTATTGAGTCATTGATAGGATGATCCAATATAGGATCCCACTAGAATATCCTAGTTTTGTTTAGGTTTTTTGAAAAAAGATGTGGTGGAACCAGAAGACCTAGAAATTATTGTTGTGTTTTTATAGCTACAGAAACAGCAGTTGCACAGAAGTGGGGAGAGCTAATGTGTTAGTCTGCTGTAGCAAAAACAAAGAGTTTTCTGGATTCTTAAATACTTAGGCTGAAATCCCAACCATGTCTACTTAACAGTAGGTCCTGTTGAATTCAATGTGGCTTAATCCCAGGTAACGGGTTAGTACTGCAGCCTATCACATTTATTTTGGCATAAACTGTCGTGCCCCATAAGAAGTGGAATCTAGTCTGTGAAAGTTTATGTCGTAATAAATGTGTATTTAAGGTGGCATAAGACTGTTGGTTTGTGGCAAAAATAATTCACTATCTACAGTGAAATAGTTGCATAGGGTCTGGTAGATACAACTTTGACTTCCATAATACATAGCGAAGAAGGAAGACTAATTAGCCATTGTTTTCAAGGAAACAGGTTTTATTTGTGGTGTATGGGAACAGCAAAGTACAAGATAATGCTTTTGTTAAAAGTTCGTAATGATTTATTTGTAACCACAATTATTTCCCAAAATATTGTTGTAAGATTTATCTATAATTTATACAATAGTGTGAATTTTTTTTTCCTTTGAAAAATGCCAACTGTTTTAAGATAAGGCCATTGTGACATGTTCAGGAATGCAATTCCTGTAGACAATGGAAGCTGGGGTTCTTGAAATGTTGAAACCACTTTAGCCAGAAGCAGTCAGACAGATTTGTGGAGGATGAAGCTATCAATGCCTACTAGCTACAATAGCTATGTTCTACCACCACCGTCGGTGTGCTCCTGAATACCATCTACTGGGAATCACACGTGGGGCAAGAGCTGTTGCACCCAAGTCTTATTTGTGGACCTCCCATAGGTTGGCCACTGGAGAATGCTGGACCTTTGGTTCGATCCCGCACACATTTTCTTAGGTTCTTAATCTAGTTGTTGAGATTGGGAGACTTTGGCCAAGTACTGCTGTTGAACATTCTCCAGGGAATTCACTGGAGCTTCTACTGTATCCTTTGACCTTCACCTTTCCTTCACATATGCTCCTGCCTTTTATTGAGTACAGCCCAGTATTCTCTGCTCTGGTAACAACTTCCCATAACCTCAAGCGGACTCAGCTAGATTGGTAAAGAAAACGTGTTTTATATGTGATATAACACTGTGTATGAGACTCCTGACGGCTTCGCTCACAGGCTCCATAGGAATGTGCAAGCCCACTCACCACAACAAGGTGATGATCCAGCGAGTGGGCTATTGTACTACCAACCTTACTGTATGCTTGCGAAACATAGACCACTTATAAACACCATCTCCAACTCCTCGAAAGATTCCATCTACGGTGTCTCCGAAAATTTTTACACATCACTTCGGAAGACAGGCGAACTAATCCCAGTGTACTGAAACAAGCAAAGATCACCAGTGTCGAAGCAACAATTCTTCAACATCAACTTTGTTGGATTGGTCATGTTGTGCGGATGCCTGATGATCGTCTTCCAAAGCAACTACTCTATTCCAAACTTTAAAATGGTCAACAAAAGAGGTTCAAAGACTCTCTCATGGCAAATCTAAAAAGTAGTAGTATAAACACAGACAACTGGGAAACACTGGTCTGCGAGCGCTCCAAATGGAGAACAGCCTTTAAAAAAGGTGTCATGGACTTTGAAGATGCTCAAACTCAGGACAAAAGGGAGAAACGTGCTAAGAGGAAGGCACACTTGGCAAAACCTCACTGTGATCATCTCCCAGCCGGAAACCTACCGGTATGTCCCCACTATGGAAGGACATGTGGATTCAGAATTGGCTTCCACAGCCACTTACGGACTCACTGTTGAGTCCATATTTATGGAAGACAATCTTACTCGGCTATGAGTGATCACCAAAGAAGAGGAAGGTAACATTGTGACACCAGATGGCGCTGTGGAGTCCCATCTTTCTCTACCGGATTTCCCTGTATGAGTTTACAGCGCGTCTAACTGAATCGCTTCTTTGACGTGTCTAGATCCCGCCCTGCTACCTTCAGTTCTTTTAACTGGAAATGTCTGCAATAAGATATAAGATATAAGATATCTTTATTGTCATTGTCCCCTTGCGGGAACAACAAAATTACTCGGTTGCTACATCCACTCAGATAAAGCATTCCTCATAATCCAAAATTACAAAACCTTAAAATTAAAAACAGTAAATATATTTTATACATGTGAAGCAGAGGCTCTCAAACTCTGGTCCGGGGGCTGCATCCAGGTAATCTATAGCAAGGTTGTAGAACATTCTAGAACAGCTGTAGTTGGGCCTTTACTTGACTGTGGTTCCCCACCCGCCATGGAAATCGAGGCCGTTTTGAACTAGGGCTAGATGATGAAACAAGCTAAGAAAGCCCTGGCCTCCATGATTTTCATAATAGTGCAGTGGTTTTGAGAATTATGCCAGAGCAGAAGGGAGGAAATATTCTATTTCTATTTGTATTTAATCCAAGAGCACGTCCATTGTATTAGAAATGCAACACTGTGGTTATTAAAATTAGAGTTATTTGTCTCCCGAGACAGACAGATGCCAGCAACAATTTAGGTGCTTTATTTTGCAGAACAAAGGAAGTTTATTCAGTGATCCACTGAGACCCTCAGCAATTTTCAAGCAGTCCATGGAGTGGGAACCTCTCATGTAAAGATTATACTCTTTCACTGAGCTGTTGCTGCCTCTTTTTCTGGGATAATACAATATGGTGCAGATCCCATTAATATCTAATCACTGCTTTAAAAAAGTATTTAAAAATTCCTTCCAGTAGCACCTTAAAGACCAACTAAGTTTTTATTTTGGTATGAGCTTTTGTGTGCATGCACTTCAGAAAAGTATGTTAGCTTTGCTCTCTCAGACACAGTGAACTTACATCTAAAGGAGGGCTGGCTAATTTGTTGCCCTCCAGATGTTGCTGAACTACACTACCATGAACCCCACTCAGCATGGGAGTTGTAGTTCAGCAACAACTGGAGGGCCAGACAGGTTAGCCACCCTGATCTAAGGTTTGCTATTTTCAAAAGCAGTTTAAAGGTTATTGCAAAACTAAAGACATAATGGGGAATGGTGTAGTTTGTCATTAACTAGGTACTATATAGCTCTGTGTCACAATTTATGTCCGTGTTCAATTCCTGGTATCTCGCATTAAAAGGATCAGGTAGCAGCCAATTAGAAAGAGTTAAGCCTGAGACCCTGACCTGCCAATCACAGTAAGACAGTGCTGGACTGGATAGGCCAATGTGTGTTCATATTACCACCTTAGGATGCAGTGAAGCTGTTGTATCACAGTGAATTTTACATCTCTTTCCCCACTAGCTGTTCACATCAGCACAGCTTCATCAGTGTTAGATTCATTTATGTTTTTTGTACCCTCCCCAGGAGTGTTGACAGGCCAGGGATGTCTTTTTCACAGTGTGGCTAGAGACGAATTAGGAGCAGCTTAAGGACTTCAGTCAGTGTGAAGCGGCTTTGAGAAACAACACATCAAACGGTAGTATTTTATAAGAAAGTACAGGATATCCCAGTACGTTTCCAAGCACAATTCAAAGTTTTGGTGCTGACCTTTAAAGCCCTAAATGGCCTCGGTCCAGTATACCTGAAGGAGCGTCTCCACCTCCATAATTCTGCCCGGACACTGAGGTCCAGCACCGAGGGCCTTCTGGCGGTTCCCTCATTGCGAGAAGCCAAGTTGCAGGGAACTAGGCAGAGGGCCTTCTCGGTGGTGGCGCCTGCCCTCCCAACAGATGTCAAAAAGGAAAACAACTACCAGACTTTTAGAAGACATCTGAAGGCAGCCCTGTTCAGGGAGGCTTTTAATGTTTAATAGATTTTTGTGTTTTATTCTTCTGTTGGAAGCCGCCCAGAGTGGCTGGGGAGACCCGGCCAGATGGGCGGGGTATAAATAATATATTATTATTATTATTATTATTATTATTATTATTATTATTATATCATATGTATTTAGGATAACGTGTGTGCGCATGAATTCAGATTAAAAATGTGTGAATGCACAGGGAATGTGTGAACTCAGTCTTGGTATTACAAGGCACTTTCATACGTTCAAAGTTTTGGAGTAGAGCAGGACAAGCTTTTCGGGGATGGGGCACTAGGTATCATCATTGGCATCTTATATTAAAGGATCAAGGGTTGGGGAACTTTCTCTCCTTGAGACACTACAAGCTGGGCTAGGTGGAATCAATGTTGTGTCTCAGTCAGTCTTTTACAAACGATAAAACTTTGTGTTTAGAAATCAGAACGTATTTTTGTTATAAGGATAATTACTTTAAGATTTATTTCTAATGTTCAATTTTTCAACATTCCAGCTGATGAAGAATTGGCGAAACAGGGCCTTGTCCTGGGATTTTTTTCACTGGAATTTATTTTTATTTGCCTCATTATCACACTAGAATTGATTCCTATTTGAATTCATCTTATCATTACATAAATAAAACCTTTTGAAGACTTCCTTGAAATTCATCTTCCTCCTGGCTCGAGTTCTTGCAATTTATTGTTTGTTTCTGGACTTTACCAAGAACTCCAATTTCTACAGTGACTCAGTCAAAGGCATCTTCCTATGCACTTTGTACAAAATGTTAGCATTATAATAGTCATTGCCATTAATGTGCTTTCTGTGGGAATCATCGCATTTCCCCAGGTACAAGATCGTTCAGTTTCAGTGCAATAACCCTGCAATAAAACCTTGCAGAATGACATTGGACCAAAGTGTATTTAATGGGCAACAAATCTGCATTTGTTTATTTTTTTCATACAAACAAAAGTGATTGAACGGGAAGTAACTTTCTTGTTTGGTCATCTTCTGTGTTACAAAAAAAATTCTGTCCCAATCACACTTTCCTAATAGCAAGCAAGGCCGATTGGACACAGTGGGATTTACTTCTATGTGTCTGGGCACGTAGGATTGTCGTCAACTAAGAAATTATTACAGAAAAATAAAATTTATATGGAAAGGTTTGAACTGTTATTATCCTCTGGGTTTGTGGAAGAGGTTTTCTGGTTTTCAAGAAGGAGGCAGCAAACTGAACAGGCTTGTTCTTTCCCTGAAACTTTCCAGATCCTTTTTTATCGCATGGACTTTGGATATCTACATAGCAGTGGGATTAGTAAAATGGACTGCGTTTACAACTTCAGAGCAGTTGTATGCTGTTGGGTGATCCAGTCAACAATTGGCTAAAAAGTACTACTGCAATCAGAAGTTTCAGGGTGTGATATGTAAGAAGGTAATATTCTGAAATTCAACACATTTATCTGGCAGTAAACCTCACTGAGCTGAGTGGGACTTTCTTCTGAGTAGGCATGCATAGGATTGCACTATAGGGGAAGCAAACTTTTGTTTTGTTTTGTTTTTTAAAAAAGAGACATTATGTGCAGAGAGTGTCGTATATTTGGCATAGTGCTCTTAACTATTTTTGACCTATATATTCAATGAACATAAAAGATGCCATCCTTAAGTGTGTGGGGTGAAAAATATTAATGGGCTTGTGAAAGAGGCAGAGTCATATATTTGTGCAACACAGATTATACTGATATTAATTATACCCGCTAAAGAGATCCAAGAAAGAAGCCTATCCAGGAAATAAATAGCATTTAACCTGTTGAGAAATGTAAATGCTAAGCACAGCTTTAAATGAAGAATCAAATTGCAATTGCAGGTTGAGGACAATTTTTGGATGGGGAACAGTTAAGGCTAGTTTGATTCTGGTATGTGATTATAACAGGATGTGAAACAAAATACTAAAAATCACTTTTCCTTCTGAGAATGACTACTGCTTATGAAATTGTGAGTTATCATCTACATCAGGCATGGCCAAACCTGGCCCTCCAGCTGTTTTGGGACTACAACTCCCACCATCCCTAGCTAATAGGACTGGTGGTCAGGGATGATGGGAAATGTAGTCCCAAAAAGCAGCTGGATGGCCAAGTTTGGCCATGCCTGATCTACATTGATCAGGATCTCGTATAATCTGATGAAGCAGGGTGCAAGACTTTTGCCTACCTCAGCCTTGCAATACCTTGATGGGGGCAGTAATTTAGTTATTTCATTTATAAATCGCTTCCCATGAAACATCCTGAAGCAGTTCACCATAAAATCAACCAGAAAACCATGTATGAAAACCATTTCAAATCCAATGCAAACTCCAGATAGCCACCTCCACTTAAAAATTATCCTCGTGATACAGCGCCGGCCTTGTTCCCCAGAGCAGTGGCAGGTTTATGGTCCATGGTGTTTTCTACACAGCCCATTTTTGAGGAGCGCGGGTAGGACTATTCCTTCATTTAAATAAATGTGACTTCCGTCCAAAAAATGCAACAGAGCTAAATGCTTAAGAATGAGGTAATAACACAGATTATACCCCCCCCAATTAGATTATTAAACAGTTTCTTTTGCTTGTGATGAGACATATATAGAGAGAGGTAGAAAGAAAGGAATGTGTCAACAGTCTCCACACGACACATTGGCCTGCATGACATCACAGCTTCTACAGTTTAATTGGGGAGTAGGAGACATTTGAGAGCGGACACAACGTAATAAATTGAAACATGAGAATTCACCAAGGGCAATTCATTGTCACGTTTCAAAGATCTTAATTATGTTAATGACTTGCTGGGGGGGCATCCACCGTATGGGGCCCTTGTTGTTGTCGTTTAGTCGTGTCCGACTCTTCGTGACCCCATGGACCAGAGCATGCCAGGCACTCCTGTTTTCCACTGTCTCCCGCAGTTTGGTCAGACTCATGTTGGTAGCTTCGAGAACACTGTCCAACCATCTCGTCCTCTTCTCCTAGTGCCCCCCATCTTTGCCAACATCAGGGTGTCTTTTGTGCTTATCTACTTTTGGGCCCTACTTTTGTGCATATCTATAAATCCTCAACTGCCCTAGAGCTTTTGTGCCATGGGTTGGGCTGGCCTTCTCATCAGGCAGAGTGAGGCATCTGCCTCAGGGAGAGTATGTTGAGGATGGGGATGGAGACTTGATAGTCATCCTCCTGAGTGACCCCACCCATTCTCTTCTGTAAGAGGACAGCCACGTTGCCTGCTCTGAGCACCCCATGGTGCAATGGTCAGGGGAGGGCATTGTCCCATTACCAACCTTAAAGCATGATTCAGCTGCAGCCTGGTCCACTTCAACATGCCGATTTTTTAGTGTGAGGGAAGGGATTTTGTCCTTCCGCAAGCACAACACCTTGTGCCATCCCTACAGGAGCCTTGCGCTGGTCAGCCTGGAGACATCTCTTGCTTCATTAACAGCCTTGAAACCTTCGGGGTGGCTAAAGATGCTTGTCTCCAAGGAGCAGAAGCTGGGGATGATTTTAATCGGGGGAAATTGTGTTGGAAAAGGGATAAGCTAAACCTCCTTCTCATAGCACCATGACTAGCGATGGGGGGGAGAAATTCAGTTCGGTGTGCATTTAAAGGCAAATATTAAATCCAAACTTTTCGAACCAACCTGAGAACCAAACCACAACCTGCACTTCCCCCAATTTTGTGATACGTTTTCCTTGTCTCATGCAAATGACTGAATGACAGAAGCAGCGCTCTTGTTTCTTTTAAAAGTTCTCTGCCAGGGTCTAAAGAACCTGGTTCTTTGTTTTCAAGGGCGTTTAAGGCTCCTGTTACTCAGACTGTTGTCTACCCCTTTGCTTCGAAAACATGCTTTGAAATTGAAAGGAGTTTTGAAAGCAGTTTGTGTTGTGATCATGGCATTGAGGGGGAGCATCCTTTGTTTAAGAGAAAATAGTATTAAAACCCCACTTGGCACAAACAATTCTCCTTTTGACTCTCCTAGCAGCGCAATCCTACGCATGTTTTACTACAAAGTCAGCTCCACTATGTACAATAGGGCTTGCTCCCTCCTGGGTGTGCATTTAGGATTGCAGTATTAATCCCCATCACTTTGACCCATATATTCTAAAAGGCAGCTTGGTTGCCCTCCTGCTTACTGCCATCTTTTATAAATTTCTCAGCTATCATCATCATCATTATTCATTATTCATTCAATATGAATAATAGTGATTTTTCTAGCACCTGTAATTTGCAGGGAGCCTTTCGACCTTTATTATCTTCGGCTTGGTTTAATTGCAGCTGCGCATTATTGTATGTGGTGTTTTTGCTTCGTGTGGGAGCAATTAAACCAAAATGAACAAGGTAAAGAAATGCCATTAAATTATTTGAAAATTAAAAGTGTGGCAAATGTTTTCCAGTTTACGATAGCACAATAAGCAGAACGGCCACCAAGCACTGGTACATATTTGAAAGATGATACCCAGTCTTGCTTCTGTTAGACTAAACCACTTCTTAAAAAACCATCTTTAGATGCGGCCAATATGGCCAACGATCGCCCAGTCTCAAATCTTCCATTCTTGGGCAAGGTGATTGAGCGAGTGTTTGCTGAACAACTCCAGGCACGCCAGGAAGAAGCGGACCATTTGGATCCCTTCCAGTTGAGATTCAGGCCTCATCATGGGACTGAAACTGCCTAGGTCGCACTGGTCGATAATCTCCAATGGGCTAGGGACAAAGGTGAGAGCTGTTTCCTAGTTCTGCTGGATCTCTCAGCCGCTTTTGACACCATCGACCATAACATCCTTCTGGACTGTCTAGAGGGGTTGGGAGCTGGGACCACTGTTATACAGTGGTTCCGCTCCTTCCTCCTGGGCCGTGTTCAGAAAGTGGTGGTGGGGGATGAGTGTTCAGACCCCTGGGCTCTCACTTGTGGGGTGCCTCAGGGTTCTGTCCTCTCCCCCATGCTTTTTAACATCTATATGCAGCCGCTGGGAGAGATCATCAGGGGGTTTGGGCTGGGTGTTCATCAGTATGTGGATGATACCCAGTTCTACCTCTCTTTCAAATCAGAACCAGTGAAGGCAGTGACGATCCTGTGTGAGTGTCTGGAGGCGGTTGGAGGATGGATGGCGGTTAACAGATTGAGGTTGAATCCTGTTATGACAGAAGTACTGTACTGTTTTGGGGGGACAAGAGGTGGGCAGGTGTGGAGGACTCCCTGGTCCTGAATGGGGTAACTGTGCCCCTGAAGGACCAGGTGCTCAGCCTGAGAGTCATTTTGGACTCACAGCTGTCCATGGAGGCACAGGACAATTCTGTGTCCAGGGCAGCTGTTTATCAGCTCCATCTGGTACGCAGGCTGAGACCCTACCTGCCCGCGGACTGTCTCGCCAGACTGGTGCATGCTCTAGTTATCCCTTGCTTGGACTACTGCAATGCACTCTGTAGGGGGCTACCCAGAAACTACAACTAATCCAGAATGCAGCAGCTAGACTGGTGACTGGCAGCGGCCGCCGAGACCACATAACACCTGTCTTGAAAGACCTACATTGGCTCCCAGTACGTTTCCGAGCACAATTCAAAGTTTTGGTGCTGACCTTTAAAGCCCTGAACAGCCTCGGTCCAGTATACCTGAAGGAGCATCTCCACCCCCATCGTTCTGCCCAGACACTGAGGTCCAGTGCCGAGGGCCTTCTGGTGGTTCCCTCACTGCGAGAAGCCAAGTTACAGGGAACCAGGCAGAGGGCCTTCTTAGTAGTGGCACCTGCCCTGTGGAATGCCCTCCCACCAGATGTCAAAGAAATAAACAACTACCAGACTTTTAGAAGACATCTGAAGGCAGCCCTGTTTAGGGAAGTTTTAAATGTTTGATCTTTTACTGTGTTTTTAATATCCTGTTGGAAGCTGCCCAGAATGGCTGGGGAAACCCAGACAGATGGGTGGGGTTATTTAATAAATAATTTATTATTTTTATTATTATTATTATTATTATTACAAAGATGAAACTGGAGAAAAGGATATTCAAATGCATCTGCATATGTGCTGGATTCAGACTACAAATTTTCCATAGCTATGCAAAACAGGATGCGTTGTTATCAGAATCCCATATTTTAGTACTTCCTCCAGTGCCCCCAAATTGCATCCCATCTGAGAGCTGAGGAGCAGTGGTGGCAGCAATTAGTGGATAATTTAGGGGGATGCAGCTGGCCTACTTTGCAGGGCAGTTGTGCAACAGCTGCACAAGGAAGACTGTAAGCATGTTCTCGTAGTCCTCCCGCTTCACATGGATGACTGTTCTCATATGCGTGAGAGAGGGTTGCAGAAGTGCTTCCTCACCCTGAGATCTTGTAGATTAGGAGAGGAGAAGAAGGTGGGGCCCGAGGCTATAAGGACCATGACTGCACCAGAAGTTTGGTTCTTGCACTCTAGATTTCAATTCTGTCCGTAAGTTTTGAACGCAGATAGTTTTACATCAAGGCTTCCATGCTTCAGTTGCTAAACCAGCAGCTGGTGTTTACTTCGGGCAGCCGATATGTACTTGTCTCTAATACATACACACACACACTCTCTCTCTTAGTTTGCGCATTACTCATAGTTTGAAAATCACTTTTGACTCCTGTAACGTAATTATGTTAATGTCAACTGAGTCACACTGAAACAGAAAGCTCTATATATCAAGACTTGGTGTCGGTTTCTGAATACAGTGCACTCCTGTACACAGGAGGAGGGGACAAAATTGCCGGATTGTGAAAGTCATGCTAAATTACAAGCCGTGGCTCAGAAGGAAGGTTAATTTTAATTCAGGTTCACAGCAATTACCATTTTGAAAGTAAGCTCAAGCGACTTTTTCCCATTGGAGGTAGATCGATTAAACAGCAGGGGAAGTTGGGACACCTCCACCTTTCGCACCAAGCGATATTTGCAGAATAGGGTTCACAAACTGGGAAAGATAGGTATGCTAAAGCCCACGGATTTCAACGAACAGAAGTCCAATGTGACTACAGAGGCAGGGCTATTCTTCATAATCAGCTAATGATGCTGAGCAAAACATTTCAGTCCTAGGCACACTTAACCTGGGAGGAAGTCCCAAGTAACGGAGCTTATTTCTGAGTAGACGTGTAGGATTGGACTGCACAGCAATGTACTGTATTAAACTAAACCTATTAATGTTAAGTAGTAGTTTAATGTCAAGTAGCTGGCTTTGGAAGATCTCTGAAAGGTGCTAGACTGATACTTTTTGGGTTCTGCAGTACAGTAAGCCTGCAACTTACACAGGGTTTTCATTCCGGGGATCGTGCTTGAAGCCAAAACCGCCTAAAGTAAACACACATTGGGTGCAGTGGTGGGTGGAATTGTCAAATTCTTTTTTTTCCCTGGACACCCAACCCCTTTTCCATTTTTGGTTTTTTATTTTGGCCAAGTGTGGAAAGCTGAATTCATCCATTACATGGGCACAAGTTATGGGTTTACTGCACGTTCTTCGTTCTTCTCAAAAGGAAAATGAACGTGTAAGGGTCGGTGTGTCTGGAGAAGTGGTGCGTACGAAACCCCATTATTTAAAATACAGTATCCTGTGGAATAGGTTGCTTCCTATTTCTGAGTCACACGATGTCAGTACTTTCTTTTTAATTGGTTTTTATTAAAGATTTTTTGTGATACAAAGAAAACAAATAAACAAGGAAAAGTGCATACAGCATCTCCACTTTCAATTCCTAGAGTCATACAAATAAACCATACTGCAACGAAGCTCTGGACCCTCTAATCTCTCACAATATAGGGCTGCCATATGTCAGAAACAGTGTCAGGGTGAAAATCGCTAAAATGTCCAGGAAAATCCAGGCGTGTAGATTTTGGTGTGGGGGGGGGGCAAGCTCAACAACTTTTGTGTCTGGATTTTCACTTTTTGAAATACGGCAACCCTCTCACAATGCCAATAAAAATAAATAACTATATAAATAAAGGACCTACCCATGAGACGCTGACACTTACACTATGCAACAGAATGAAAAGATCATTATCCCATCCCCTGCAACCCTTTCCCTCCCTCTCTCTCCCCCCAATGTCCCTAGCAATACCGAACATAAATGCACAGTGTCCGTACTTTTAAGGCAAAGAGCTTTTCAGACCAATACTTCCCTTCACAAACTCACAGATGAACATACGTTGTTGTTCTTGTTGTTGGCGGTGGTAAGCATACAGAGATGGGTGTGTGAGTACATGTAGAAACTAGCCTCCTGCACAAAAGCAGGATTTACATTCACTGCTCCGCCTACTTTTGTTTCTAGCCCTAATCACTACTGGCATGTGGCCCCCAGAAGGCTGACAAGAAAGGAATGTGGCCCTTCAGCTGAAAAAAATTCCTCTCTAAATGTAATAGCCATGAGGGTAGCCAGGCAGGATCAAAGCAGCAGAATCAGATTGGGAGATTTCTACCTGGCCCTACCACTCTGATCTCAACTAAAAATCTCTTCCCCGCCCCATCTACTGTTTGCATCAGGAAGGTGTCCTCCATTGGCACCAATGGGTGTGTCCCTCCCTATGCAAACAGCAGGGGGGGGGAGGGATTTTAAACAGGGCCTTGGGAAGGAAAGAGTTATGTTCCCCTTCCGCACACACCCAGATTTGCTTCAATTTCACTTGTCCATGTACTTCAGATCTAAAACAACAGAATAGCATGCTGAATGAGTGGAATTCTCCCTTATTGACAAATTCAGAAGAATAGTCATGTCTGTCAAATGTAAAAGACTTAAGGTATTATCTGTTATCTGAAGAAGTGTGCATGCACACAAAAGCTCATACCAATGAAAAACTTAGTTGGTCTCTAAGGTGCTATTGGAAGGAATTTTTTTATTTTGTTTAGACTTAAGGTATGTTCATTATTATTGGGGTAGGCTGGACCCAGGTGGCGCTGTGGGTTAAACCACAGAGCCTAGGGCTTGCTGATCAGAAGGTCGGCGGTTCGAGTCCCCGCGACAGGGTGAGCTCCCATTGCTCGGTCCCTGCTCCTGCCAACCTAGTAGTTTGAAAGCACGTCAAAGTGCAAGTAGATAAATAGGTACCGCTCCGGCGGGAAGGTAAACGGCGTTTCTGTGTGCTGCTCTGGTTCGCCAGAAGCGGCTTTGTCATGCTGGCCACATGACCTGGAAGCTGTATGCTGGCTCCCTCGGCCAATAATGCCAATAATGCGAGATGAGCGCCACAACCCCAGAGTCGGTCACGATTGGACCTAATGGTCAGGGATCCCTTTACCTTTACCTTTATGTTTATTATTAGTGGCTTGAAGCAAAATAAGGTCATTCTCTCCCTCTCAAGTCTTGGTTGCCATAGATTATTACCATACAAACTGGTCGCAATTAGATCATGTCGAGTCACAAAACGCACCTGAAGCCCCAGGAATTTTTAACACTGCAGGGAGGGCAAGGATGCTTTCGCTGAAAGCGAGGGACATTTTGAGTTTCCTTGCGCCTGCAACACACAAACCCCGAACACCTATTCGTTAAGCTGCCACCTGACTTGCATGCTCATCTGTACCTATACAATGGTTGTTAGGGTATGATCTTTTTATAAAATTTAATCCCACCTTTTTCCAAGGAGTGCAACATGTTGTATATGGCTCTCTCCCTCTTCGTTTAATCCCACCAACCCTGCAAATTCCCACCAACCCCCTAGACCCCCTAGACCAGGCATCCCCAAACTGCGGCCCTCCAGATGTTTTGGCCTACAACTCCCATGATCCCTAGCTAAGAGGATCAGTGGTCAGGGATGATGGGAATTGTAGTCCAAAACATCTGGAGGGCCGAAGTTTGGGGATGCCTGCCCTAGACACAATAAAAAGACAATGGGAGGATGACATAGGATATGAAATCAACCCTACCCAATGGACCCAGAATGTGGTCTGAACCCCCCTTTAAATCTATATCAATGAAAAGAAAAGAACTCACCCTAAAACTCACCTACAGGTACCACCTAACACCAAGAAAGCTAGCACTAATACTCCCAGGAACCTCACCAAAATGCTGGAGAGGATGCACTTCCGCAGGTACATACCTTCACATGTGGTGGGAATGCCCCAAAATCCAATTATTCTGGGCAACCACCATACGAGAAATATGTAAAATAACCGGACAAGTGTGACGGACCCAAGGACTTTGCCACCAATTAATATGCGACAAACCCAGTCCCGGCGTTGTCACTAAACTTTCGGGGATCCGCTGCCACCAATTATGTGACGAAATGTCCTCCCTCTCTATTACTAAAAATGCGACACAGGAATCCAGGGGTGAAACCACCCTCCCTCTTCTCCTGCCGCCTTAAAATAAACCCCTTTCACTTGTGGGTTTCTTAGTAAAGAGAGTCTTCCAGCTTACGTGGCCTGGTATCATGAGAAACTCTAGGCTGTTTGACAGAATAACCTCTTGCCTACAGTAAAGGGTCTCACTCAGTTTGATTCCCCACTGTAAAAGTTTGCCCTTTCCACTCTGGCAACTTTGTGGCACCCCAGGTTATCCTCCTAAGCCTCCTCAGTGTAACTCTAAGACACAAACCGTCGCCTCTATTCCCGAGGTAAGTTTTGTCCTCTATTGAGCCACCACTTCTGTGAGTTTTGATACCCAGCTGGAATAACTAGGAACATCCACTTTTAATACATTTAAGAAAGCTTTATTTAAACGAGATGACTTTTAAATGCGTAATGGTTTCCTGTGTACAGGCTCTTAGATCATATTCTTAGTTTCATTTAACAATGGCTAGATAATATAATTCAATTAAACTCCTCAGAACACTTTAAGATCTCCAACTCCTACACGCTCCCTCGCTCCCTCTACACTCTCACAACCCTCTCCCAATTCCCTCAACTAACTGCCTCCCATCCCTTTTAAACTCCTGGCAGTCCCGCCCCTGCGTCATTTATCTAGGAGGTTGGGTTTTAACTCTTTACACCCTGGGGTTCTATTGCCAACCAGACCAATCCGTCACAACAAGTAATAGAAATTACCCCAGAATTGGCCCTACTAAACATCTTTCAAGATAATAATGCCCATTTAGACCACAAAGACCTCATAACCCACCTACTTTCAGCAACCGGGAATGTCATAACCAGGCATTGGAGAGACCTATCAGGAGTAGGCTGGACCCAGGTGGCGCTGTGGGTTAAATCACAGAGTCTAGGGCTTGCTGATCAGAAGGTCGGCGGTTCGAATCCCTGTGACGGGGTGAGCTCCCGTTGCTCGGTCCCAGCTCCTGCCAACCTAGCAGTTCGAAAGCACGTCAAAATGCAAGTAGATAAATAGGGACCGCTCCGGCGGGAAGGTAAACGGCGTTTCTGTGCGCTGCTCTGGTTCGCCAGAAGCAGCTTTGTCATGCTGGCCACATGACCCAGAAGCTGTCTGCGGACAAACGCCGGCTCCCTCGGCCTATAGAGCGAGATGAGCGCCGCAACCCCAGAGTCGGACACGACTGGACCTGATGGTCAGGGGCCCCTTTACCTTTACCTTTATCAGGAGTAGGCATGGACCAGTGGTACCAAGTAGTATGGGAAACTGCCTTACTAGAAAAACTAACCAACAAGCTGAAACTGGCACAGGGACAAATAGAAGAGGATGCTTTACCCCGGTATGGTTCCCCTTTATCACACACACAGCCCAACAAGATAATGACAAAAAAATTACCGCCAGCATACAAATCAGTATGGCTAACCTGACCCAAAAATACCCACCCACCCCACTCACACATGAAAACAAAGACCATCATAGCCAATCACAAATGAACAACCACACCCTTGGCCAACCCCTATCTCTCTCACCATCAAAAGAACACAAGCAAATAAAGGAGTACCAACACAAACAAAGCTGACATCAAGCCCTACATATATTAAGCAAAACAGAAACATCTCACCTACTCTCACCCCCATCCACCCTCCCATCCCCTAACTACCTTGTTTTCCCTCTTTCTTCTTAGTGTCTTAACAAATGAAACTGATTTGCAAAAATGATACATTCAATGTTAACCGTTAACAGTCCCAAGCACTGTTCATTCACACACACACACACACACACACACACACACACACACACACACTTACATAGATGTACACTATATAGTATTACCTGGGAAAGTTGAGAGATGAGCCAGTTCCAGACCTGAAGCAGCCCTCGGTCTCTGGGAAAGCTGAGCTTCTCTCTTTTAGCCTGACTCCTCATCTCTCTTTCAAACCTCTCCATCTGCTCCCTTAGCCAGAACCTCAGTTAATGACCTAAATCTCCTTTGCCCCCCAGGCACCCCCCAAGTAACCAACTGTTGTTACTAAATTAGGTGGGAATATGAAATCATAGCATAGGTGACTAATATGCGCCCTATAATTCTCCACTACCCATGATCTAAATATGAAGCAACCGCATCATCTCGACCTTAGAGTGAGTGAGGGGCTGTATTTCACAGCAATGCCCTTTGCTCAAAAGATAACCTACTAGGGACATCTGTCGTTCGAAAACCGGTGAGACTGACATGAGTTCTAAATATTTGTGTGTGATCCTTTGCTCCTCTAACTACTTCAGTCACTTCCTGCTTTTTAGAGTGTGGTGGAAATCTACAGCCAGTGGCTCTTCCTTTACAATACAAAGACATGTCAAAAACAACATTTAAAAGGGGGGGGGAATCACAATATTTAGAAAAGAAAAAGTCATGTTCAATTACAAAACTAGTGATAGGGAAGTTATTCTTAAATAAGTGAGTTATGAAAGAGACAGTTGGTGTAGTGGTTAGAATGTTGAATCCTTAGGAACAGGAAGGCATGAGTTCTAAGCCCCACAATCGTGAGGCCAAACTTACTCTGCCTAACCTACTTCTCAGGGTTGTTGTTGTGACGATGGAAGGGTGGGTGGGGAGGAAGAACCATATATGCCTCTTTGAACTCCTTGAAGGAAGGATGGGATAGAAACAGTATTAAATCATAGAATCATAGAGTTGGAAGGGACCCAAGGGTCATCTAGTCCAACCCCCTGCAATGCAGCAATCTCAGCTCAAGCATATATGACAGATGGATGCAATACAAACAATTCTGATTGTATTTCTAACACATGGGGAATGTCAATGTTACATGTGGCTGTTGTGGTTGTTGGCTTCTTCTTCTGTTGCTCACCAGCATCTGGTATTCAGTGACCTACTGTCTGAACATGGGTGTTGCACAGAGTCATCACAACTAGAATTGTCCATGAATTTGTCTAGCCAGCTTGAAAAGTCCTCTAAGCTTATGACCAGTGCAACAGGGGAGGCTCACCTGGCAGTGGAATGGTCATTGCACACCTTCAGGCACCAGGCAAAAGCATTCTTTGTTAATCAGGCCTTTGGTTTTTAACTACCTATGACCTTTTTGTCTCAGTGGGATGTTTCAACCTTGTGTGTGTGTGTGTGTGTGTGTGTGTGTGGCTGGTTTTAATGGACGTGTTTGATTTTTGCTTAAAATATTGTAAGTCTCCATGGCAAAACAGTGACTTATTATTCTTATTCTTAATGTGGCAGCCAATCCCATAAAACAGGGATGGGAAACCCGTGGCTCTCGAGATGTCAGATTCCAGTTCCCATCATCCCCAGCCAGCATGACCAATGGTCAGGGATTATGGGAGCTCTAGCTCAAAAACATCTGGAAGGTCACAGTTAATTAATTATATGCTGTGTGAAAGAGTTTTCTCCTTTTTAACAGCAGCATTTAAACAGAAAAGCATCAGTTTGGGCTGGTCAAGAGGCCTTTGGGTTTTCTACTCATATGCAACAAAGCCATGACATGCTTATTTCTTATGGTTATATCCTACCTTTCTTCCAAGGATTTTAGGGAGTATTTTCCCTCAGTCCTCATAACAACCACCCTATGAGGTAGATTAGGCCAAGCAATATGGAGTGGCTGGCCCAAGGTTGTCCAGTAAGCTTCATGGCTGAATAGGGAGTTGATCCCGTGTCTTCCATCCTGGCCCATGTCCGCCACAGTAACCGCTGCACAAGAGTAACACTGGACTTGGCTGCCCCATGGGATTCTCTACTGCAAATGTCTGTGACACATTTGATTTCAACCATATTATATAAGGAAACCCTTGAGTGGTTACACACACAACCCAGCATGGCCAATGTATTCTTGGCATCATTCCCAACGTCAGTGGAGTTTTTGAGTAATTACGGAATGACGGTTACAACTTCATCTATGTTGGACAATATTGCTTTCCTCTCACACACCACAGTATTGCAGTGTGGAATAGGTACACAAAATCCATTTTAATTCAAATGGCCCTCATAAGATGAGAAGGCAAGGGATGTTTATTTCACATAATATAGATCTTAGGCTGGCTGTTCAGCTACCTCCAACTGGTATGAAGAACACTGTTATCAGAAAATGTAACGGGCTTTTTAGAAGTTAACTCTAACCAATGTAGTTTACAGCACAATCCTATACAAGTCTACTCAGAAGTAAGTCCCAATGAATCAATGGACCTTACTCCCAAGTAAGTGGCTATAGGATTCTAGCCTTAGACTGCAAACAATAATTTGTGTTCCAGACAAACTATGGTTCCTATCATTTCCCCTTTCTTCTGCCTACCCTGAGAACTCCCATATACTCTCACATTAACAACTATTTTATATGGTGTCAAGACTATTGGTTAATCTGGTTCAGTACTATCTACTTTGATTGGCAGCAGCTCTCCAAGGTTTCAGGTACAAGCTTTTCCGAGTCCTACCTGAAGACACCAAGAACTGAATCTGATACCTTCTGTATGCTAGACAGATGCTATAGACCAGGCATCCCCAAACTGCGGCCCTCCAGATGTTTTGGCCTACAACCCCCATGATCCCTAGCTAAGAGGACCAGAGGTCAGGGATTATGGGAATTTTGGTCCAAAACATCTGGAGGGCCGAAGTTTGGGGATGCCTGCTATAGACTGAGCTATAGTCCTTCTCCTCTGAGGGTGGCAAGGCAACACCCCAAGCCATGATTTTGTTGGTTTGGGTTTCACATCAAACCATGGTATGCCCGAAGGGTGGAGTACAAAACAGTTTCAAACCATGGTTTCAGATCCGTTTGATTGCTGCATTTGCAACCTTATGGTGGAAGGTGCTTAAGGGCTTCTAAGTAGAGCACAGGCCTGGGAGGGTGGGGATCTGTGGACTTCCAGATGTTTTTGGACTCCACAACTCTTTTGGGATGCCCAATGGTCAGGGAACTGTATTCCAGGAACATCTGAAGGATCACAGGTTCCCACACCAGGCACACAAGGACAGCATATCCCTGTATTTTTTTATCCAACTACCAAACACCAGGGGCAGGTAAAAGAGGAAGGCTGTTAACCTCAGGCTTGTATGTTTCCTAGAAGCATGTGGCTGGCAACCATTGGAAAGAGAATGTGCAATTAAACTGGGGGCTTTGGTCAAATGCACAAGCCACTTGTGTCCATTGTAACCAGGCTCAGATTTGGCCAATAATCTGCTGTAGATTAAGGCTTTATTGTATGAATACATTTCTATACCACCGTTTCCCCAAGGAACTCAAGGTGGTGCCCAGTATTATCCCCACTCCCCTTTTCATCCTCACAACACCCCTGTGAGGTGGGTTAGAAATGAGGGGGCAGTGGCCGACCCAAGGTCAACCGCCGGGTTTCACGGCTTAGTAGGAATTTGAACTCTGCTGTCTCTCAGCTCCTAGGCCACTACTCTAACCACTACAGCACACTGCCTCCCAGGAGGTCTCTCATCCAGGCACTGAACAGACCCAAGACCTGTATTTATATCCTGTTTTTAACAAATTTTAACAAGGCTGCTTTCGTTTTTCGCTTTAACAAGCGAAACTCTTCATTGGGCACGTCGTCTCCTTTAAACAAAGGCTCCTGACTGCCGCTTCCTTCTGCATTCGGAACCCAGAGCGGAAGGGAAAAGGTCACTGTCCCTTTAAGGGCGCCGCACGCCAGCTAACATTCCAAGCTTTCCCCGTCCCTCTTTAGCGCGTCACCGGCATTCCGGGAAGAGGTCGGCGTCGGCCCCTCTCCGTCCTTGACAAGAGGGGCGGGCGGCGACTCGAAACAAAGAAACATTCGCGTCGCGGAACAGGAGGAAAGAGGATTCAGAGCGCCGTCTCCGCACCGTCCCTTGCGCCCGAGTGCTTTCCAAGCGCTACGGCAAGCGACGAGCCCCCTCGCCTATCCGCACTCCTCAGAACTGGCAGGCCCGCCGCCGGGTGATGACTCACGAGGGGGCGTGGCTGCAAAGCCCTGTTTCCTTCTCTCGTGCTATGACTCACCGTTGACCGCGGAAGCTCCCTGCGCACGCGCAGCAGTGCCGCCTATTTATAAACTGGCCCAAGGAGGGTGAGTGATGTCATGCAGGCGGCAGTTGGGCAGCGACCGAGATTCGGTCTCGCCCCGCCTGTTGCCTAGCGCCCTAGCGGTGTTTACTCTGATGGGGGCCGCAGGTTGCCTGGCAACCGCGCCAGGTCGCAAGAGAGCGGGAGTGGTGTGGAGGGGGAACACCCCTTAAGCAAAGGCCGCTCAAGAGGGGGACGAAAAGAAATAGGCCCTTAAAACCCTTTAGGCCTTCTGCTCATGCCCAAGAACACTTCCATCATGTTGTTGGTTTTATTTAGAGGGGCTTTTTTGTCCTGCTTTTCAGCCCACAAAGAGTCCCAGGGTGGCTTACTTATGTCCATAATAAGGCATCATCATGCGTATTGCGTATTATATAACACATATATAGCTAGGTGTATTCTGTATGAGAACTTTAAAGTTTCTTTTTAAATAGTCCCAGGGAGGAATAGTAAAGCAGATTCATATAGTTGGGTCAGGATGAGGCCCTGCGTTCTAATTTATGGAAAGGTATAAAGCAAAGTTATTTATGCTGGGTCAAAGAGTTGCTTCTTTTTGCCTAAAATACAGTGGAAAGTTGGATTAATGAGTTTTTTTTAAGTATATTTTAGTATACTATGTTTCTAAAGAAATGTTAATATGAATGATTTTTGATATTATGTGTTAGGTTTATTTCGAAACAAACAAAAAAAAATCCTTCCAGTAGCACCTTAGAGACCATCTAAGTTTGTAATGGATGATTATGTGTGATTAAAAACCAAAAATCAAAAAGTTCTGGGCCGATATGCCTTTAAACATATCTATGGTGTGACCACATTTGGAAGACTCTATAATTCTGGTTGCCTCACCTTCCAAAGGATATTGTAGAGTTGGAAAGGGTTCAGAGAAGGGTAATCAAAATAATCAAGGGAATGGAGTGACTCTCTTAGCCATCATGGTGGCTATGATCAGCCTCCATGGTTAGAGATAGCAATGCTTGCTGGAAACCACATGTTCGGATGCTGCTTTTAGGTTTTCTACAGGCAGCTGGATGGCCACTGAGAGAGAGCAGGATGCTGGACTAGTTGGGCCATTGGCCTGATCCAGCAGGTTCCTTTTACGTTCTTATGACTGATTTGCCTTGCATTAAGCGCTGGCAGCATTCTCTATGGGTGGGAAAACATGGTCCTTGCGGCACAAAAATTTTTTATAATCGGTTTGGTTGTACCACGTGATGAATGTTTGAGATGGAATCCCAGCAGAATATTAAAATTTATTATTTATTTATTACAACATTTTAAGTCAGTATACATCTGTAAAAAGACATGAGGAGAAATGGACCTTTAGGAAGGCAGGAAATGAAATAAAAGCCAAGGACCTTGGGACCTGGGGTCAGATGAAGCAAGATTAGGAAAGAGGGATGATGAAACTGCAGGAAAAGGGAAAGAGCAGTGATCCTAGGAAAGGAAGAGTGGAAGAAAAATTGATAGAGGAAAGAGCTAGGGTGAATCTGATGAGAGTGAATCTTAGTTCTTTTACTATCTCTGTCATTCAGAAAAGCAGGTGTAAAATATAAGTGGCATGTGGCTCACACAGATGTGTGAAATTCAAGAAAGGAATGGAGCTATTCATAGATACTGAAGGCATGGACTATATAAATAAACAAATTCAATTTGTCTGTTATTTTTCACTGTCAGCTTCCCCAGTGTTCTGTTCAGGCTCAGCCCTCAAGCATTTTCAGCATTGTTTGGAGCCAACAGAATGCCTTGGTGCCTTGGTGGTGAGCCTTGCTGTTGATTTCATGGGGAGTATTGTTTGTGTATTAATTTGATGTGCCACCTGTAGTGACTTAAGACAATTGAATCTGGACAGCTTCGTCACGCCTTCAAGAAATGGATAGGACATGGGATTTATATGTAAGTGTTTGGGATAGTGCAGGTCCATTTGCATAAAAGACAATAAAGGGGTAATAATAAAGGTTCCTAGATTTACATTTTTTATGGCTGTGTCCTGCTCTGTTGATGTCTTAGAGCCAGTTAGATCCTTCAATATGGGGTTGGTTAATCAATTGTGCAAAACATGGAGCTTCGATGTCTTACTTTTATTCCCAGGATAGACTATAAAAGTAACAAATTATTTCTAACCAAATTGAAAAGATTGATTTTTTAAAAAAGAATTAGAAGTAGGGGGGGAATAGTGCTGCCAGTTTTTCCAATTGCTTTCCTTGGATGTGATTGTTAATTTTGCTTGATATATTGAGCTCTATAAATCTATGTTTGTGGCCATGTCTTTAAATAATACATATTAACCACAGATGAATTGAAAACGGCATCAGAACAGCAAGGCTTCTTGGTCAAGGGCTGTTCATTTTGCTTCTGACACTTTGTGGGGGCCTTTATTTGTCAATAAAAAAATGCTATGTAATAACATGTAAAATAGGTATATAAGAGATTTGTAATTCAGCAAGAATAAAGGAGAAGTGCCCCATAATAAGGACATAGGATGAAATCCAGGGTTGTAATTCTACTAATGGAATGGCTTTTGATCCAATAGTGGTGTCTGCCAACAGAAAAGGAGAGGAGGTGATTCTCATGGATTTCAGCTATCTTACATAATCTGGAGGACCCCTCAACTGTCTGGAACAGGTTTTGTAGAGGGTCTGCAGTGGGAAGGGGGAAATTGAGAAAATTGCCTTCCTGCTTAACATTAGTGAATGGATCTGTTAGATCAAAAGTTGTTCTGTGAGTGGGACAGCAGCCTTGGATTTCATCCAACAGAGGCTGCTTTATACCCAGACAGACTGCTGATTCATGTAGATTAAGGCTGCAATCCTTAAGGTATGTCCTAGGGCATGAGTACCATTGGACTTAATACTAAGTAAGAAATGCATAGAATTACACCGCCAGTGTTCCCAAATTAGTGATGAAGCCCCTACAAAGTGTGTGACACTATTCAGCCCCTATGATACTTCTTAAGACAAATCCTTCTGAAGACACCTGTTCAACCTTCATTCTTTTCTGTTGTCAAGAGCTGCAGTAGGGTTTGGTCCTCCATGAAGAAATAATGTTTTGGGTACATTTTCTTTTGGTTCCTTTATGTGCCTGTGGTCAGGGGCTTGGAAGAGGAGAATGAAAAACTTCATTTTTCCACATGTAATATTCTGGGATTGCCAAGTCCTAGGAGCTATTATGTTGATGTAATTGACTCTTTCCTGTTCCTGGCTACATAAATAGAATGGACATTTGGATCACCCGTGATTCTTCTAATTTTAGTCCCTATTTCTCAATTCTGTGACAAAAGACAGTGCTGATAAGATCTCAGAGTTTTCACGTGAGTCTCTCATTTCTTAGTTTCCAAGAGCAGAAAACTGGAGATCCACATGCTCATATCAGGAGCGGAAGTTGAACATTAACTTGAATCTTGCAGGCCAGCTCTTTTCCACTCCAGACAAAATGTGAGTCTACTGGAATCTACTGAGAATGTTTTATTCTAGTAGCTATTCATGTGACAGAAGCTGAAGGACAGTGCAACAGTGGCCGAAACCAAACTGCAACCACCCAGAATGTAGAAATCTTGGGGTCTTATTAGCAGTTTCCTTTTTTAAAAAATCTGAATGTGTTGTTGTACTTTCACAAAATCATTCTTATCATTTTCACCAGTATGAGTTTTCCTCTAATTTTAAAAAGGCATGCATTTGTGTCTGCACTGGAGCTGTTAAAAAGAAGAAAAGGAAACACTGCTAAAATTGATGCTTCACCACACTCTATGCAGCAAAAAGAAAGAAGAATTGATTTGGTGAAATTAACAAGGCTTCCCAATTTCTCCAAAGGGAAATGGGAGGGGCAGTGTTGGGATCCACAGAATGCTGTGTAAGATAGTAAGCTTGAGTTCGCTAGTAAAGTGAAACTAGCTGATGCAATTGGCTGATGCAATCAGCCTGCAATACTTTCTATAGAAGTGCTGGGTCAGAATGACTCAGCAGTAATGTGCTGTCAGATGATCAGCTGTCATCGGTTTAAAAGGGAAACCTATACAGCAGAGTATAGGAGAGTGGGTGTGGTCAGAGAGATAGAGTGAGAGGTTTAGAGCAGGCATTGGCAAGGTTATCCGGCCATGGACAGCCACAGCGCAACGCCGGAAATGGTGTCTGCACATGTCCGCAGCGCCGGAAATCGCTTCTGCGGCTGCACAGACACCGGAAATAGTGCCTGCGCAGAAGCAATTTTCGGCATCTGGGCATCCGCAGACGCTATTTACGACGTCGGTGCAGGCACCATTTCCGGCGCTGCTCGCCGAGTCCCTGTGCCACGCTGCGCTGGTTTAGCGCAGCGTGCAGGGGACTCACCAAGTGGGCGGCTTGGTTCACGGGCAGCCCGTGGGCCGGATAAACGGCCTTCGTGGGCCGCATCCGGCCCATGGGCCGGAGGTTGCCGGCCCCTGGTTTAGAGAGAGAAGTCTTCCTACATGCCTTAAGGTGCAAGCCAGGTACTCTGCTTGTTTGTATGAACTGTTCGTGTATCATAGCTTGTAGATATTTGTATATACTGTAGCTCACAATAAATATACTGCACTGAAGAAACTGAGACTGCATCTCTGCTAAATTGCCAAAAAGGAATATGCGACAGGCAGGCAATCAGTACAGAAAGGCATTAATGTAACCAGCCATGTCATGATGGGACTATATCCAAGTACATTCATAGGGCAGCATGGGCAAACATCCAGTGTAGGCAATGAGGACAGGGGAGGACAATGACTTCTGCAGTAGCTGGAGGAGTGTCATGACCTTTAAAGAGGGAAAAGCTGAAGTTTTTAAAGGCCACATGAACTGAAGTGAGGAAAGATTCCCCAATGTACTTCAAAATGTACATGTGATTTCAGTTTAAACTACAGTACTGCCTCTTTAACTCATTGCAACTTCACCTAAGGGCCAGACAATGGCTGCTATTGAATCTGAATGGGAATACAGTATAAGGATTTAGTAGTTGAGCTCTGCACTTTGGCAGAGGAGTGCTGGCAATCCTGAGTGCTGGACCACAATTCCCACCATCCCTGATCATTGGACATACTGACCGGGCTGGTGGGAGTTGAATTCTAATATCTGGAGAGCCACAGGTTCACCACCTTGCTATAAAACACTGTACTGTATATATGCACCAGTTTGCCTCTCTTTTACCGCCTGCATGCATTTGTTTTACAATCCATGCTTCTTCCTCTAAACTCTTACATTAAGTTTTTTTAAAACAAAACAAAACAAAACACATTTTCCATGCACATTTGGTAAGGCTTGTCAATAGGCAATATAAAAAGATACTGTACAGTATTAGGATGTGCTCAGGGTTGTTACAAGGTGACTTCTTCTGCACAAGATTTTTTCCAGACGTAGTGATGACTATCTCTACCTATCTTAAAACGGTTTACCTAAAGAAAATGGAATCGGCCCTAATAATAGAGGAGATGCTGGACAATGGCCAAAGGTAGAAGATATTTAAGAGTTTTGTGTGGATCAATTGTGGATCTCTCACATGCTGGGAAGCTGAATTGTAACTAGGCACATATCACTGGATGTGGTGTGCGGTGTACATTCTCATGCTGTACTTGGTGTAAGATGAAGTGAAAAACACCCATCTGGACAAGCCCTTTGGATCTGATGTTAATGGGCTGGTTAAAGTCAGCACCAGGCAAGAACAAGCCAGAGACAGGTCATCCTGGGCTTTGAGAGAGTGGAGAAACTAGACTTTGAGAGGGGGTGGGTGGGTTTGATGTCTCCTGATTCAGGTTCAGTCTTAAGGTTCTGGTGCATCTATTGTTGATCTCAAATCTTTACACTAGGGAAGAAGACCCTGTGGCCTCCTGGATGATGCAGGATTCCACCTTCAGTCTACCCTAGTCAACATGACCAATGCTCAGGGATGATGGGAATTGTAGTCCAACTACTGTATATCTGGAAAACCACAGGTTTTCCATCTCTGCTTCAGATTGAGGAAGTGGCTATCAGCTTTTCAATCAACCATCAGTGAGAAGAATGCAAATCATTCAAAGAAAGGTTTTATGGGTGTTTGGGAATGCAGACCATTAATATTTTAGGGACACATATTGTGCACTGCAGTAGTGTGCTAAAGATAAGTGCATGGAAGGAAAGTTTCCCAGTTCCTCCTGCTATTACCTGTACCCATTGAAAGCTCCCTGGGAAGGATCTCTATAAAATGGGTGGAGGTGAGGGAACTGTAGAAAATCATGAAGAGGCTTTCTGATTTTGATAACCTCCCCCTCCCATTTCTCAGTAGCCCTCTGTGCTACAAACTTCAACATATAAAATCCAAGGCTATGACTTGAATCTTAAGTTGAGTGAACTTGGCTTGTGTATATTACATTGCACCCATCAGGTTACCCCCTGTGAACGATACACAAAAAAGCATGGTTACTCATTTTTTGCCGCTATGAATCAGCTTTCAACAAATCTTCTCTAATTTCGCCCCTTCCAAAGAAACATTCATGTCTGTTCTACAGAAAAGAAGAAAGCCTTTATTATAGCCCAAGATGATTGGTAGAAACAATGTTTTCCACACTTAGAACTTTCCCTCCAATCATGACCACAAATCCATGTGACTCGTGGTACAAGAGAGATGCTGAGGTCATCAAATTGTCTGTCTTTTGAGCATGACTCTTGACATGTTGACTTCTGAAGATTCCTGCTTCTGGTAGGTAGGGAAACAAAGAGCAGTGTGTGACACAGCGAAAAGAAGCGGTGACTAAGCATTTGTGCAAAAAGAAACACTCCATTATTTTTGCTCTGCTCCCTCTTGGTTATCAACAACCGAAGCTATAATTAACAAGCATTAACACTGGACCCTTTATGGGAACTTGCTAAAAATAGTGAGTCATAGAAAATACTCTCTTTTCTCTGTAAATTGCATGAATCATATGAATTTTGTATTTTTGTCTGCTCCAAGTAAATGTGGATCAAACATACTGGAATGATGCTTTGCAGAATATGATGTGGCTTCCTGGGGATGCACCAGCAGCTGTGTGGGTTCATTGGAGAAGATGGAAGCTAAATAGACCATTTGGTATTGCATTTATCATTGCATTATTGATTGACCACCAAAGAGGTATTAGCTGAACACTGGCTTGCTTCTTCAACAGAGAGAGCTGCCACCTGTGGAGCAAAAGCTCATAGAATCATAGACTTGTAGAGTTGATCTGTTGTGAAGAAAGTGAGACACTGCAAGTCAGAATACACAATGCTGAGCTAGGTAGACTAATGACATGTCAATGAAGGAGACTCCACCACACTCCTTGGCAACAAATTCCAGAGCTGTTCGACAGTAGAATTTGCTGCCAATGAGTGTGGTGGAGTCTCCTTCTTTGGAGATCTTTAAGCGGAGGCTTGACAGCCATCTGTCAGGACTGCTTTGATTGTGTTTCCTGCTTGGCAGGGGGTTGGACTGCTTGGCCCTTGTGGTCTCTTCCAACTCTATGATTCTACAGGGCAGCTTCATACGTGTGCCCATACGTACATGTTTTTTGGAAGATACCATTAGGCAGCTACATATTAGCAATGAAAACAGAAACCTGACACACTGAATGTTAATTATAAAATGTAATTTCTATAGCAGAGCATAAGAAGGGCTTTGCCGTATCAGGCCAAAGACCTAACTAGCCCAAGTCTGTTCTCACAGTAGCCAGGCATATGGTTATGGGAAACCCAGAAGTAAAGCATGAATGCAACAGCACTCTCCCACCCGTGGTCTCCAGCAACTCGTACTCAGAGGTAAAGTTATTCATTAATTTATTTCATTTTATTTCATTTTCTATGCTGCTTTCCCAGCAAAGTTGTCCTTAAAAGGGTTTATCATCCTATTAAAACAGCAAGGGTTGCCTTGTCCTCCATGAATTTGTCTAACCCTTTAAAGCCATCCAAGTTGATCTTGTGGCAGCAAATTCCATAGTTTTAACTATGTTGTGTAAAGAAGTACTATATGTCTTTGGTCCTTCCTCTATCTCCCAATGTTCAGCTTAATGAAATAACTTCCAGTTGTATTATTATGGGAGATGGAGAAAACCTTCTTCCTACCAAATTTCTCCATCTATATCCACCCTTATTAGTCTTTTTTTTCTAAACTAAAAAGCCCCAACCCCATAACCATTATTCATAGGTGTGTTGCTCCAGCTCTTTCATCATTTTGGTTGCCATTTTCTGAACCTTTCCTAGCTCCTTTTGAGGTGAGGCAACCAAGTTTCCAAGTAAAACAGAGCAAGTATTTGACCTTTATAAAATCTGACATGGCCTCTTGGCATTTGCCCTTTCCTGACCAAGGTAAAGAAAAGCTGGTTTTTAAGCATTCCCCCCATTTACAACTTCCTTTATGTTTTATAAAAAAAATTGTGGGGAGGAGAGGAAGGACACTTTATGACATGCTAGACAAGTTCTATTAAGATTTGGACTCGCGTTCTCATGGACTTGCGTTCTCAGGAAGTATATGGAAGTATATAATCAGTTTCCTAGGAATCAGCATAATAGAATTGTAGAGCTGGAAGGGAATCCCAAGAGTCATCTATTCCAACCCCCTGTGTTGCAGGAATCTCGGCTAAAACATCCGCAACAGATGGCTATTCAACCTCTGCTTAAAAACCCAAGGGAGTCTGTTCCGCATAAATTCCCTGGCTTGGTAAAAGCATATATGATTTGCTGAACAACCAGTTTCCAGCCAGGGATGCAAATGACTTGTTCTACTGTGTTTGCTAATCTACCGAGTCGGACCACTGGTCCATCTAGCCCAGGAATGTCCACACTGGCTGGCAGCAGCTCTCCGGGCTTTCAGGCAAGGAATAGTTTTCTGGGGAACCTTGGGTACAGGGTATCAGTGCGTGCTTTGTCCTGTCCCTTCCTTTCCCACCTCAGACCTACCCCTTCTCCCACTTGGTCCCAACCCTTTAAAGAAAACAACGAGAACCCTGAAAAACTCCCTATTGATGGTGGTGGGGAAGCCAATACAAACTTGAATTTCACGGGTTGCCTTAAAAAAAGAAAAGAAATTGCAAACAGTGTAAGTTTGACTTCTAACTTAGGGTGCAAGCCAAATCCTGCTAGCTGGGGGCCGAAGGCTGTGGAGGTTGGGCAGCCAACATTACCATGCAGCCTTTGGTTTAACAGCTTGACTTCCGCTCTCAGCCGAACATCGCTGTTTGACACCAGGCCAGACTATTTGTACACCAGCTGTCTCAACATTGTCTTCTAAGACCAGCAGAAACAGGGTCTCAGGTAGAGGTCTTTCCCATCACCTATGCTTAATCATTTTATCTACAATTGGAGGTGCTGGGGGTTGAGATTGTATCTTCTGCAGATAAAGCAAACTCCCCGTATCCTATTTCTTTTGCACCCATCTTTCCAAACAAACCTCTCCCTTCACACAATGCCTGTCTCACCCAACTGACATGGGATTTCTCCCCAAACCTATTCTCCTCTTGCGTTTCTCTCCCCCCCCCCCCATGATAAAGGCAGCAGGTGGAGGGCGGGGATTCAGGAAAACATCCAGGCCTGCTTGATGACAACAGGTGTGTCTGTATAGTAAGGAGCCTAGATCCCCCTTGAGTAACTAAACATGAATTCTTATCATTGTTCTAGTTTGAAACAGCCATATCCTAATACTTATTTCCGTGATCTTAATAGATACCTTAATCAGGGTTGCTGGACTCCACATGCCCATCGTCCCTGACCAGAAGCTGTGCCAGCTGGAGATGATGGGAATTGTAGTCCAAAATTTATGGAGGGCACCAGGTTAGTGAAGTCTGCATGAACAGGTGTAAGATATGCATGGTGATCTGTTAAATGCCTCTGTTGTTTCCTAAGCACCTTGTGATGAGCCTAGGGGTATAATATCTGGTGTTTCAAACAAGGCATGAGAAAATTTCAGAAATGCAGGATGGTAATTTGATCCTTGCTGGAAACTCATTTACACCACCAGCCCATAAACAGGGTTTAACACCCTCCAGCTATTTGCTGTGGAAAGATGAGAAGGCTCATTAGGCCTAAGAGGCTGTGTTTCATCCATCAGGCTGCCCTCAAGCCAGTGTTTGCCTGTAATATTTCGACCTGGATTGGGAGATAGCAAGTCGATCACTGTGTAAACTGAAAGCAGCACCGTGTTATTCCTGCTTTCCTAAACAAAAACCAATTCCCCTTTCTCATGCCACCCACACACCAGTGATTAACTTATTAATAAACCAGTGGAAGTGAAACCACTGGTTTCAACAAAGGCCTTTTTATAGCACCTTTCTGTCGCACTTCTCCCACAATGCCCTGCTCTGCTGTAGGTAATCAGGCTCCAATCAGCCGACAATGAATGGCAATAGAAACTCAGGAGTGACAGGAAACCACAGTTGCTTTGCAGGCTTCATGGGACAGGAATGCTGGCCCTAACTTTTAAGGCAGTTATAAAGCACTGCCCCACAGGCAATAAGCTTTTACCAAGCCTTTACGAGGGCCTGAGCTTTTAGTGTCGCCAAGCCCTGCCCTGTAGAACTCCCTGCCACTGGAAGCTTGGCAGTAATCATACCTGCTGGCTTTTTAGATGTCACTCAGGCAAGCCTTCGAAACATGAACTTCATTTCCCCAACCATTATTTTAATGAAAATGTGGTTTAGAAATATTAAGGCAGAAAGTCGTTCAGTCTGGCATCCTGTTCTCACAGCAGACAGGCAGATGGGCACAGAAAGCCCTCTCCCGCCCGTGTTTCCCACAACAGGCATGAAGTAAAACCATTGCATTAGCAGCATCAAAGTGACCTTTCTGGGGCGCAAGCCTGGGCAGTGTGTATGGAGGTCCTGGGCTGCCCAGATGACAAGACCTTTCTCTTGGCCCCCCTGATGTGGTCCAAAGGAAAGCACAGCAATATGTTTGGCACCAGCTTCACTGTAGGAGTTGAACAAGGCACCATCCAACAATTTTAGGGACTCCCCTCTGGATTTATGTAGGGTTTGCTCCTTAATGTTTTCTTTCCCCCAAGATATCTCTCAAGACAGCAGAAGGTTAGGATCAGAGTTTTCCTTCTCCTTGATGGGTTGATGAGCCCCATCTGCCCCTCATGTTCCTCTCCAGCACATGCAGAAAACGCCTTCTTTGACCACTCTTGGTCTCATCCACCAGAGCCTATCTTCACATCCAGGGGAAGTCCGTAACTCACCGAGGGTTTGAGACCCATCGGCTACCCACACCTGGTTTAGCCAGCCAGTACGTTTCCGAGCACAATTCAAAGTGTTGGTGCTGACCTTTAAAGCCCTAAATGGCCTCGGTCCAGTATACCTGAAGGAGCGTCTCCACCTCCATCATTCTGCCCGGACACTGAGGTCCAGCGCCAAGGGCCTTCTGGCGGTTCCCTCATTGCGAGAAGCCAAGTTGCAGGGAACTAGGCAGAGGGCCTTCTCGGTGGTGGCGCCTGCCCTGTGGAACGCCCTCCCAACAGATGTCAAAGAGGAAAACAACTACCAGACTTTTAGAAGACATCTGAAGGCAGCCCTGTTCAGGGAGGCTTTTAATGTTTAATAGATTACTGTGTTTTATTTTTCTGTTGGAAGCCGCCCAGAGTGGCTGGGGAAACCCAGCCAGATGGGCGGGGTATAAATAATAAATTATTATTATTATTATTATTATTATTATTATTATTATTATTATTATTATTATTGTCGAAGCCAGTCCCAGGGTGAAAGACCACATAAATTGAGTTTCATAAGGAAAACACTGCAGTGTTGTTTGCAATCCGGCTCTTTGGATTTTCCTCTTTGTATTCTCTTCCCCCTTCCCCCTTCTAATAAATCCTTACTTTATATTTTACTTGGGAATTAACTGGAAATGTTAATTCTTGGAACCTCCTTGTTTTTCTGTGCCTAGCCTTTCTGTAAAAGGGTTAGCATGCCGTAAGCGGGGGTGACAGTGTTTCATCTTGGAATTGCAAGTCATGTGCCTAATTGGAAATGATTTCAGTTTACTACACCGGAGAGTAATGCCGCGATGTCCTCACCAAAGGAGCACATGACTCTTGTGTAAGCCGGCTGTACCTGGGAGGAGGGAATTTGATAAGGCTCTCTGGGTCTGTATTGTTGTAAGCAGATTAATAGCTCTGATCCAATAAAGGAGGTCTCTGCAGTGGCATCATCGCAGGGAGCCAGTGTGGAGTGAGGGCTGCTGCCGGCTTCTCGGATCACGCTAGCCAATGAAAGATTCATGAGGAGATGATGTTTTATAAGCCAATATCTCATATTGCCACAGAGTCAGAAGTGTGACGTGAGCCAATCGATATAACTGAGCTCTCCCGAAAGGTGCTAATGGGAGCGTGTTTATGAGAGGAGAAATGCTCCACAACAGGTGTGGGAAATCTCAGGTTCAGAGACCAAAATCCAGCCTACTTGACTCTCCTCAGGCCAAACCCTGACGGTACTTACCTGGCTGCAATGTGTACTTCAGCGCTCGTAATACCTCTTTCTTGTCTGGATGAGGGATAGCTATTGTTGAGTGGCAGTTTTATATTTTTGTATTACTGGGGTTTTCTTTTTCTTTTGTAACATATACAGCTTTGGGTGAGCATTTGCCCAGAAGAGTGTCCTAAAACCACTTTAACTAAATAAAAATCTTGTCTAAATAAAAAATATTGTTTGCCGGGGGGGGGGGGGGGAGAGACCAATTCCCTGAGTTGTGTTGGTAGTGGGATTTGGGGCTGGTTGGCGGGAAAACAGGGAGAAATTTGCAGTATCATGCCACATCAACACATGGTTACAGTAACTGGACACAGCCTTCCTTTTTTGGGTGAGAAGAGCTCGCTCTTCTGGTCCAGAATGATTGGTAGGCGTCTGTCTATGTGTGTAAAACTGAAAGCGAGAGAGAGTAGCTGCTTGCAACTGATAGCTCAGCACCCTGTGAAGTGCAATGCTGTTGAGATCTCAGCTGAAACTTCTTGATTTCCCAGAGGCACCTCCGTATACATATAGGTAAACCTGTGCCAGAGGCCTGCACCTTGACCTACGGTAGCAACATCTTCTCCAGTAAGATGGCCTGAAGGTTTTTCTTTCAGATTGCAGAGTAAGGGCGGGAAAACCTTTCCAGCCACATTGCTTTCTGGGTAGGCACGCCAACTCCATGGGGCTGAGGCCTCTACAACCCCCCCCCCCATGTCCGCTGGGACGCGGCTCAACCTCCCCCCAGTCTTGAAGGGGCAGAGGAGGCCTGGCAGGATGTTGTCCCGGACTGCACAGCATCTCACACAGACCAGCACACCTGGCAGGTGAATGTCGCATCGGGAGGAGGCCTGGCGGCCTATCCCAATGTGACCATTCAGCCCGAACACTGAGATCCAGCACCGAGGGCCTTCTGGCAGTTTCCTCATTGCAAGAAGTGAGGTTACAGGGAACCAGACAGAGGGCCTTCTCGGTAGCAGCACCCGCCCTGTGGAACGCCCTTCCATCAGATGTCAAGGAAATAAGCAGCTATCTTAATTTTAGAAGACATCTGAAGGCAGCCCTGTTTAGGGAAGCTTTTAATATTTAATACTGTATTGTTTTAATATTCGATTGGGAGCCGCCCAGAGTGGCTGGGGAGACTCAGCCAGATGGGCAGGTTATAAATAAAATTATTATTATTATTATTATTATTATTATTATTATTATTATTATTATAGTTGTCATGCACAATGCACATGACTTCATGCACATGCACATCATGCACATGACACCTGCCACCATCACCCCAAATGTTGGACGCAACTCGGCGCCTGTGTTTCTGGACAACCGTCCAATGGGTCACCTGTTGGCAAGGCCAGTGTGAGGTAAGGCTAGGCTGAGAGGCAGTGACTGGCCCAAAGTCACCCAGTGGCTTCATGGCTTTAAAGTGAACCAGTAATAGTTAGAGATTTGTGGTTGGATATCTTGCCATATTTAGTGGTAAACACAGTGGGGGTGGGGGTGGGGGTGGATCTCAGTTGGAATCTACCTGCTGGGAGGTCAGCCAACTTCCCAGTAAAACCTCCCCTGTGAAGCTGCTATTTGCCCCACAAGTGAATATTTCCCCTTACAAGGCAAATAGCAACTTGGGAGGTGGCGGAGAGATGCAGTGGGAAAATAACACGAGTGAAAGGATTAATTGCCCCTCCCTGATTGGATTTGTGGGTCTTCAGTACTGCAATAATCAGGCTGCAGTCTTGTGTGCATATACCTGGAAGTCTCATTAAACTCAGTGGGACTTACTTCTGAGTTGGTATTGAAGTAAAATTTAGACTGGTTCCTATGAACCCAGAGAAATGGATCTTGACCCAGGGAGAGCCCGAGGATCCAGGCAAGCAGACGAATTTAAGCGTCTCCTGCCCACCAAATAACAGAGACCAAACCAGGACGTACGAAGCAAGGCACTTTTATTTTCGCTGTTGCAACAGGGTCCTTCCTCTCACTCAGGAGAACAAGGAAGGAACCCCAAACAAAGAGGTCTTGCCCTTAAAAAGAAATTTGAAATTGGTTTCAGCCCACCCCCCCAGAAGCATCATCCATATGTCACAGAAGGGGTGTAGCCCAAGACCCCCCCTCCCTAGATTCATCATAGGTACATCATGAACGGGGAGGTCTGGTGGCAGTAATCTGAGCAGTCTGGACCCTGCCCCCTGCCCCCAAAACCTAATCAACAAAATTGAGAGATATTTACATTTCCCTGTTTCCCAGCCAAGTTAATCACACCCTTTTGTCTGGCACTCAGGTATCAGGATGCCAGGGATTATCACTTTAATTCCTGAGACAATGAGAAGGTTCCCCCCACCCCACTTCTTCCTTGCAGAGGAACACCTGGTCAGAGAGAGTCAAAATGGTGTCAGTCAGGCCTGTTTTCCTGTGCTGCTTCAGACATGTTTCTGTACATTCATGTACATGTTTTATGAACAATTATTATATATATATATGACCTTAAAATTCTTATAACAGTATGGCTAGGAGTCAGATGTTCTTGTAGTCACATCCACATAATACATGTTTGGAAATTGTCATTTACCCATCACAGGCTGTGCAACCCACTGTACCTTTAAAGCACATTCCCCACCCCCAAAAATTCTAGGCCCTGTAGTTTGTTAAGGGTTACTGGAAACTGCAACTCTGTGAGTGGGGAACTACAGGGCCCAGAATTCTTTTGTGGGCAAGAATGTGGTTTGAATGCCCTTTACAGGTACAGTGTAGCCTTTAAAAACTATTTTTCCCGGAATTCTTTTGGGGAGGGAAGCCATGTGTTTTAAATGCAGAAACCTTTTGCTCAGATTGCAAGGGCTTTTTGTCCTTGGCCATTCTGGAAAGGGCGAGCCGTTTGAGTCCCCTTGAGGTTTGCATAAGAAAATGAATTAATATTTGTTTTGCCTTGTTCCTGCTGCTGGTGATTTTACATTTACAGTTGGCAAGGTTAGCACCGAGCAAAGGGAAGCAGCCTTATTTTCCTTTTGCTTGGAGATCGAAAGCAGCATTCCTAGTTCTGGTAACAGGAGCTCATAATTGCTCCTGCCTCCCCACTTTGCACAATGACACAGAGCTTGATCACCCGTCTCCACTGCCCATCAGTCTTGTTTTCGCTTATGATTTCTTGTAAGGCTAAAGGGCCATAAAATATTCTTATCTGCCTTTGTGGCAGCACTGGCTGAAGTGCGTTCTGAGATAACAGCTCTCTGAGCCGGAGAGGGAGGGACCTGTTTAGATTGCAAAACCATCTCCCTGCATCTGGAGAAACAGAAACTCCTGCAGTATAAAGCAGGCCTCTGGAGCTCTGATTGGTTATATACACAGGAAGGTTTGAATGAAATGCCACCTGTACTCTGTAGCCTGGAAGAGGGCAGGACCACAGAAGGGATGGGGATGTAGCTCAGCAGTAAAGCACGTGATTTACCTGCAAAAAGTCTTGGGGTCAATTGCCACATACCAGGTTTCTAATTAAAGGTGCCAGGTATCAGAAGATAGGGAAGATCTCCGTATATGCAAGGGAGCTGATCTGTCACAAATAATTCGGGCACTGTCGTTTACCCTCAAGAGTCACAATTCCCAGCAACACTTATCGGACAGCAATGCCCAGGATTCTGGGAAGGAGAGCATGCACTTTGAATGTGCATTAAAAGTATAGTGTTTGTACACAGCCTGGGGGAGGGGGGTTATTGTTTAGCTCAAGGTTTGCATTATGGGAAACCTTTCAGTAAGGGGCACATGCCAGCAGCAGGCAGGGGCTAAAGTGCGCAGAGGAGCAGGCGTGACTCTTGACTTTGAATAGTAGCAGTTTGAGGTTTCTGCATACAGACATACAGTAGAGCCCACCACACATCTCTCCGTCTCCTATGCAGGCAAGCAAGAGGGATCATCACAGTTCAAGGACACGTTCCAGTCTGGTAAAAGCCATCAAGGAGAGTGGAGAGCGGGGCCATTGAGAGGAGGAGCATGTAAAGGGCCTGATAGAGAGGTGTGGAAGGGTTGTAGGAGTTGGGAACAGGTCAGCAATAACTCACAAGGGGTCAAGGAAGTTAACTATTCAGAGTTAACTATTCAGCTCAGGCCTAGTGAGCACAGCACCTCTTCCTAGTGGATCTTGCCCCAATGAGACAGTTGCGAGGACTAAGACTCCTGCCTACCCCCCTGTCTCTGCTCCGTCCTCTTCATACCTCTGTGGATTCTGGGAAACCAGAGGGAGGGGAGCTGGTCACAGCAGGAGAGAGAGACTCCCTGGCTTCTCAGGGAGCCCACCTCATCTCCGCGTCTTGACCCTTCTCTCCAGCCTCTGATTCTGGACTGCCCTCTGACACAGCCTCTTCCTGCTCATTAAACCCTGTTGCCTCTCCAACTTCCAACATCTACTTCTCCCAGTCTGCTCCTTCTTCTCCCTCTGACCACTCACCATCATCCCACTACCAATCCCCTGGCCCTGAGCCTTCTTCCTTTGAGGGTTCCCCATTTGGTCCCTCCCACCACTCCTCAGCATCCAGCCAGTCCATGACACTAAGGTTCCCAACCTCAGAGGTGTGCAATACAGAACTAAAATGGACAGTCAGTCTGGTTTTGTGTGAGTTTGCCATGTAATCTTAAAGAAAGAAGATGGAATTGTTTTGGTTTTTATCATTTTGTATTGCTTTATTGTTTGTTTGTTTTTAAATAGTGATGCAGTGCATAGAAATGGGTATTGAAGCCTTTCGAAATTCAGGCAGAATAAGAAAGTTGTACGTCCCTGCCGGAAATCCTTCATTAAAGGGGAAGATGTTCCAGAGTTGGGGTGCCACCACCAAAAAGGCTCTGCACCACATCCTCTGCTATGCTTCTACTGGTGGCATCAGGTGGAGCAAGGCATCTAATCATGAATGTAAAGGACAGGCAGGTTCATGTTGCCTTTTCCCCTACCTGCTGTCTAACAAACTAGGGAAAGCATGATTTCTCACCCCAACAATGCTACTCTGAGGGCTGACATGCAGAAGGTGTGCCTCAAATTAAAATAAAAGATGCTTGGATCATGCAACAAAACTGACCTGGAGGTGTATCTGGGCTGCACTCTGTGTTTCCTCAAGGGTAGCAGCCTATTGCCCAGATACACCTTGCTGTAATCCAAGGGGAAGCTGATGAAAGTTTGATGCATAACCAGGAAGTATAAAACAAATCTCAGGAGGGAAGAAAAACATGCAAGCTCTCTTGAGGTTTGAGTACTGATTATTGAATTACCAGGTGCACCTAAATCTATCCGATACTAACTAGAGAACCAACAGCATGACAGTTCATATTCAATTTTTATGTCACCTATGATCATGTGGGTGGCACTGTGGTCTAAACCACAGAGCCTACGGCTTGCCGATCAGAAGGTCGGCGGTTCGAATCCCTGTGACGAGTTGAGCTCCCATTGCTTGGTCCCAGCTCCTGCCCATCTAGCAGTTTGAAAGCACGTCAACTGCAAGTTAAATAGGTACTGCTCCGGCAGGAAGGTAAACAGCGTTTTCGTGTGCAGCTCTGGTTCACCAGAAGCGGCCCTAGTCATGCTGGCCACATGACCCAGAAGCTGTCTCCAGACAAATGTTGGCTCCCTCGGCCTATAGAGCGAGATGAGTGCGCAACCCCAGAGTCATCCGCGACTGGACCTAACGGTCAGGGGTACCTTTACCTTTATTATCACATTTACACTGCTCCTGGTGATAGATTTTGATACTTTCTGCAGGTATTATGGCAATACATAGTATAATCACTATCTTATTATGTTTACAGTGTAATCAGATGAATAGCCTAATAAAACTTTGACCGGGCTTCCAACTCCATTGCTTTGTGATCAGAACACTTGTTGTTTTTTCAAATCAATATTAATTGGATTCTCAAGATTGCCTTGGCCAATATATCCGCACTAGACCTCTTTGGTCTAAGGAATTGGTACTGTTACAGGTGCTGCACATTCCTTCCCCTGAAAAGTATCTTGGGAACTGTAGTTTAACCCCTCACAGAACTACAGTTCCCAGCACCCTTCGCAAATTACAGCTCCCAGGATTCTTGTTGGGGAGGTTGCTTTAAATGAATGTTGCATACATACCATATCAGCCTGAGAATTATATATTATTGAAGACAGCATCTGGCCACATCCACAATATTTCCCCTTGCATTCTTGTTATTCGCCTTGGGGAAACCTTTGTTATGCAAAGATGGGTCATAAATCTTGGTTAAGAGAGTGAGCTATGTATCAGGAAGTCTCCACTTTGAATCTCACTCCTGTCCTTGTCTCACTAGCTGGCCTCAGGTTAATAATGTTGATTTACCTTCTAGACTTGTTGTCAGGATTACAAACAGGGTGCATGTGAAGAGCTCTGAACACTGAAAGCACAGTACTGTACAAATGTTATTGTTAAGATAAGGAGGCTGGGAAAAACCTCTGCCTGAGGCTTTGGTTCTCTCCCAGACTGTCTGGGCTGTTGCAGAGAATCTGTTTATTAAGCATTTGTCCCAATCTGTTTGCAATAATAATAATAATTAAAAAAATAAAAAATAAAAAATGCATGGAGGTTTATATGAGGTCACTGGGGATTTTTTTAAAAAGATAATTTTGTTTTGGATATTTTTATTTTAACCTCTGTATCTGTACTTGATCTGAAACTTTTAATATGTGGAATTTTTTGCTGCTGATGTTTTTATTGTTAAATCCCTTCAATATGTTTTATAGAGTAATGGGGTGGAAATAAATGAATAGCATCCCATGATCACATACTTCCCGTTGCATTTTCCCATCGCTTTTCTTAGCACAAAATTTCTGTGTCTGCAGTTGTGTGTGCTAAGTTGGAAGTAGGTTTGTTGTGCAAGAGTGCCAAATTCATTTTAAGTGTGCAAACCAATTTTGCCGGTATATGAGTGATTCAATACACTTGCAGTCTAGAAGAGACCCTATAGCAGGGGTGTCAAACTCAAATTCATCGGGGGCCGCATCAGCAGTTTGGTCACCTTCAAAGGGCCGGTTGTGTCTGTAGGACTATGTGTCCACTCTTTATTATCATAAATTATTGTCACTGCATTCAATTATTACTGTTTTTTGTAATAATGTAAGCTCATTCCCACCCCCACGCGGATCACATTCCTGCGTCGTGGCGCGTGTGTGGGAGGGGATGTAAACGAGGGAAATTTGAACAAAAGGTGGGGATCGACGGCTTGGGGGGGGGCTCAACTAAACCTTCGGCAGGAAGGAGAAAGCCACTGCTGGGATTGAAAACCTGCAGATGGAAAGACGGCTTCCCTCTCCCGCCCTGCGCACACCCAAACCCCGCTAGGCAGGATGCCACACGCTGCAACCCACCCCATGCTTTGGAGAGGGGCAGGAACATGCGGTGCAGCGCCAACTCCCTGCTTTGCTTTTGCATCCTCCCTCCTCAGCGCCAGAGTCCCTTCCCCTCGCGCTGAGGGAGGGCAGCGGATTTCCCGAGGAGGAAGGTGGCGGCAGCCCCAGAGGATGTGCATCTTCGCCTCAGAGCTGCTCTTCCCCCCACCCGCGCTGTTGTCATCTTCGCCGCCGCCTCTCCCTACCGGGACTGCAGGCAGAGGAGGCTTGAAAACCTCCCCCCCCCCAAAAAAATTCCCCTCCCACCTACTCAAACCGCGAGGCGACTCCATCTGGAGCCCTACATCACGAGGGGCTGAGAGGAGGCGGCGGCAGAGCGGGAAGAGCAGGAACCTGTGCCGTCGTTGCTGCCTCCCTCCCGGCCGCCCCCCGGGGAGCAGCTCCGCCGGAACTGAGAAGCCAAAGGGCGGCTCGGGGGTGGGGGGCAGAGCAAAAGCCAGGCACCCTCCCGAGTGTCTATGAGGAGAAAATGGGGGAAGAGGGAAGAGAAACCTGGCTCCATCAAGAGAGTGACTGTTGCGCTTCGCCTACTTCCCCCTCAGGCTCACTCCGTGTCCCTTTCGCCCGCTCGCTCGCCCACCTCCCGGATGCAGCCGAGGAGAGGAAGGGAAGCAGCAGGCGGCGGCTCCCCAGTGCCGCCTCACTCGCTCTCAGAGACAACAACAAAGCCCGCCAAAAAAAAAAATCCAGCGCTGCTCTGTCCCGGCACCAACTTTGCCGGCGGCGCCTGTAGGGCTTTCCTACCTCCTTGGCGGGCTTCCTCCTCCTCCTCCTCCTGCATCTCACTTCCCCATCTGGCCGCTGAGCCACTGCCTCCCTCAGCCTCATTCGAAATTGAAATTCCCTGGCCAAGGCCGTCAGCGCGGCTCCAGCGCCCCGGCCTCCACCTGCAGCCCCGCCTCCGGTTTTGACCCTCGGCCAATCGCAGGCTCCAGAACTACTGTCAGCAACTACTGTCAGCAGCGGCTACGCGGGCCACATGATGAGGTCTGGCGGGCCGGATTAGGCCCCCGGGCCTTGTGTTTGACACCCGTGCCCTATAGCATTTCTGAGGCATTGCCATTCCTCTCTGCTGTTAGTATAAATGAAACTGCTTCCACATGATACTTGGCTGAGTACACCATATGTTTAAAGCACATTGTTTCCCCCAAAGAATCCTGGGAACTGTAGTTTACCCTTCCAGACTCCCTGGCCTTCCGAAAACTTGCCCTTTAATTCACAGTTTCCTTTCTTTCTCATCCACAGCTGTTGCCAAAACAGACCTCAAATTATTCAGTTGTTTCTTCTCTGCAGCCATAGAACCCTCCGCTGTTCGTTCATCCATTTTAAGAAGTTTAATTTTCATTAGCACACTTGTGCTTGGGGGTGAAGGGGAAATGAATTTTAAAAGTATTAATCGCACATGCACTTTTAAAAGGAGATGAGATCACAAAGGAGGAGCAGAAGGCAAAATGGAGCTATGGGTTGCATAGCGGTACACGGTAATGAACCCAGGAAACGCTGCACAGAAAAAAGCAGGACTTCGCCTACTACATGGCCAACGTCCTAGGATTGTGCGCTGCACTGAAAGTGCTTTGCAAGTCTGCACTGGGCAGGCTGGCAGCTGCAATTACATTTGAAGTTAGAGAAAATCACAGCAAACCAAGTCTTTAAAAAGGAAGGCAGGGACAACAGGCGAAAGAGCTGCAGTGGTTTTGGAAGTTGCATCATTGGGATACTCTGCAATCACTGAGAGAATGAATGAATGAATGGTGTCTCTTCCGGAGAAAAGGGCTTGTGTGAAATCAGTGAGGAAAGAGGGGAAGGGCTGGTCCTTCAGGGCTAGAGCAGGAAATTTGCCTGCAAAAGTTACCAGGTTCAGTTCCTGGCCATGTCCCTGTAGCACTGGGAAAGCTCTCCGTCTTCTTCCTGAAATTGGAGACTGTTGAAAATGCAGAGCGAGGTGGACCAGGGGTCTGGCTATCAGACTGCTCCCTATCGAGATGGTCCTGATAGACCAGGGGTCTGATTCAACAGGAGGCAGGTTCCTGTTACGTTATAGCCACCCATGACCTTCACTTGTCCCTTCAGGCGAAGATCGGAAGCGTAGAGAACAGAGGAACTTGCAAGATGTGTGCGTAACAGTCCCTTCCTTCTGCAATCTTTGCCCTTCCCTTAGCCTACGTTAATACACATGCATACCTTTGCTTCCCCTTCCCCTTCTTATTCCTCATTTGGAAAGAAACTGCCCTGAGGAGAGAAGTCATCCCGCAATGTATTTTAAAGCCCCAAGCACAACTGCCGCCTTGTACAAGTCTAGTTCCTGCCTAGGACCGAGGAAAACAGCAGAAAACTGATCTAGTCTTTGGGCCCCTCCAGGCAGCCTCTTTCATGTGTCGTCCGGCTGATTTGCACTCTTGATGCTCTCAGGGTGGTCACATGGGCTCCTGCATTCAAATTGGTTTCCACCCTCCTGGGACAAGGCATAAACAGCCATCTGTGCATGGTCTGTAAAGGTAAAGGTACCCCTGACCATTAGGTCCAGTCGTGACCGACTCTGGGGTTGTGGTGCTCATCTCGCGTTATTGGCCGAGGGAGATGGTGTACAGCTTCCAGGTCATGTGGCCAGCATGACAAAGCCGCTTCTGGCGAACCAGAGCAGCACACAGAAACGCCACTTACCTTCCTGCTGTATTTATCTACTTGCACTTTGCCGTGCTTTCGAACGGCTAGGTTGGCAGGAGCTGGGACCGAGCAACAGGAGCTCACCCCGTCGCGGGGATTCGAATCGCCACCCTTCTGATTGGCAAGCCCTAGGCCAGGGGTCAGCAAACTTTTTCAGCGGGGGGCCGGTCCACTGTCCCTCAGACCTTGTGGGGGGCCGGACTTTTTTTGGGGGGGGGGAATGAATGAATTCCTATGCCCCACAAATAGCCCAGAGATGCATTTTAAATAAAAGGACACATTCTACTCATGTAAAAACATGCTGATTCCTGGACCGTCCGCGGGCCAGATTCAGAAGGTGATTGGGCCGCTTCCGGCCCCCGGGCCTTAGTTTGGGGACCCCTGCCCTAGGCTCTGTGGTTTAACCCACAGCGCCATGGTCTGTAGCTTTCAGCAAATACAGTCATACCTTGGAAGTCAAACAGCCTAGTTCTCAAATGTTTTGGCTCCCGAATGATTGAAACCTGGAAGTGACTGTTCCGGTTTTCAAACGTTCTTTTGGAAGCCAATCATCTGACAGGTCTTCCACGGCTTCCGATTGGCTGCAGGAACGTCCTGCAGCCAATCAGAAGCCGCACTTTGGTTTTCGACTGTTTTGGAAGCTGAACGGACTTCTGGAACGGATTCCATTTGACTTCCAAGGTACGACTGTATGCCAAAACTTTTTATACCAGAAATGTGTTTTTTTTGGGGGGGGGTGTTTTCTTTTACTACCACCTCTGATGCGCTAATGGTGCCACGGCAGTGTGACAAACTGAAGCCGCTTCTTTGTGACATAAGCCACTACCTTCTTGTTGATGCTGTTTTTGTGGAACCCGGGGGTTTCGCACAGCAATCACAGTTTGTACGTTAAAATGGCAAAATGAAATTATGATGCAGGCACAATGTCATAGGTCAAATTACTTACGCTTAAATAGGAGGGGGTGGGTGGGAATATGTATGTGGCACCCACTCTCTTTAGCTGCTTGGCTCTGGATACAGCAGGTTTGCTTGTGGTTGGTTGAGCCTCTTAGGCTTTTGTTTTGCTCTGGAATGGGAGTTTGAATAAAAGGAATGAAGCGCTTTGGAGGGAGCGCTTTGGGGACAGCCCAAACAGGATACATATACACACAGAAAGAGGGGACACGGGTGGCGCTGTGGTCCAAACCACTGAGCCTCTTGAGCTTGCTGATCAGAAGGTCAATGGTTTGAATCCCCATGATGGGGTGAGCTCCCATTGCTCTGTCCCAACTCCTGCCAACCTAGCAGTTCGAAAGCACACTAGTGCAAGTAGATAAATATATGGTGGTGGGAAGGTAAACGGCATTTCCGTGCGCTCTGGTTTTCGTCACGGTGTCCCATTGTGCCAGAAACGGTTTAGTCATTCTGACCACATGACCTGGAAACCTGTCTGTGGACGATGGCTGGCTCCCTCGGTCTGAAAGCGAGATGAGCATTGCAACCCCACAGTCGCCTTTGACTGGACTTAACCGTCCAGGGGTCCTTTACCTTTTTACACACAGAATGAGGACGACTGTGTAAGTGCGTATTTTGATAGAGAAATGAAGGGGTGTGTGCTAGTGTATCAGTGTATTGTTAGCTGTTCTGAGAATGTCAGAGGAGTAAACCCTACACAAATCTGGAGTGGAGTCCCTAGGATATTTGGATGGCGCCTTGTAGTACCCCTCCTTCCCGCAGCTCCTGCAGCCAAGATGGTGCCAAACATATTGCTCTGCTTTCCTTTGGACCACATTAGCAAGGCCGAGATTGGAGGGGGGATCTTGTCATCGGCGCAGCCCAGGCTTGCACCCTAGGGAGGACAGTTCGGTGCTGCTAACAAAGTGGTTTGACTCAATTGTCTTTCGACACAAACAGTTGCCAATAACAATGCACTGTTATGGAGTATCAGCACCTTTTTGCTACCCATGGCAGCCATTTTGTGCTGGCACTCACGGCACGTTTATCAATATATGAATACTGGCAATTCATTAAAAAAACCAACCACCATAAAAACACTGCCTGGAGGAAGTCTTGAGAGTTACCTTTTAAAAATGTGTTCAAAAGGAACCTGAAGGCTGGTTTTTGATATGGCAGGTGCCTCTACCCATGGAAGAGAAGGGGGAGAGGGGGAGATGTGCTATTTCACCCTTTTTTAGCCAAAGCTCCCTATCCGCTCTTTTCTGAAAGGTGCCAATTTGCAAGGGGCAAGGGGAGGCGCTGAAAAACACCAAATCGCTACTAGGAAATACGGGGGAATTCCTTCTTCTGTCAGCATCGCCAGCTTTCAATTGACAGCGGCAAAATCGCTAGGGGTGTGGTAATATTTGGCTCGCTCTCTTCTCCCCCCCCCCTCATATGCTCAAAGCAAGGGATACATGCCTGCGCAGATCCTCCCCACATATGAACGACTTTCCATCCAGGTATCAGTGAGTTTCTGCTGCAAGTGTGTTCTTTTTCCTCCTCGGCACACAGATTGTTAGTCATTGTGGTTGCCTCACACAAAGCCGCCATTCACCCACAGGAATGCTCAAGTGCTTTCATTCTTACATAAACACTGAGAGCATCTGGTGCAATGTCTCATGGGGGGTGGGCTTCATAGAAAACAGATGTAGTTTTCACATTTCCTGCCTTGGGGAAATTCTTTTCTGCACTACCTTGCTTGCAAAGGATTCTGGGGGCATGTTCTAAGGTAGAGGTTTTCAACCTTGGTCAAGGGAGGTCAAGGGAGTTGGTCAAGGGAGTCCACAGCTCCCTTGACCAACTACATTCTTTCTGCAGCACCCCTGTGGGGCTCAGGAGCCCAGTTATGTCACCCCATGCCTGCGGAGCTGGCAGCCCCTTACCAAACACCCTCCATTGGGGAGTGTTCCCTCAGCCTCCTCTCTTCTCCCCTCTCCTTGCAAGTCCTCTGGGTGGCCGCAGCTGCCGCCCCCGCCCCAAAGAGAGGCGCCTCCTCACACTGCCCCACAGGGGCCTGGGGAGCACCCCCTGCCCAACCCCAGAGGCACCATTCGCTTGGGGAGCTTGTAACCAGAGCTGCTGCAACAGCCAGCTGTGCAGGCCTTTAGGAGGCAGAGATGTGAGAGGGCATCAGAGGAGGGAGGGAAGTAAAGAGGGACAAGGGCCAGGGTGCCAGGGCACACTGGATGAAAACCACTGTTCTAGACCACTTTCCCCATCTCTTCCGTTCCTGCCACTCAGCACTGGACCATCTTGCTTCTGATCTCTCACCATGGCAGCACCTCTTGACCAAGCTATTGGCATGCTGGTTATCACCTTCCACAAATACGCCGGCAAGGATGGCGATAAGAACACCCTATCCAAGAAGAAATTGAAGGAGCTGATACAGAAGGAGCTCACCATTGGACCGAAACTGCAGGACGAAGACATACAGGCATTAATGAAAGATTTGGACCACAATGGGGACCAACTGGTGAACTTCCAGGAAGATGCCACTTTCCTGGCTGCCCTGGCAATGATTTACAACAAAGCTTTGAGTTCGTAAATGTACACCCCGGTGGGGCGAGGTGTCGTGGTTCGGGATTATACCTCTGTAGGCGGTTTCACGTCCAATAAAATATAAGTTTTGTAAAAAAAACAAAAACAAAAAAACCACTGTTCTAGTGACTCGCAGGCACGGAGGCAGGTAACAAAACAAGTTGAATATCACCACTCTAGGCAAGGCATCATAAACATGGGATATGTCTCGTTTGCCTTTGCAGAAGGTCATATAGGTAGAGCAAAGGGGAGTAGCAGATCCCCTGTGTTTCAGACCACATGCAATCAGACTTTAGGAGAGGGGTTTGGCCAGATATTCTTCATGTGAATCCCCCCCTGACAGAGCAGGGAAAATCACGCGAGACATTGTAATAAAGTGGACAGGTTCCTGTGTGTGTGAGTCTGAGACCCAGGCAAGATTTTGGGGTAGGAGACCAAGGCCCTGTTCAGCAAAATGCGCAGATGGACCCTCAAATGCAGGAAAGCTGACTTACCATATTTGGGAGAACTACACATTACCGCCCGCTCCATAAGACCATTAAATCTAAAATTACCTAACAGCACCACTGTGTGTGGTGATGTTAAATATAGTTACGTGTATCTATTCTGTGCAACATGAAAAAAACACATCACTATAGTGGTCAGTCTATAAATATGTCAGAAGGAAACCACTGTGAATGAAGGAATTATGGAAGAAGGCTTTATTTGGTCTTCTTAATGCCCACGAATAGATTTGAAAGGAGGAAGAAGGGACCGTGTGATGCAGCTATTTCAGGCAAGGATGGCTGTCATTGTTACAGCACACTGCATGTCATAGGCACAAAAACTGTCAACACAGCCCTTAAGAAATTGTGAACTTAAAGGAAGAAGACAACCCACACAGTTGTTCTAAAGGAAGGCAGGGCCTGAAATGTTCAGAAGTTAAAAGAATAGCCTTTCCCCTCTTCTTTTGCCCTTTCCTCTTCTATTTTCCTAATAAACAGCTACAATAATTACACAGAGTGCATTTTCAATCAAAGTTCAGCTCTTGTAAAAATGCAATTGCACGCGTATCTCTTTTGAAGCAAGCCCCACTGAATTCAATGTGGGGTTTACTCCTGCATAAATGTTGTTGTTGTTGTTGTTTATTAGATTTATACAGTGCTTTTTTCCCTTAAAAATGTTTAGGGGTACTCTCATTTTGACTCAAGAAAAACAGCATTTTATAGTTCGAATCGGGGGAAATAAATACAGTAAATGGACAAAAGTACGAAGAACATGCATTACACCGGGAAAGGAAAGGAAGCCGCCATTGGAGGTGGTAACAATGAAACTGACCAATCACCGTGCTAGATTCCAACTCCTACTTCACACATTAAACGCCCACTTCCGTCTGGAGACTCAGGAAACACTGTGACAGAAAATGAGGCCGCCATCGGGGGTAGCAGCGGAACTGACGATTCACCGTGCTAGAGAAGAAACTAATTTTTAAAATATTTTAAGTTTCTTCTCCCATTAGATTCACAAAATGTTTATGGGTATGCATCCCCCTGCATCTTCCTAGAAAAGCATTGGATTTATATACCGCCTTTCATCAAAAGGTCTCAGGGCGGTTCACAACATGAAAACATGAGATAAATGCACAAATAGTTAAAACAGAAAAATACAAAACAATAACCCCTCTATAAGCACATTTAAAAGAAGTCTTTCTTTAATAAAGGGGAGAAGGGGCTGGTGTATACACCATACATTTAAAACATCTAAAGCAAACCCAGATTGATAGGAACTGTAGTTTACCCTCGCAGTTCACAGTGCCCACGATGGCAATAATCTTTGAAAATTCCTGGAGAACAGGCGAAGTTCCAGCAGACTGGAGGAGGGCAAATGTTGTCCCTATTTTCAAAAAGGGGAAAAGAGAGGACCCAAACAATTACCGCCCAGTCAGCCTGACATCAATACCAGGAAAGATTCTAGAGCAGATCATTAAGCAAACAGTCTGTGAGCACCTAGAAAGAAACTCTGTGATCACTAAAAGTCAGCATGGGTTCCTGAAAAATAAGTCATGTCAGACTAATCTGATCTCATTTTTTGACAGAATTACAAGCCTGGTAGATGAAGGTAACGCTGTGGATGTAGCCTATCTTGATTTCAGCAAGGCCTTTGACAAGGTGCCCCATGATATTCTTGTAAAGAAGCTGGTAAAATGTGGGCTAGACAATGCTACCATTCAGTGGATTTGTAGCTGGATTACTGACCGAACCCAAAGGGTGCTCATCAATGGCTCCTCCTCATCCTGGAGAGTAGTGACTAGTGGGGTGCCACAGGGTTCTGTCTTGGGCCCAGTCTTGTTCAACATCTTTATCAATGACTTGGATGATGGGCTTGAGGGAATCCTGAGCAAGTTTGCAGATGACACCAAGTTGGGAGGGGTGGCTAACACCCCAGAGGACAGGATCACACTTCAGAATGACCTTAACAGATTAGACAACTGGGCCAAAGCAAACAAGATGAATTTTAACAAGGAGAAATGTAAAGTACTACACTTGGGCAAAAAAAATGAAAGGCACAAATACAGGATGGGAGACACCTGGCTTGAGAGCAGTACATGTGAAAAGGATCTAGGAGTTTTGGTTGACCACAAACTTGACATGAGTCAGCAGTGTGATGCAGCAGCTAAAAAAGCCAATGCAATTCTGGGCTGCATCAATAGGAGTATAGCATCTAGATCAAGGGAAGTAATAGTACCACTGTATTCTGCTCTGGTCAGACCTCACCTGGAGTATTGTGTCCAGTTCTGGGCACCACAGTTCAAGAAGGATACTGATAAGCTGGAACGTGTCCAGAAGAGGGCAACCAAAATGGTCAAAGGCCTGGAAACGATGCCTTATGAGGAACGGCTTAGGGAGCTGGGTATGTTTAGCCTGGAGAAGAGAAGGTTAAGGGGTGATATGATAACCATGTTCAAATATATAAAAGGATGTCATATAAAGGAGGGAGAAAGGTTGTTTTCTGCTGCTCCAGAGAAGCGGACACGGAGCAACGGATTCAAACTACAAGAAAGAAAATTCCACCTAAACATTAGGAAGAACTTCCTGACAGTGAGAGCTGTTCGGCAGTGGAATTTGCTGCCAAGGAGTGTGGTGGAGTCTCCTTCTTTGGAGGTCTTTAAGCAGAGGCTTGACAGCCATCTGTCAGGAATGCTTTGATGGTGTTTCCTGCTTGGCAGGGGGTTGGACTGGATGGCCCTTGTGGTCTCTTCCAACTCTATGATTCTATGATTCTATGATTCTATGATTCTTTTTTTGGGGGGGAGGAAATGTGCTTTAAATGTGTGGTGCCTCCACAGCCAATGATTCATAGGAATCCTGTTCCTTCCATAATTGTTATTGCTACAGAAGTGTTTTGTAAGGGTGACTGGAATGTGCTTTGTATCATGGGCATTAGGTGGAAGTACCAATTATTCAGAAGCCGTGATAACAGCAAACATAGTGTAGGGAAGTGGAACTGGAGAGTTGGGTTATCTCTGGGCAAAGAGCCATTTCCACTCTGCAAAGCACCAACCCTTCCCCAAAGCTATCTTTGCAACAGCAGACTGTTTAGGGCAGAGCTTTCCAAACTTTCCATGTTTATGACACACTTCTTAGACATGCACCATTTTGCGCCACAGTAATTTGGTTTCACTAGCAAACCAGAGCTTAAAACTAATCCCTTCCCAGCTCCAGGAGAGATGCGGGGAGCGTTTGTGCGACACACCAACACACTAAGGTGTCATGTCACACAATTTGGAAAGCTCTGATTTAGGGTGACAAGAGGGAAAGGGGCAGGCATTGTGGGACTGCCCTCCAGGCCTAAATGACAATCCCTGAAGGACATGTGGAGAACTGAACTTAAAGGCTGGAAAAATGAAATACGGAGAGAAGCAAAACTGACAAGATTCTTTCATCCATGTTGACTATGAGCCTTCTGTGCAAACTGATATTTGCAGGGCTAGGCATTCTTCAAATCTTTGTTATTTTCAGTCACAGAGAAGAAGAAAAGGATTCCATTTGCGTGATTATAGATGATGAAATTGGTGTAAACTGTTTTATCCTTTGTGCATTTTGCAGGGTATATTTCTCTCTCTCTCTCTCTCTCTCTCTCTCTCTCTCTCTCTCTCACACACACACACACACACACACACACACACAAAACACCTGGGAAATCCCCATCATATGACTCAGCACAGTATTCCTATTGCCCGCCTTTTGCTTCAGCCACTGTAGCACGTTTCACACACATTGCAGCATTTCAGAAGAAAGGAAACTTGGCCACTCATCCTTGGTGTTTCAGAATTTGCATCATAGATGATGTGTCTCTTAAGGTTTCTTAAGGTTTAATGTTTAAGCAGCAAGGAAGGTTGACTTGAAAGGTGAGGCTTGCAAGAAGCTATCAGCACTCACAAAAGAATCTCGCCCCAAGGGCAGTATAGGGAAATTTGCAAACAGTGGAATTGCTTTCCCACAATGTAGAGCAGGTGTAAGCAATTTTTTTTCTAGCAGGGGGCTAATCCACTGTCCCTCATACCTTGTGGGGGGTGGGTGGACTATATTTTTTTGGGGGGGGGGGGAGAACAAATTCCTATGCCCTACAAATTACCCAGAGATGCATTTTAAATAAAAGGACACATTCTGTAAAAACACGCTGATTCCCAGACCGTCCGTGGGCCGGATTTAGAAGGCGATTGGGCCGGATCCGGCCCGCGGGGCTTAGTTTGCCTACCCATGATGTAGAGGGTATATTTATCTTGCTACATTCCACCCACACCAAGGGGCAGGACAGTGTTGTTTTGTGTGACCCCCTGAATTTATACTGTTCTGCTCCATTTGGAAATGTGTGTGCTGGTAGTGGCTTTATCTGTTTTTAGAACAGAATATGCCTGTGGGACCCAGGTGGCTCTGTGGGTTAAACCACTGAGCCTAGGGCTTGCTGATCAGAAGGTCAGCGGTTCGAATCCCTGTGGTGGGGTGAGCTCCCGTTGCTCGGTCCCAGCTCCTGCCAACCTAGCAGTTTTAAAGCACATCAAAATGCAAGTAGACAAATAGGAACCGCTATAGCGGGAAGGTAAACGGCGTTTCCATGTGCTGCTCTGGTTTGCCAGAAGCGGCTTTGTCATGCTGGCCACATGATCTGGAAACTATACGCCGGCTCCCTCGGCCAGTAATGCGAGATGAGCGCGCAACCCCAGAGTCGGTCACGACTGGACCTAATGGTCAGGGGTCCCTTTACCTTATGCCTGTGGTTCCCAAACGTTTTTGGGCCACTGCCCTCCTTGGTTCCATAATTCATCCTCAGAGCCCCCTAGCCTATAAAAAACATGATTCACAATAGCTGTTTGCACAACCCGCTAAAGAAGATAATAGTCATACCTCGGGTTGCATCCACTGCGGGTTGCGTCTTTTCGTGTTACGGACGCGCCGAACCCGGAACGGGTTACTTCTGGGTTCAGCATGTCCGTAACCCGTGCACATGCACAGAAGCGTGAAATCGCACTTTGTGCATGCACAGACGCGATGAATGACGCCATGCGTCTGCACAGAGGCGGGTGCTCGGGTTGTGGACTTTTCGGGGTGTGAATGGCACCCTGGAACAGATCGGGTCCGCAACCCGAGGTACCACTGTAACACAATAAAATTCGTAACAGGAAGAATTAAGTGCAAAAATCCAGGCAAAACCATTTACCGGTAGTTTCATTAATTCAACAAAGCTGATGAACTTGATCCAGCGATACCAGCTTTTCAAAGTTGGGTAGTCCTTTATACTTCCAGCTCCCTCCTGGGTAACCCCCCAGTGGGCAGTACCACCCACTTTGGGAACCATTGGTATGTATGCTGTGCCATTGTATCCAGCCCTACAACCTCATGATGAAAGTCGGGTAAGAAATTATGTGAACAAATAAATAAATAGCTGTAGGCGAGGAAGGTCTAGTTCACCCACGCAGCCATTTCAAGTTCAGCAAACTTTCATGATAACCTTTGAGGTGGACACCACTTTATCAAACTGTTTGTTTGTTTGTTTATGCCAGTCTTTTAATTAATGCTCCAGTGCTTTTCCAGCTGTAATATTTTAATAAACAAACAAAAATATTAGTGGCATAACAGCACCATAGCACTCATCTACATGGTAACACTATCTTGCTCATTATAGCTCAGTTGGTTAGCGTGTGGTGCTGATAACGCCAAGGTTGCAGGTTTGATCCCCGAATGGGGCAGCTGCACATTCCTGCACTGCAGGACTAGATGATCCTCAGGCTCCCTTCCAACTCTATTGAAGTTAAAAAGAGGGAAAAAATTTTTTGACCAGGCAGCTAATGGCAGTGACTGGAAAGGCTACCAGGTCCATTTCCAAGCAGAATTCAAGGAGACAGATCGTACCTTTTCAAAAAAATATATTACTGGTACATTTGTATCCCACCATTCCTCCAAAGAGTGATGTAAACAGTTTTCCCCCCTCCTCATTTCATCCTGGCAACAACCCCTTCAGATCACCTTGGGAAAGTGTCTTCAGCAATTTATTTCCTGTATGGCTGCACTTTTGATTTAAGGTTACATAACAAAGAAGATGTGGGACATGGGTGACACTGTGGTCTAAACCACAGAGCCTAGGGCTTGCCAATCAGAAGGTTGGCGGTTCGAATCCCCGTGACGGGGTGAGCTCCCGTTGCTCGGTCCAAGCTCCTGCCAACCTAGCAGTTTGAAAACACGTCAAAGTGGAAGTAGATAAATAGGTACCACTCTGGCAGGAAGGTACAACGTTTCCATGTGCTGCTCTGGTTTGCCAGAAGTAGCTTAGTTATGCTGGCCACATGACCCGGAAAAACTGTCTGCGGACAAATGCTGGCTCCCTCGGCCAGTAAAACGAGATCAGCGCCACAACCCCAGAGTCGTCCGCGACTGGACTTAACAGTCAGGGGTCCCTTTACCTTTAACAAAGCAGATACTTAACCAAGCTGTTCAGGGCTGTTTACTTAACAAAAGAGCTGGGCCCAACTATGTCAGCTGTCTCCTTTTTCTGCAGATTCCTATTTTGCAGAGGTAAAAATGACAGGATTAGAAGGGACCCCAGAAACCTAAATCATCTAACCCCAATTTCATTACAGTGGTACCTCGGTTTAAGTACACAATTGGTTCCGGAAGTCTGTACTTAACCTGAAGCGAACTTTCCCATTGAAAGTACTGTAATGGAAAGTGTATTAATCCGTTCCAGGCGGGTCCGCGGAGTACTTAAACTGAAAGTACTCAAACCGAAGCGTACTTAAACCGAGGTATGACTGTACATACACAATGCCAACAAAAGAGGGAGGACCGCACAAAACCATCCACAAAACCATGGAGCAATTTGCAGCATTTGTGCGAGTGTAGTTTGAAAAGAAGTTTGCAATTCTGGAAGGAACATAAAGAAAATGCACTGACATTAGCACAACAAGGAACACAACTGAAATGAAACGTGGCAATAGTGTGCAATTAAATATGAGGCTTTGCATTGCCCAGAAACCAAATATGATTTTGAATTCCTCTTCCTCCTCTTTTCCCACCGTACCTCCTTTTGACATGTTCCAATACAAGGCTGGTTGGCATGATTCAGCACAATGTGATGGATCATTTGACTCTGTGGGGAACAACATGCGGTAATGAAGGAATGTTTTATTTCCTCATTTTCTTTTTATCTAGAAAGCCGCTTACATAACTTCATACTGGGTGAAACGTGCTCAGGAGTCACACAGAGCCCCTTTCCCTTTGTTTATGGGGCTGCCTCAATCTGGCCAAAATGGAGCCTTGTCTCACTGTGGTCTAAGACAGTCGGAAGCCTGGTATGGTGACATCTGTCATCAGGTTGCTTTAAGGCAGGGATGGGGAACCTGTGGCCCAAATGTTGCTGGACTCTCAGCTCCCATCAGCCCCAGCGGACATAGCCAGCAGGCAGGGATGATGAGAGTTGTAGTCCAACAACATCTGGAGGACCATTGGGAAGAGGGACACCTTTGTCATACAATTCCCATTCAGGTGAGCTGCTTTTCAGTCCTGGTTGGTGTAATCCTATCTCTAACAAGGGGCTGCATCTTTTGGAAGGTAACCGAAGGCCTGTGGTTCAGTGGGAGAACACATGCATTCATGCAGAAAGCCTCAGTTTTAGTCCGCAGCATCTCTAGGTACAGTCGGAAATGGCCCCTATCTGAAATCCTGGCAGTCAAAATACAGGCGTCCCCGCTGTTACAAGCATTCGACTCGCATGCGACCCTGTATACGTGCAGTGCCAGCAAATAATTAAATAAATCTTTTTCTTTTCTTTTTTAGGCGAGGAAAGGGCCAAAATGACCACAAAAAGAGCAGGGAAATTGTAAAAAAAATGTGTGAAAAGAGCTAGCAATCCCAGGAGCTTTTGCACCAACCTTCAAGGCCTGTGGAGAGTTGCGAGTTTGAGAAAGGAGGTTCTCAGGGAGCGATTGTGGTGGAGTCTGGCAGATTTTTGTGGAATTTGGTTTCCAGTTTAGAGTGGGGTTCACAAGCTTTTTAGACAACATTCCCATCTATATGTGAGTTCATGGATACATGCATTTAACTCAAGTTCACCTGTCCTTCCTCGATACATTTATCCATCACACAAATGCCACCCCCTCCCTTAGAATTCAAAGCAGCTCCTGCTGCCTTCTCTCACAGTCTCCCCATGTGGCAACATATGGGCCCAGACCTGCTTAGCACCAACTGCAAAACAGTAAAGCGGTCTTCTGGCCCAATGCAGATTATTACCCTGCAGAACAATAAAATGGCATAGGGAGGTACAGTGGAATATCAGCTCTCCCATCTACTGGGCTTCTGAAATCTCCGGAAATGGATGTGTTACAGCAAACCAAACCACGTCTCTTTGGGTACATTTGCTTTGAGGCTTTGCATACTCCCGAGAAATATCTATTTAAATTAATGGGTTTTCATATTTTATACTTGTCACAGGCATGTGTTGAAACCTGCGCCTCTCCATACCGCCAAGTGCCACAATGCCCACTTTTGCCAACCCTGGGTGGCTGTCCACTTATTGTTTGACCCACACTGCCCTCTGGTGGCAAAAACAGGCATGCACACAGCTCCCAGCAAAAGGCGAGGAAGATGGTTCAGATAACCTTCTTCAAGCAGAACATCTTACCTTCTTCATTACCATGCTTAAAACATCTGCACCTACATATCTTCCTGTAACACTGATGTAACACCTGCATTTTGTGACATGGTCCTTCTGATGCAGAGATTGGTACCCAACATACATTTCTCTATAACCAGGCCTTTGACTTTTAACTATCTGTGGCCTTTTAAAATAAAAAAATTCCTTCAGTAGCACCTTAAAGACCAACTAAGTTTTTATTTTGGTATGAGCTTTCGTGTGCATGCACACTTCTTCAGAAGTGGCCTTTTAGAAATGGTTGGGATGTTTTTAACGTAGTTCTCTTTCCTCTGGGTTTTAATGTATCTATGTAAAGTTTACTGTCTAGTTGTTAAGTCTGTTTGGGTTGCCCTGGGTTGCTCTAATACTAAAACAATAGGATTGCTCCTTAAGGCAGCAGTGTTTTTACCTGTGAATGAATGAAACTCATAGAGAAGGAGCATAAAAACACGAACGCCTGTTACTGCATATAAATTCCACAATAGAAGAAGATTCTTTAACTACAGCACACACCTGAATCAACATCTTGCAATGCATTGACAGGCCTTTGGAGGGGGGGGGGGGCATTGCACTGTTAAATGCCTTCCCTTCATGCCTTCCCTTTTTGTTCTTGTCCAGGACGCACTAGTTTTCAGCTCTAGGGCATGCGGAAGGCCTTTTCTTTGCACGAGAAGCCACAGCCTGAAATGAAACAACAGGATTTCCAGGTTGGATGGAATGGGTTGTAGACAAATGGGAACCCCTTGCATCTGTGGCTGCCGAAATGAATCTTTGTACTTGTCCCATGGAATGCCCCATCAATAGGTTATTCTCAGCAAAACACACACCTGGCACAGCTTTTGTGTTTTGTTTCTGCGCCACTACAATACCCATTCGTTTTGTACCTTTGTAAAGACACAGATGTCCCAAAGCTTTCTGTGTGGACATGGATTCAGGTGTGCACACCCAGAGGCTCTTAATTAGTTTCACTGCCCTTTCTAGTACCGGTAATGAATTGCTTTTATTGATTGCTTGTCTAAATTCAGTTTTTCATTATTATTGTGAACTAATATTTAATGGGTGGCTTGTTTTTGCCCGTAAGCTGCTTTGAGTAGTCATTGGTAAAATAACAGAAATTTAAATTTAGAGAAATGTGGGAATGGGATATAAGGAACTATTTCCCAGATTTGCCAAGGCATAGCTGCTCATAACACTTCCACAGCTATTATTCCTAGAAATGGGAGCAAAGCGCACTGTTTTCTGTACTATCTCCCGTTTCTGCAAACCGCAAACTGAAAGGGCTTCTGCCGAGTTTCGCTTCCACAATATGACGGCAGAACCCTGGAAGAAAATTTCTTCTGCTGACGGATGCTGACCACAATTGAGGTTGCGTTCTCTCCTGCTACTAATTAATGTGACTGGCGCAGGTCCAATTGCAACCACATGGAGATTTCTGGACGCCAGGTTGGCAACTGGCGAAAGCAAAATGTCAAGAGAAGGATCTGAATTTTTTTTCCTTGAAGCTTGAATTAGTTTTATTCTGGATTGTTTTATCTGATATTTTAATGTGTTGTAAACCACTTTTGAGATTTTTCCTTTAAAATATAAAGCGGTATAGAAATGAAATTAATAATAAATTTCATTGCAAAAAGGGGGGGGGGGAGTGCCTAGACATTCCATTGTGACCACCACAACCTAGGATTAAATTTCCATTTGGCAATAGCTTATATATTATAGAGTTTCTAACAAGCAGTCTGGCCAGGTATAAAACAGCTTCCTATGGCCAAAGTGGTACCTGAGGGCAGGGACTTCCTGAATCAAAACCCAGTTTTAATGCAGGAAGTTGCCTTATAGCGAGTCAGACCATTGGCTTCAACTAGCTCAGTAATGTCTGCAGTGTTTGGAAGAGACTCTCCAGGGTTTCAGGCAGAGATCTCTTCCAGCCCTAACTAAAAGAAATTAGGGGCAGAACTTTGAACCTTCTGCATGCAAGGCAACTAGTTTCATTCATTTCTTTTTTAGTGTGTATAACACACAACCTCCCCCAAGAGGGATGTATAATCATCTGCTCTTTGAAATCAAACAGTGGGGAGCTTAATGCAACAGAACAAATTATCTTTGAAGAATCCGAAGCGGCTGCTCAGTGTCATCTTGCTAATTTAGCCTCTCAGGTAAATCAACATAACACGACACAATCTCCTTAGGCTATTGCACCTATGTGGTTAGCATCAATTTGTCTAGCATAAGCATGCATGTTCTCCAAGAGCTATGCAAATTAAAGCCTGAGAGATTTCCTAATAGGACTCTTGACAGATGGATAAGGGCATGTCTTTCCTTGGTAGAAACTGGAGATTATGTAAATTAGGTTAAATAGGAGGGGAGGGGAACAAAAAACCACAACGCAACCCTCTCTCCAGAGGACTGAAGTAAATAAAATATGACCAAGCCGCAGTGACAGTTAACAAAAAAGACAGGGGACCCAATTTATATCTAAGATGACAAAACCCAGATGCAATTAATCTCAGGATAAAGAAACTGGAAATATTGAAGTCATTATGAAACAACCGTAACAAAATACGCAGTGCAAGGTTCATACCTGCAGGCATGTTCTGTGTCCTGTCCACAACCCAAGAAAATCTTATGCAGTTTAGGAAGCAGTAAATGAATGAATATAAAACAAGAGGGAGAGCATGAGCAGCCTTGGTTCACTGCAAAGTTTGTAGAAAGAAAAGAACCACAAGCACAGTCCACTGAGATGAAGCATGGTCAGTGGGTGCAGAATCCCAATTTACTGTTGCTAGGGGGGGCTAGAACAGTGGGTGGGTGGAATGGAATATCCTTCAAGCTGGCATGGCTGGAAGGCACCCTGAACTAGGAACACTCCATGCTGCAGCCTTTTTTTGCAAGTACTGCCCTTCTCATAAATACTCTTATTTAGTTAGCCAAGTGACAGGCAGATAGAAAGGCATGGAATATTTCACTGGGGAGGAGAGCATTGGACTAAAATAAAATCCACATTTACCATGATGTTACTGGCTCATCAGCTGCAGAGCCAAGATAGAATAGTAAGCGTCTGGTACCTAGTTTTACCCTTAAAGATGTCAAAAAATGCACCCTGTCACAGGCATGCTATGCCATTCATTTTTCCGAGGGTTCGTCCCGCTTTCAGCCATACATCCTGCTTTTGTCTATTTTCCGTTGTAATGCAGGAGAATATCCGCAGCTTCTTAGAACTGCAACGCCACTGGGTCAAAACTCATCCTTAATGGTGAAGTGTGGCTGATCTTCAGGTTTGAAGTTTGGATTAGGGCTGCCATCTTCATTGAGAATTCTTTGGGCAGTATAGCCAACAATAGGATATTTGGCTTTGTAGACATTGTGGAAGGTTTCCTCCAGAGCCTGCAACTCCTCTTCCGTAAGGCCCACCTAAATGAAGTATGAAAGTGAGTTAAGGTCTGTGCAAGGGGAGGGAGGGAAGAGAGAGCAAATACATTCACTGTGCCGTATGTGACTATTCAAAAGGGAGAGGAAGATATGCAGAGGGACCAGAGATCGCTTCCCCACCCACCAGGTGCCTTTGATCCTGCAAGTGTTTGAGGCAACAGCTAGCTGCCAACAACAACTTAGGCCCAGATGCAAGTAAAGTGATGTGCAGGATTGTGGCCTCAGCTCATGCCACAAAGAACACATCTCTCTTTTTCTTACTGTATCATGTGTGAGATCCACCGGATCAAGCGACATCTTTGCAATCCCTCGTGTGGAATCTTTGCCAGCTAGCGCATTGTACGGTGCTCCTTTCGCATAAAACTCTGTCCAAGGAGGAGAAAATAAGGTCTCAATGAAATTAAGCTAAAATTCATTACCCTTTAAACAAACAAACAAAAAACCTCTCATGGTACTTCTAATACAATCATACCTCGGTTTAAGTACGCTTCGGTTTGAGTACTTTCAGTTTAAGTACTCCGCGGACCCATCTGGAACGGATTAATCCACTTTCCATTACTTTCAATGGGAAAGTTCGCTTCAGGTTAAGTACAGACTTCCGGAACAAATTGTGTACTTAAACCGAGGTACCACTGTATTTAATTATGACCATGGTATTTCAGAAAAATAGCCTATTTCCTTTTAGAACAATGGACAAGTTAGAAAACCATGAGGGGAGAAAAATCCCACAAACATCTGATGGCTCAGGAGCTGAGCGCATCAAATATCTCGTCTCTGGACAACATTTGGAGGTTTGTCTGTTTTATCTTCCTTGTACAGTGCCAGAACCTAAAAAATATTAGATTCCAATACAAAAGAACTTAAGCTTCCATTGTACAAGATGAGAAAGACGTCCACTTAATGCACTTATCAGCCTCCCTGGCCATGAAAGTGACAAGCAAATTATATTACTAACACAGCACTAACAGAAGACCTGCAAACGATCTGAGGGCATCCAGTATTTTAAATAATGAGGCTCAGTGCACAGAAGATGACGGCAGGTGGCAACCAACTAATCACCTAGGAGGCAGCTAAGTGGATTTAAATGGTGATCCGCTGAGAGAGGGCAATGTGCGTTTTTGGCTGAGGTAACCACCAGGCCCAGCATTGGCATCCAGCAATGGTTGGGCAAATGTCAGGGCCTACAAACTCCAGCAGGTGCCAACGAGGCTGCTTCAGCATCCTTTGTATGTGTGTGTTGGCTTACTTTTTATTTACCGTATTTTTAAGGCCCACTCTTTAAAAAGCACCTTTTATTTCCCCCGATGTCTCCTTTGTTTCCCTCAAACATAGCAACCTTAAGTCAGACCCGAAAGGCATTGTGGGTAAATGAAGTCAGCGGCAACTGAAGCCACCCGGCTTGGCCCTTCTCCGACTAGCATCAGGCAGAATTTTATATATATATATATATATATATATATATATATATATATATATATATATTCCATGCCTGAGCTGTGCAGATGGCTGCTGAGAAGATACAGTCATTTCATTTGTATGCCGCTTTTCCAACAAAAAAAACCCACGCTCAAAGCAGTTTACAGGAACTCGATGCCTTGATGGGGAGAAAACATGCCTTCCTTCCAGAGGCAAGTTTAGCCACAGACAGCAAAGCTGGGAACATTACTAGGCCTGGTCAGAACGCCCCCTGAGGTCCAGCTCTGAGGGCCTTCTTGCAGTTCCCTCATTGCGAGAAGCCAAGTTGGGAACCAGGCAGAGGGCCTTCTCGGTGGTGGCGCCTGCCCTGTGGAACGCCCTCCCATCAGATGTCAAAAAGGAAAACAGCTACCAGATTTTTAGAAGACATCTGAAGGCTGTTAAGGGAGGTTTTTAATGTTTAAGAAATTAGTGTGTTTTAATGTTTCTGTTGTAAGCCGCCCAGAGTGGCTGGGGAAACCCAGCCAGATGGGCGGGGTATAAATAATAAATTATTATTAATATTAATATTATTATAGTTGTGAGGAATCCTTTGAGCACTTTTTGATGGAGAGGAAATAACTTTGGAGGTGGGAGAGGGGAAGGTACTGGAAGATATTTCAATTGTGGTTATATATTACTAATCTTTTGTTCTCCTCTCTCTTTCAAGAATATCCCAGGACAACGCTAGCTGGGGCTGATGGGAGCTGTGGTCCTGAACATCTGGCGGGCGCCAGGTTAGGAAATATAGAGCTTTCTTAAGAATGCCCTACAGTAGCCGAGGCTGCAGTGCTGAGATTTCTGCCTCTGAACCTGAGCCAGAGATGGGGAGGGAGAGAGGGAGGGACCCTCTGCTTAGAAAGCTAACTCACCTTTTCCAGAGGTGACATCAAACACCACGCCCTTCACAGCTATGTAAATAGGCTGATCCTCCTGAAAAGACATTTCCCACCCCCCCAAATAAGACTCATTTTTATGATATATATATATATTTTAAATCATCCAAAATAATTTTGTACGCTTCTTTCCCCCAGACAATCCAAAAATGGTGCAAATCAAGTTAAGAGAGAAAGCCTTGTCTGACAAAACCCGTTAAAATCCCTAAAGGAGTATGGGAGTTTTAGGATAATGCATCTACGGAGCACAAGTTTGGGGGAAGGCTGGCACATAGCTGCCAAGTTCTCCCTTTTTTTTAAGGGAAATTCCCTTATGCTAAATAGACTTCCTCGCGAGAAAAGGGAAAACTTGGCAGCTATGGGCTGGCAGCTTTGCTTCCAGGTACTAAACCTGGAAGGAGTCAGCCTTGTCTCCTTGGGGGGGGGGGCAGAAATCTGCAGTTGGGCTGCAGGGGGATGGGCCATGAACTTGCAGCTCACACACTTTGAGAGAGACAGAAGAAAAGAAATGTGAATTCCTTACGGCATGCTTACTTGGGAGAAGGAGGAAACATATCCTGCTGAGACTTTGACCCAAGCACGTATAAGTTTGCACCGCTGAGCAGCCTGCTTCTGTGGGGGCTTGTTTACTCAGAAAACCCACCGCGTTCATTCAATGGGTTCGCACTCAACGCCCTTCCATTCATAGCAACGGGAACCAAATGCGAGGCAAAACGGCACCCGTCGCTGTTTTGAGCTCTAATCCGGATCCTACCAAGAGGTGCAAAACTCTTCCGTCTATATACTCTTGCGCCCACATTTTAGCAGCGTCTGCAAGCCAAACATCCAATGGCAAACTCAATCTCGGCTGGCTTCCCGCGCCGGATCGTTCAAAGCCAGCAAAATCCGCCCTTGCTCCCTAAATCCTCGGCCAGCAGCCGCTCCTCCCAGCTTCAGCTTGGCCCTGGCCCGCCGCCTTCTCCCGGGAAAGCGCCCTCCCTCCCTCCCTCCCTGCCTCCCTCCGCCCGCCGTACCTGCTGCCCGCCGTATCTCGCCAGCTCGGAGTCGGTGAAGAGGCGCACGGGTCTCTGCCGGGGCGCGGGCTTGAAGCGCAGCTCCTGCTCGGTCCGCCCCTCGCGGAAACCCAGGAGGGCCGAGGCTAGCACGACCAGCGCCGCTGCGAAGCCGCCGGCCATGGCGCTCCTCCTGCACCGGATGGGGGCCAAGACTTAGAGGGGCGGGGAAAAGGAGCCGCAGGGATCGGGTTTCTCGAAAGCAAACTTCTCCCGCTTGCTTTTCTCTACGCCTTCCTTTCCACGCTGCAACCAGACCGCCTGTGCGCCATACATCCAAAGCACGCACGCTCCCCACCCACCCCCGCGAAGACTCCTGGGAACTGTAGTTTATATTCCTGACAAAGCTACAGTTCCCAGCACTCTGAAACAGAAATGCGCTTCAGATGCATGGCGTGAACTGCCTTCACGAGCCTTTAACATCACTCCTACGTTTTAAAATGAGAACTTGCACTGCAGAAGACATGCGTGTAACTTTGCTTTCCAGTGCTACAAACATGTCACCACCCTGGAAAGGCACGTGTGCTTAAATGCATTCATTTTAAAAAACAAACAAACAAACTGCCCAACTAATCAAGGGAAACTATTTAAACATTTGCCTGTTTTATAGTTGTTTATCCAATCCGTCAACCGACACTGCATTTCTATGCAGGCGAGGGCCCCATAATCCTGGGAACTGTAGTTCGTATGGATGCCGAGACTTAGGAAACCCCCTAAACCCCTCACAGAGCTACAATTCCCAGAGCTCCCTGAGAAGAGGGATTGATGTTTAAACTTCTGAAAACTATAGTTCTCCAAGAACAAAGGAGTCCCCTAGCTCAGTCGGTAGAACACGGCTCTTAATTTCAGAGTCGTGGGTTCAGGTCCCACGCTGAGCAATAAAATTCCTGCATTCAGGGAGCTGGACTAGTTAACCCCCATGGTCCACCACCCAACTCTACAATTCTATGAACCTAGCCTCTTTTAGCACCCTTACAAACTACAGTTTCCAGCCGTGGGGGAAGTCACGGCTGTTAGAAGTGGTATTATGCCGTTTTAAATGTCTTAACGCAGATATGACTCACTTTAGGCTTAGGGAGCTCAGAATAAACTACATGGAGCGCACACATCTGCCCTACAACAGAGGGGAACGGGTTTTTGGGGGGATGGGGGCTCACGAAATCGCAGTGAGTTCCCCGTGCAACGAGCATCTCGGAAGATTGCCGCCTTGCTCGGCACATTTCGAACCCGGCGCTTCCCCAGAAGCCCCGAGTCCAGCCCAATGCTTCCAGGTCACAAACTACATTCCCCAGCGTCCCCTTCTCTACAGCCCCCCCCACCTCGGTGTAAGCAACAAACCGTGCAGACCCGAGGTACGGGGAGCGCGCAAGTAAGTTTCTGGAGGAAACAGTGGGGTCGCGCGCGCTTGCGCCTTGCGCCTCCCGGCCGGAGAATGTGTGTCCCGTTACGCCCGGTGCTCTTTGATCCACTTGTCGCTTCCGCAGCTGCCTCGCCAGATCCCGGCTTCTTTTGCAGCTGCCTGTTGATCAAGTCTCTCCACTGCCTTTCTCTTCGCTGCTGGTGCCATGAATAGACAAGAGACTTCGTCGTCTTACCAAGAGGTATTGTATTGGGGGTCGGGGGGCAGTGGCGGAGATCTTGCTCCGAAATCGTCTTCGCGAAGCGCGATTGACGCGCTGCTTTTGTTTCTTGGCCGATCTGAGCAGTTTCTGCTGCTGTGGCAAACAAACAGGAAAACTTGCAGCCCGGGTATGGGCAGACATAACGCAGCTAGATCCGATGCATGCTTAGCGCTTTGCACAGAGGGAACAGCTTCATACCAAGTCTGACCGTTACCCCATCTAGCTCAGTATAGCCTACACACTGATTGGCAGCAGCTCTGGGTAGGAGTCGCACTCAGCTCTGCACTCAGATGTCGGGATTTGAACCTGAGCCCTTCTTCTGCGTGTAAGGCGGGCGCTTTACCACTGCAGTAGAGCTTGCCACTCTTATAGATGAAAACTGCTGTTGGTTCCCTGAAGTCAGGAGTAAGACTAATTGAACTCAGTGAGAGTTGCTCCTGAGTAAAACAGGCACAATCTTGCACTTACAATGAGCCCAGTGGGACTAGCTTCCTATTCTGAGTAGGAAACAAACACGCGATTCTGCAAAAAAAAAACCCATGCACAAGTTTCTTGCTCGCCAGCGAAGGCTCTGCAGGAAAAGCGTTTTCTTTCCGGTGCACAGTAGTTCCTCCCCGCCCCCCTTCTCCCCCCTCCCCACTGCCCACAGCACTTTGCAGACGTTTGCTACTCCAGATGGCAAGAATCGGAAGTGGGAGCTCCGCTTAAAACTGCAGGACTGTAGCGGATTCTCCTGTCACCGGCAATTGATTCATAATGATGATAATAATAGTATAATAATCCTCCGGATGAGCTGAATGCTATCCTAGAAGGCAGTTGGTGATAATGAGCTCTTAATTATTGTTGTAAGTGATCTTATTATATGCTCAAATGTAATGCCCGCTGAGTTCAGTGGGGCTTAATAATAATTTATTATTAGTAGTAGTAGTAGTGTTGACAGGACTCTCTTGCCTTAATTCTCTTCCCAGTTTGCAACCTAACAGGGTCTCTACATCAACTCCTGCCTTTATTCCTATATTTAAATATAGGAATTTGACCGCCCTCCGTTAATTCTGATTCTCAGAATTCTGTTTAATGCCACAGAGAAAGATAGCCGGACCACCAAGTTAAGTCCATTTTGTAGTGTCAACAATGGCCTGTTTTTATTCCCCCTGAGCGAACTTCTCTCTCTCTCTCTCTCTCTCTCTCTCTCTCTCTCTCTCTCTCTCTCTCTAACAAAAGGATATCCTGCAGACTCTCTCACAAGTGCTGCCCTTGAATCTTTTTTCTTTTCTTCTGGAGCCCAGGTCTCTTGTGTTCATGGAGTTAATCTGGCAGGAAAGGGAAAGGGGTGGTGATGGCTGTTGGCATAAACAAACCCTCCCAGATCTCACTTTTTAAAAGGCATTTAAAGCAAATCCAGAAAATTGGTTATCCATTTGAATGTGCTCTGCTATGGTGCTATCAAACTGGTCTTAGCCATGCAATGAAAACTCCCCCCCCCCTTGCCAGGCTTTGAGGGTTTCACCTCCTTTGCATATCAATGTACCAGCTGGTGCAACTTTAACTCTGGCTCATGGCAGTTGCCTTTGCTTCTCTTTCAAAACTGCAGATGTTGAGAGAGCTCAGCTCATTCAAATGCAATTATAGCATGCCTTACTTGGGAGGGGGGGCATTAGCAGGAGAGCTGCGATGCAGCCCATAATAATAATACTACGATATTAACAATATATTACCATTGCCAGGTTCTCTCCCAAATTCACAGATTCCATAGGGGTTGTCCTAGTGAAATCAAGTAAAGATTGATGCTTCTGTTAGTAACCTAACAGATTCTTCCCAGAAATCGAGATGAAATTGAGGGGGGGCAGGAATGTGGGCTGGCATTTTGATGTGTGGATAGGGGAGGAGCTTACATGGTTATGAAGCCCCAGTGCCACAATAAACACCCACCTGGAAGCATTTGTTGTGACAGAAGTTTATATGGGCTAAGTGATGCCAGAGATGAAATGTGTTGCTTTTTAAGGTGACACAAGACTCTGTGGTTTTTGCATTCACTAATGCAGATGAAGAATAATTCCTGAATTTGCTCAGTGGCAGGGCACCTCTGGTCTTCCAAGATGGTGTTCAGCAGTCACCAGCCACAGCCAGTATAGCCAATGGTCAGGTATGATCACAGATGTAGTCCCATGAAATCGGGAGTGCCACGGGTTTCTGCTCTTGCATTTGGTAGTACAGATGAATAAAGATAATCTCCTTTATAAATGGGGACTGCAGCAAAATGTTGTAACATGGGAATGCTTCTGTCCAGGGTGCCAGCCAAGGTTTGTGGCCTGGGATTCTGATGAGAATTCCAAGGGCCAAGTAGAGAGGTTTAAGCGGCACCTTTGGCTCCCAGGCCCGAGGCTCCCTGCCATTATAATATATTCTCAAGATGTTCCTCTGTTTTGGAGACTACAGGTTTTACTCATTTTTTCAAAATCTTTTGAAACGTCTTTGCAATCACATGTTCAGCTGCTTTTGTGATTGTAAACCTTCTGAGTTAAGTGACCTAAAGTGTTAGTGGGATTGCCATTTTGCTCTTTAAATGGACTTGGAAAGAAATGACATTTTTTTTAAAAAAAAAACACCAAAAGTTCCCTGAAGGAGGTTAATGTGTGTTGAAGAACTAAGTAATGTATAAAAGATTTCCCTCCTTCCCTAAACACTCTGTTTGGTCTTTGGCCTCTTCTGGGAATTTTAATTTGTTAAGGGTGATGACTGGTGGGAGTTGGCAGGAGAGGCCCATTCCCCACCCAGAGCTATAATTCTCAGGGGTGGGGGTTAGCCATCAATGCTTCTCAGCGAATTCTCGATATTGTAGCTCCACACCCTTAACAGACCCCTAACAGACATGCTAGTGGTGGGCAAAAGTGGAACAACAGATATGACTTATCTAGTAAGTTACATTTCAGCTGCGCCAAAGCGCTCCAGGAGGGCGTGGAGCAGGACTGTTGAGAGCTGGTATGTCTTGAGGAGAAGGGGTTCAGGCTAAGGAGAGTGCCAAGGGCCACGCGGAAAGACCCAAAGTTTTCCAGTTCCGATGTACTTGCATGTGTGAATCATCCATTCCTCGGGATTTTAGACGTAGCCCCATTGAAGCCAATGTGAATAAATAGCTTAAGTGGCTTGTAGATCATAGCTTCCCCTGCTGTTGCCGCCTTGTCTGACATCTGAGTAAATACTGAAATAGGACACACCTGAAAGCCACCTGATCGCTGTAGCTCACCTGCTCCTAACAGTGTGCCAAGGCTTCTGTGCCAGGTTGATCTGTATTCATTGTGGAGGAGCTGCAGCCATGCGGTCATGTACACACGTAGCAGCCGAGAAGCCTGTTGCATGCATTGTCTTCTCAAGGGAGTGGAAAGCATGAGAGACTTACAGTGCCATGTCTTTACAGTGCCATGGGACCTGCAACAAAGTGTTGCAGTGTGGAGAGCTTCTAGTCAGCTAAGCATTCCATTCAGTCCCCACCAGTTAGCATTCCGCGGCCACTGAGCAGGCTCAGTTCTCATTGGGCTACTTTTGGCTTCCCTCCTTTATTCCCCACCCTTTTCGTACGTACTTCTGCAAACCTTTGGGGTTTTCCCAAGACAGCTGATAACTTCACTGTTGCTTGCTTTAGTTTTGAGGGCCATTTATCACCTTGAAGGGGTGTTGAAGTCTTGTAATAATAGCCTTATCTGTTTAAATAATACAGCAGATGTAGCCAGCATGGTGCCTGGGTAGCTCAGTTGGTTAGAGCGTGGTGCCGATAACACCAAGGTTGCAGGGCAGCTGCATGTTCCTGCAATGCAGGGGGCTGGACTAGATGATGCTCAGGTTCCCTTCCAACTCTACAATTCTATTATTCTGTGGTGTCCCCAAGATGCTGCTGGCCTACAACTCCTGCTGTCCCTGACCATTGGCCATGCTGGCTGGGGATGACGGGAGCTGACCCACTCTGTGGGTTTCCCCCTTTGATAGAGGCAGATCTTGACAGAGGCTTCAGGGGCTTCTGAAATTGCCTTGACACCACCTCTAACTGGATGAACGAACCTTTCTCAGGTTGGGGGTTTGGTTGGTGCCCAGTTACGTATATTTCTGGGTCTGAGGCCCATCGGTGGAAAAATAAAGCAGACGGCTGAAATTTGGTAGTCAACTGAACTTGAAAAAGTATGTTTTCATTTGCAAAAACAGTGACTTAAATAAATAAAAAACAACCAATTCAGTTTGGGAAAGGGAAGAAGTGGAACGCGCGATCTGCAATCTGCAGGGTTGCTTCGGAACGCCAGGAGACAAAAAGAAAATTGTAGATAGAGGGAGGGAACAAAAGGAAGCAGAATCCTTTGTGCTATGCCTTTAGTTATTTTCCTGTCAGTTCTGGGATTAGATGCTGCGCAGCCTGCGGGGATCATGTCTATCAGATGTGACAAGCCTGTGACATTGACAAAAATGGCCTGGCAGTTTAGGCCTTGCGCTTTGAGTGATGGCTCAAGAAAGCATCTGGTCTGTTTTGCTGCTTTGAAAGGTGTTCAGTTGACTGTTGTTCTGGTCCGCTGAACCAAAGGATAACATAGCAGTGGCTATTATTACAAGACTTCAACACTCCTGCAAGCGGTGGTTGGCAGTCAGATGTCTGGGAAATCCCTTTGCTAGCTGTTCCGGGATTTGCATAAAGGTAAAGGGGCCCCTGACCATCAGGTCCAGTCGTGTCCGACTCTGGGGTTGCAGCGCTCATCTCGCTCTATAGGCCGAGAGAGCCGGCGTTTGTCCTCAGACAGCTTCCAGGTCATGTGGCCAGCATGTCAAAGCTGCTTCTGGCGAACCAGAGCAGCGCACGGAAACGCCATTTACCTTCCCACCGGAGCGGTTCCTATTTATCTACTTGCATTTTGACGTGCTTTCGAACTGCTAGGTGGGCAGGAGCTGGGACCAAGCAACGGGAGCTCACCCCATTGCAGGGATTTGAACCGCCGACCTTCTGATCAGCAAGCCCTAGACTCTGTGGTTTAACCCACAGCGCCACCTGGGTCCCCCTATCCATTAGGTCCAGTCGTGACTGACTCTGGGGTTGCAGCGCTCATCTCGTGTTATTGGCCGAGGGAGCCGTCGTACAGCTTCCAGGTCATGTGGCCAGCATGACAAAGCCGCTTCTGGCGAACCAGAGCACCACACGGAAACGCTGTTTACCTTCCCGCTGTAGTGATTCCTATTTATCTACTTGCACTTTGACGTGCTTTCAAACTGCTAGGTTGGCAGGAGCTGGGACCGAACAACGGGAGCTCACCCCATTGCGGGGTTTCGAACCGCCGACCTTCTGATCGGCAAGCCCTAGGCTCAGTGGCTTAACCCACAGCGCCACCTGCATACAGAGGGATAAATCCAGTCTTTTTGGTTGTGAATGCAAGAAGGCACATTAGAATGGAGAGTCGGGGAGAGGTGTAGATGCTCCACTGAATACTTTGCAGCCCAGACTGGAGACGTAACCAGTGCCGTTCTAAAATTTTATCAGAAACTCCCTACTCCATTTTCTCATTTTCTTCCACAACAGTGAGCACCAGAAATTGGCTTGCTCTTTTTTTTAAAAAACAACCAACACTGCTTCTTAGCTTTATATAGCAGCCTCTAGATCCAGCATTAGAAGCCACAGGTTGGATCTACAACAAATGTTCCAGTTTGTCCTCTTTAACAGGAGTGCTCTTGTTCAGGGTTCTAGGCAGTCATTTGAGAGAGCAGCTTCCAGTCAATGCAGATAGTACTGAGCTATATGCGCTAATGGTCTGACTTGATGTAAGGCAGTTTCCTATGTTCCTTCCACTCTTTTACAGGCGCGCATGCACAACCACATACTCGGAGATTATGGTTTGCCAGAAGTGTTTCCCTACCCCCTCTACTCAATATTCTATGACTAATGAACATGCTCAGTACTCATTGGGCTGTTGGTCTTTTGCCTCCACCGTTTCATTTTAATTTGTACCTCTGAAAATTCACGGGGTTCCCCTAGCATTGCTGAGAGCTCCCTCTCGGTTTCTCAGTAGCTCCATTTTGGCTCCATTTCTGTTCTCATTCACTGCCTGAGATTGCTATTGGAGGGAGTGCTCATTCATGCTTCCCAGTTCATTGGCAGCCATGAGCATACATGGAGAGGCAATTTAGAGCCGGGTTGGCAAACCTCTTTCTGGCTGGGAGTACCAATAATGATTCCCCTGGCCCCTGGTGGGCCAAATTTCACAGGTGGGCAGGGCTGTGTGATTAACACTGTGCAGAGCAGATGCAGCAGGGAGGCTGTAGGATGAGTGAGAGTAGCCCGCTGAGTGTGTGTCTTGTGGTTGAATTCCACTAGGAAGAACAGCTTCTTTGCAATGTCCTGGATCAGCTCCTCAGATACATCTTCAGGGTAGAACGTGGCATGGAATTTGAGCCCCTGTAGAAGCTCAGGGCTGTACCCACTACACAGATTTGATTGTTTCCGTATTTTATATTTGCAGCTGAGTGAAGATGTGGAGCACACAGATGCAAACTTGGAACCTGCAGAGGAACAAGTAGACAAAGAGGATCTGGATGATGCCAGCTCAACTATCCTTCCAAGTAAGATCTACTGATCCTGTGTAGCTGGATTTTAAATGTGATTGCATGAGAATATGCGCGTATTGTTTTCATGTTGACAAGAGATATTGCAGTGATGCATGTCGCAGGGTAGGGGGATTTCCTGCAACAGGTGCAGGAAAGCCTCTCTTGAAGGGAGTTCTCTGGCTGTGATAGAACATGTGCTGAGAGCAGCAGCGCCTGGTACAGTTCTACCTCGGAAGTCGAACGCCCTGCAAGTCGAATGTTTTGGCTCCCGAATGCCCTGAACGTCTTCCACAGCTTCTGATTGACTGCAGGAACTTCCCACGGCCAATTGGAAGCCGCACCTTGGTTTCCAAAAGTTTTGGAAGTCAAACGGACTTCCGGAACAGATTCTGGTCAACTTCCGAAGTACAACTGTATTATGAAAAAGTGAAGCACCTCCATGAGGCAGCCAACACTTGCCTTCGTCAAGCAGCCATCACTGCCTCCATTGGCCAACCATCACTTGCCACCAGCAGGTCCCTCTGCAGCCTACTCTCCCTACATGGGGAGAAATCAGTCTTTGGTTCTTTCCTCCTTAACATGGGGCAAATTTAAATTCTGACACCATATGTTCCAGTGTGAGTTAAAAGTCTCAGATGAATGTTTTCTCCAGTCCTAGACAGCAACAGCCCTTCGGTGCGTTTCAGCAAGTCCTGCCTGAAAAACGTCTTCTCGGTCTTTCTCCTCTTCATATACCTGCTGCTCATGGCTGTAGCTGTCTTCCTGGTCTACCAAACCACTGCTGACTTCAGGGATAAACTCAAGCACCCCGTGATGTCGGTCTCTTACAAGGAGGTGCCCTCTTACGACGCACCTGGTAAGATTGGAAACTGAACGATGAGCTTTTGGGGGGAATCTGGCAAGGTTGGAAGTTGCATTTCAGGCCTCCACAAATCTGTGGCCAGCTGCCACTTTGCTTACCAGCTCTCAGGCTTGCGCACTGTTGGGTTGTGGGACCTAGGCTGCCTTTGTCGATGCTTAAGCCTTATGCAGTTAAGTCAGCAGAAGCTTCTTCTGAGGAACACAAGGAACCCTCATTTTGTGGCTCTGCAGATGCTGGAGGTTGCAGGTGCCACTTGTTGAAGCCACAACAATAAGCTGTGTGTTACCTATTCTGTGAAAACACCCCCTTTTATTCAGAGCTCTTAAGGGTGGAATTAAGTGTTGCACGAGATTCAGGACTACCTTAGCCCCATGCAGGGTCCCCCACTTCTTGCCCTGTTAATACTTGGTAGGAGATTAGAAGCTGCTTTTTCACCGAGTTACATTCTTGGTCCATCTAGCTCACTAAGGTCTACTCTTGCCGGCAGTGGCTGTCCATGGTTCGAGTCAGTAGTGCATTTCCAGCGCAACATTCCCCATGGCCTGACATTGTGGCACTGGCTGCTTCTTGTGAGGATAGGAGTGTGCAATGAGGACCAGACGCATGGTAGATTGCAATAAGCATTGCAGAGAAGAGGAAGAAGTGGACATGGAGCTGTGGCTTTGGGTAGCCATGGGCAGACTTTCCCTCCATGAATTTGGGTGGCAAATGTTTCTTGTAATGCTTCATTCTCCTAAGCATCTAAGAAGAATCCTGCTGGATGAGGGTGAAGGTTTGTGGAGGGAGACTCTTAAGTTGGTTAGTGCCAATGGTTCACAAATCACTGAGGGGAGGAGTGGGTCCATATGTTTTAAGAGAAGCAATTTCAAGACTGTCGCATGAGAGACCTTTCACTGTTCTTCCTGTGCCAGGCAGTTCGAGACCTGTTTTAGCCTTTAGCAACCAGTGACTTACCAACTTCAGGAGTTTGGGGTTGAACTAAATTATCTAAATTCACATCAGTGCTGCCTTGATTGCTCTGGTGGATGATGTGTATCAGGAGAAAGACTGTGGGAGCTGACATATTGATTTCAGTGGCTTTTCATGCCCTTGGCCACAATGTCTCTCTGAGTTGCCTGCATGGAATAGGAATGTGTGTGCATGTGTGTGGAAGAAACTGCTTTATGGCATTTCCGTTCTCACCTGTCGGGTTCCAGAAGGTGGTGCTGTGGCATCCTTTTCTCAGCAGCCAACAAAATCAGGGGGATTGCTTGTGGAAGCCATTGATGCCCATAAGTTGAATCTGGATGTTTTGGGTCTTTTTCTCCTTCTGTAAAAGCCAGTCCCCTTTCCCCCAACAATCTCTAACATGACCAAGTAACGGAACACAAGTTGCGGCTATGCAGATTCAGTCTTAGTGGACGGTGCCGTCAGCCATCTTTCCCTGCCCCCAGGAGGCCTTTGGGAATGACACCAAGTCACGACACAGTGTTGTTGCCATGGGGAATTCTGTCGCAAGAATGCCGTTGAGGGTGCTGAGGACAGAGGGATGCACAGTCCTGCAAAAGTGTAGAAGGAGGGGAAGAATCTCAGCCTAGGTTTAATTGTTTTTCAACTGTCAGGGGACTCTGGATACTGGGGAGAGATTTTTCTCTTCCCTATGATCCTTTGTCTGAAGAAGCTAGGGATTGAACTTTGTCTGCATGCAAACTTTGGACTTTCTGCCAAAGCGCTATGAGGCTGCTTCCAAAATTTGTGGCTTTTGTGGTCAGTCTGGCCCAACATTCTACCCACCCTGACTCTCACACCACATTCTGTGTGATGTGTAAGCAATGCTGTATCTGTGATGGTTTTGCAGCAGTCCGTGGCTGATCCCGTTCGTTAGAAATGTAACATTGCTCTTCCAAACAGGTATTGCCCTCTACCCAGGCAAGGCTGAGCTGCTGACCTGCAAGCACCACTTACACAATTACATCCCACCTCTGGTAAACCCTGGTCAGCCAGGAGAAATTGAATGCACTACTCAGAGAATCAACTACACAGATCCTTTTGCTAATGGAACAAAGGTAATCATTAAGAGGAAGGACTCAAGTCAGTTGGGAAACCCTTGAGCGGTTGCAATCCCACCATCAGACAATGTCACTTATCTTGGAATGCCACTGTGTGACAGAGCGGGGAAACTGACTGGCTCCAATTTATACTTTAGCTGAGATTCCTGCATTGCAGTTGGTTGGACAAGATGACCCTTGGGTCCCTTCCAACTCTAGGATTCTATGAGTTTGAGACAGCTGTTGTCATAGCTGCTGCTAGAGAAGGGATGGGGACCACCCGTGGTCCTCCAGGTGTCATTGGGCCCTAACTCCCATCATCCCTGGCCTTTGGTCTTGGTGGCTGTGGCTGATGGGAGTTGTAGTTCGCAGAGTTGGAGGGAGCTTTGTAGGCCACCTGTTCCAAACTCCTCCTTGATGCAGGCAGTCCAGAGCTATGGCATCCCCAGCAGATGGCTGTGTCCATCCTCTGCTTGAACACCTAAGCAAGTGTCTGTTAATTATAGAGGAGCCCTTCCTGGGGCAGGTCTTGGGAGCATGATATTTAACAGAAAACGATAGCACATGTATTGGAAGTGATCCGCTGCAGGGATCCTTCACTTTGTAACTTAAGGGTTAGTTCTCTTGTCATCTAGTCAAGAGGCAGCGGTGTCGTGGTGGAGGTGTTGATGTTTCATTTAGGTTTCGTTTTGAAGTATTTTGTTATTACTCCCGCAGCTGACATAGAAAAGTGAGGTTGGAGGATGGGGTGGCTTAATGGGTGCCCTCCAGAAGATGGGACTCCAACTCCCATCATCCTTGACCATTGGCTATCCCTGTCCTAACACCAGAAAATATCCTGATCAATCCAGAGACACTCATATTGACACAGGATGAAAAGGTTCCCTTTTGTTCGTCTTACTCCTCTTCCCACATGTCTCCTCTGACCTTTCTACTCGTAGAAATTTGCGGTGATCGTTGAAGGACCTCGTGATGTGAAGCAGCAGGAACTGGTGTTCATGCAGTTCTACCTCAATGAAACGGACCAGGATTTCAGCGCAATAGACTACCTTCTCTTTTCTTCATTCCAGGATTTCCTCGAGAGGTACAGCTGCTCTCCTCATAATTTCTGTTCAGTAAAGAGCAGCGTGGTTCGAGTGTTGGACTAAGGCATCCCAGGTTCAGATCCCCCTTTGCCCGTGAAGTTCGCCGGGTGACATTAGGCCAATTTCTGCCTCTCAGCGTAACCAGAGAGAAACATGCGTGAGCCCGTGTTCCCTCTCAGTGATTCTTCCCATCCACTGCTTGCTTTGGAAGGAACTATGGGAGCTGGTTTCACACAGTCATGGGATGAATTTCAGGGGGTCCCCCGTGGTACCTAGAGACCACCAACCCCCTACATTTCCTGAATGAAAGAAGGGTAGAAACCAATGGGCAACTTTACAGAATAGATTAAAAACAAGAGCTAGGATTTATTGAGTAAAAGGGAGAGGGAAGGAAACAAAAGGAACAACTCTGGTGAGTTTACAGTGCACTGGTAAGTCTTTTAGCAACCAAGTAGGAAGAGGATGGAGTCCAGTAATTAAGACTTAAGTGATCCACAGGTGAGCAATCAGTTTCTTCCACTTGCCTCATGAATTCCAGAGGCTCTCTGCTTCCGAAGACCATGCAGATGGAAGGCAATGAACAGGATGGAGCAAGCATGCTTGTCCCCACTGACCCCTCCTCATGTCTGTACAGGGCTTAAGTCAGGTATGGCCAAACTTGGCCCTCCAGCTGTTTTGGGACTACATTTCCCATCATCCCTGACCACTGGTCCTGTTAGCTAGGGATGATGGGAGCTATAGTCCCAAAACAGCTGGAGGGACAAGTTTGGCCATGCCTGGCTGAAGTCAAGCAGGATTTGTCCTCTGTGCTAGGTTGCACGCAAAGATAAATTCATGCCTCCAGGCAACGAGGTAGCATGCGATCCGTTTAGACAGGCCTTAAACTAGACTTTGAGTGTCTCTCTTTGAGGCCCTGCATCTAAGTGAATTCTGCATAATTGCCTGCTTAGAAGTGTTTCGTGTAAATTAAGCTTAGTGTGAATCATACTTGAGAATCCTGCACTTCCTCTTTTGGGTTCTCCACACAGCGTATTTGGCTGCCTTGGTAACCCACAATTAGCTGGTGAATGTGGAAGCTTTTGAAACTGTAGTGGGTAAGATTGAATAATTAGGAGGCCCAGCCAGGCCTGGTAATGGAGCAAAAGAGGCTCCGCAAGACAGTGGAGGGGAAGCATTTATATTTCCATCAGAAGCCTCCTTGAGTCAATAACTGCCATGGAAACTTAAGTGGGAGAGGAAAGGAACCATCTAGCAGTGATATTAATAAAAACCCTTTCCTGGCTGTGATTCTTTATTTCTGCTTTGGAAGGAACTATGGGAGTTCCTTATTGCTTAGTGCATAGCTGCCAAGTTCTCCCTTTTTTAAGGGAAATTCCCTTATGCTGAATAGGCTTCCTCGCGAGAAAAGGGAAAACTTGGCAGCTATGGCTTAGTGCCAACCCCCACCCCTCACACACCCTAAAGAACAAACCTTCTTCTGTTGTCTGCAAGGCTTTGAAAGCCTGTCCTCAAGGTAAAAAATTAAAATCCACTTTAGGGCCATACACTTCCATCTTGAAAGAGTTTCATGACAAAGTGATGGACAAGGCTGAAGACATTCTGAGGGGGTGGGGTAGAGGCAGAATTAAAAAGAAAGGGAAAATGAATGGTTTTGATCCAGAACAGGCATTCATCTATATCAGGCATGTCCAACAGGTAGATCGTGATCTACCGGTAGATCACTGGACATCTGCAGTAGATCCCTGGTAGATCATTGACTCCCCCCAAAGAAGCTGAACAACTGTGGCTCCCCTTAAAAAAGCTCAACATTTTACCTCCTCCCTGAAAAAACTCATCAACTTTGACCTGGAACCCCCACCCCAAAATGGGCCTTCCTCCTTCCTAAAAAAAGCTCAACAATTTTGACCGGAACCCAAAAAAGGGGGGATAGATCACTGCCAGTTTTTAACTCTGTGAGTAAATTGCAGTCTCTTGGGAGTTGGCCACCCCTGATCTATATTAACAATGCATTAAGTCCCCAACAAATGCACACATTTTTCATTGGACCTTACCTTTAGTGCTAGATTCAGCGAGCCACTTCCCTTCTGGCTCTAATTTTTTGGTCATTCTTCTGCCTTTTGGGAGAACGCTGAATACTGACTCCCAACACTTCCAAGCCATAAGGACTAGAATCATAGAATCATAGAGTTGGAAGAGACCACAAGGGCCATCCAGTCCAACCCCCTGCCAAGCAGGAAACATCATCAAAGCATTCCTGACAGATGGCTGTCAAGCCTCTGCTTAAAGACCCCCAAAGAAGGAGACTCCACCACACTCCTTGGTAGCAAATTCCACTGCCGAACAGATCTTACTGTCAGGAAGTTCTTCCTAATGTTTAGGTGAAATCTTCTTTCTTGTAGTTTGAATCCATTGCTCCGTGTCCGCTTCTCTGGAGCAGCAGAAAACAACCTTTCTCCCTCCTCTATATGACATCCTTTTATATATTTGAACATGGCTATCATATCACCCCTTAACCTTCTCTTCTCCAGGCTAAACATACCCAGCTCCCTAAGCCGTTCCTCATAAGGCATCATTTTCAGGCCTTTGACCATTTTGGTTGCCACACGTTCCAGTTTGTCAGTATCCTTGAACTGTGGTGCCCACAACTGGACACAGTATTCCAGGTGAGGTCTGACCAGAGCAGAATACAGTGGTACTGTTACTTCCCTTGATCTAGATGCTATACTCCTATTGATGCAGCCCAGAATTGCATTGGCTTTTTTAGCTGCTGCATCACACTGCTGACTCATGTCAAGTTTGTGGTCTACCAAGACTCCTAGATCCTTTTCACATGTACTGCTCTCAAGCCAGGTGTCTCCCATCCTGTATTTGTGCCTTTCATTATTATTATTTTTGCCCAAGTGTAGTACTTTACATTTCTCCTTGTTAAAATTCATCTTGTTTGCTTTGGCCCAGTTGTCTAATCTGTTAAGGTCATTTTGGAGTGTGATCCTGTCCACTGGGGTATTAGCCACCCCTCCCAATTTGGTGTCATCTGCAAACTTGCTCAGGATGCCCTAAAGACTAGAAACGTGCTTTATTCTTAAACGAAGGTAGAGATTCCCCAGGATGCTGAATTCTCTTGGATTCACAACAATTTATGGGCTTTGCAAGTATTTGTACCCTCCCTTGCATCATTAGCCTGCTGCTTATGCTATGCCAGCTTGAAGCAGATATAGTTTAATGATTTCGGTATTACATTTATATCTTGTCCGTCTTCTCCAAGGAGCACAAAGTGGCAGTCCATGCTTTCTCCTGCCCACTTTATCCTAACAACAACCCTGTGAGGTAGGTTTTATGCCGAGAGAAAGGTGACTAGCCCAGTGAGCTTCCATGGCCTCCCAGGTCCTAGTCCAGTCCTCTAACCACCACACCACACTGCCTCTCATACAAAACTCTGTTAAATTAAATATTATCATGTTAAATTGTTCTGAAACAGCCGGCATGATCTCAGGCTCACATGAGCTGCATAAGAAATCCTGCTGAATTTATAGTCTTCCGGTAATGGTCTGTGCTGTATTGCAACTCCCCTTTGCCAGAGCAATTCCCCGGGGTGCATCCAGTTTCCTTCCTTCTAAAAAACCATCCTGTTAAAAAACGGCTGGCTCCAGGTTCCTACAGGCCTTGGGAGAAGAGATTTACAGTGTGTGTGTGTGTGTCTTTGTGTGTCCCTCCTGACCCCCATGCCCAGGCAAGAGATCTGCCATTGTGTTCCTTCCAGGGCACCTTTGCAGGTGCTGATGCTGGGTCTGTGCACAAAGTGCTGTTGAGGAGGTTACTATAGCTTATAGCTAGGACTCCCTACAGCTTCTACAGCAGTGTTTCCCAACCCTGGGTCTCCAGCTGTTTTCGGACTACAATTCCCAGCATCCCTGACCACCGGTCTTGCTAGCTAGGGATGATGGGAGTTGAAGTCCAAAAACAGCTGAAGATCCAAGGTTGGGAAACACTGTTCTACAGCATCCAGCCCAAGGAGACTCGTATGGCAGCAAAGGCAGCAGGGACTCTCCTGCCGTTGCTATTTATGAAATATGAGCCTCGTGCTGTCGGTGACCATGCAGTGGATTATTACTGAGCTGTGGAAAATATATATATATGTATCTGTCAGAATGGGTCTTCGTGCGAGTTACGCTAAATGCCTTGGAAGAACACAGAATGGAAAATCAATTTCAGATGTCATGGAAGAGTTGAATGCCGCAACTCTCATCTCCCTGCTTTTGGTGTGCCCATTACAGTACATTTGTCTGCAAATGTATTTCCAGAGGCTGTTGTAGTTGACTTTCCCTACAGGGGCTGGAATCTAGAGGGAACTCACACCTCATTGGTAGAGAGGAGGGATGCTTGCTAAAGGTCATCTGGGACAACCCTCTGCTCAGTACAGCATCCCTGACAGAAGGTTGTCCAGCCTCTGCTATAGTACCTCCAGTGAAGGAGAGCCCAGCATCTCCATTTCCCCCATGTTTTGTACCTATGCGCTTCCAAATTTCAGGTGCTTTAGGCCTGGCTATGGTTATGTAGCCACCAAGGGAAGCCACTCTGCACGTGTTTCGAGGCATTCTCACTGAAATCACATCTCACAGCTGCTGGAGACACACCTTCAATACAGTGGTGCCTCACTTAACGAATGCCCTGCTTAATGAAATTTTCGCTTAACGAAAGGATTTTTCGAGCGGAGCTTGCCTCGCTAGATGAATGCGTTTTACAAAAAAATTGTCTAGCGAATCGCGGTTTCCCATAGGAATGCATTGAAATTCAATTAATGTGTTCCTACGGGCAAAAAAAAAGTCGAAAAAAATCCAGTGCATTCCTATGCGATTCACTAGACGAATTTTTCGCTATAAGAAAAGACCCGTGGAACGAATTAATTTCATCTAGCGAGGCACCACTGTATGTGCCTTTTCAGTTTTAACTGACAATAAAGTGGTCACTGTAGAATTCCACTTTTATATTCAAGACTCGAAGAGCATGTTAGCTAAAAGACTAAGCTACAAGTCATGAATCATAGAATCATAGAGTTGGAAGAGACCACGAGGGACATCCAGTCCAGCCCCCTGCCAAGCAGGAAACACCATCAAAGCATTCTTGACATATGCCTGTCAAGCCTCTGCTTAAAGACCTCCAAAGAAGGAGACTCCAACACACTACTTGGTAGCAAATTCCACTGCTGAACAGCTCTTACTGTCAGGAAGTTCTTCCTAATGTTTAGGTGGAATCTTCTTTCTTGTAGTTTGAATCCTTTGCTCCGTGCCCGCTTCTCTGGAGCAGCAGAAAACAACCTTTCTCCCTCCTCTGTATGACATCCTTTTATATATTTGAACATGGCTATCATATCGCCCCTTAACCTTCTCTTCTCCAGGCTAAACATACCCAGCTCCCTAAGCCGTTCCTCATAAGGCATTGTTTCCAGGCCTTTGACCATTTTGGTTGCCCTCCTCTGGACATGTTCCAGCTTGTCAGTATCCTTCTTGAACTGTAGTGCCCACAACTGGACACAGTATTCCAGGTGAGGTCTGCAGCCCAGAATTGCATTGGTTTTTTTGCTGCTGCATCACACTGTTGACTTATGTCAAGTTTGTGGTCTACCAAGACTCCTAGATCCTTTTCACATGTACTGCTCTCAAGCCAGGTGTCACCCATCCTGTATTTGTGCCTTTCATTATTTTTTTTGCCCAAGTGTAGTACTTTACATTTCTTCCTGTTAAAATTAATCTTGTTTGCTTTGGCCCAGTTGTATAATCTGTTAAGGTCATCTTGAAGTGTGCTCCTGTCCTCTGGGGTATTAGCCACCCCTCCCAATTTGGTGTCATCGGCAACCACGCTCAGGATGCCCTCAAGCCCATCATCCAAGTCATTGATGATGAATTCAAGACTCAAAGAGCATGTTAGCTAAAAGACTAAGCTACAAGTCATGAAGTATCCAGATCTGCCTTCTGCGTGAACTCACCGCCTTAGGCAGACTCAGTTTCTCATTCCCACATCTGCATTATTGGGATAATAGCACTGCCCTACCTTAGGAGGGCTATCGGGGATGCAGGTGACGCTGTGGTCTAAACCAATGAGCCGCTTGGGCTTGCTGATCAGAAGGTCGGCGGTTCGAATCCTCGTGACGGGCTGAGCTCCCGTTGCTCTGTCCCAGCTCCTGCCAACCTAGCAGTTCAAAAGCATACCAGTGCAAGTAAATAGGTACCGCTGCAGCTGGAAGGTAAACACCGTTTCCCTGTGCTCTGGTTTCCATTACGGTGTTCCGTTGTGCTAGAAGCAGTTTTGTCATGCTGGCCACATGACCCGGAAAGCTGTGTGTGGACAAAAGCCAGCCTGAAAGCAAGATGAGCGCTGCAACCCCATAGTCACCTTTGACTGGAATTAACCATCCAGGGTCCTTTACCTTTTTTACTTAGGAGGGGTATTGTAAGGATAATACGCACCCTGAACACTCAAAAAGGCTTAATAAATGTTTGTTGTTGTTGTTTATTCGTTTAGTCGTGTCCGACTCTTCATGACCCCATGGACCATAAGTACAGTGGAACCTTGGTTTATTAACACCTTGGTTTACGAATTTTCAGTTTACGAACCCATCTGGAACGGATTAATTCACTTTCCATTACTTTCAATGGGAAAGTTCGCTTCAGTTTATGAATGCTTCAGTTTATGAACAGACTTCCGGAACCAATTGTGTTCATAAACCGAGGTACCACTGTATAGTTAATTAGGGGGTCTTCTAGCAAAACCGATAACCAAGGCCTATAAAGCCAACACTACCACTTGCTAAATTTCCCCACCACCAAGGTAACAAGTCCTTGCAACAGAACTTGTCAGCTTCTTTTCGTTTCCCACACTAACACTACCTCCTTCTACCGCAGTCCAAACAAGCCAGACTTTATGAAGGCCTGTGAGAGCTCCTACTCCAGCTGGAAGTTTTCCAGTGGTTTCCGAACTTGGGTCAAAATGTCTCTGGTGAAAACGAAAGAAGAAGATGGCCGGGAGACGGTTGAATTCAGGCAGGAGGTAAGGAGGCAGCAAAACACAGCTTTTATTGCTGGGGTGTGTGTGTGTTCACACCACGCAGGTTCGCGATTCCGCGAGCGCTTTGTGCTAGATGTCGTGCCCCCTTGTTCTCCTTCTGCTCCCATAAGGGACACGGTGCCAGAGACTAATCAGAGTGAGAGAGGATGCAGCTCAGCATTTGTTCTTTAGTGACTCTTCATCCTGCACATTCATTCTCATCCACTTCCAGAGTGTCAAGAGGTTCACGGGCAGCACTTTAGAGAACAGATTTTCCTTTTGGATGATCGCGAGCCCCAGAGATTCCTGGAGCTTTTGTAAGAGCTTTTGTAAGAAATCCAAAATCCACAGCCAGGCAAGGATGAGGACTAACCAAGTGATCAATAGCAAGTAGGCTTCACCTAAAACTTTTCCTCAGGAAGGATGTTAACCCAAAAGCAGGGAGACGGGGAGTGGCAATGGAAGGAGAGACAAAAAGCCAGGCTGAGTGCTGTGGCCACGAGCTCTGCATTGCAGATTGATTGAATATAGACAAGTAGAGCAGATTGGAAGCAAGCAGGTACTGAACGCAAGAAGCTACTAAGAGCAGATACTAAGAGCAAATGTTGCACTGAACTCTTGTTTAAAAGTCTTGACTCTCTTTCTCTTTAAATTCAACCTGCAACTGTTCCCACTTTGCTCCCTCTGCTTGCTGAAGGCTATGATGTTTCACAAAAAATCAGAAAGAGATTCGCAGCCTTTAGGGAAGGTTAATCTCTCTTGCCCATCCTTCCAGTTTAGCAAGGGCAAAGCGACTGGGCATAACTCCTCTCTCCCTTGCCACCCGCCACCCCTCAGCTCCTTTGCACTCAGTGCATTTCCGCCAGTGTCTTCACATTAAGTAATGTGTGTGTGAAAAAACAGATGCAGCAGTTCTTGGATCTCTCCCCCTTTTGTGTTTTGGATGTGCTCTGCTGTTGTTTTCTTTTACTCAGTGGTTTAATGCATTTCCCCCGGGCGGGGTGGGGGTGGGGTGCAGGTATCGTTTTTATAAGACTTAGGTCACCTTGAACTCCCGTATTGGAGTAGAAAAGGTTGGGTAACAAAATGCCAAAAGTAAATAGTCACAAGGGATGCCAGGGAACAGTTTCCTTTGTGAGCCGAATGACTGTTTTTTAGAATTCCCCACGTGCTTCTGTCTTGAATCTGTAGCATGTTTGGAAAAAGCTACATGTCCCTTGGAAGAACGTGATAAAATCAGCACCCCTCATTTTTTACAAAGTACATGGCAAGAGGCAGAGGATGCTAGAGGATAAAGCTATTGGTGGCTATCAGTCATAATGGCCACGTTCTGCCTCCTCTGTCAATGGCAGATGTGGAAGATCTCCGATGCAATTGAGTTCTGCTTGCAAGCTTCCCATGAGCATCTGCAGATGAAGGGCAGTATACAAATTTAATAAATCATCACCACCACCATTGTGAGAAAAGGATGCTGGGCTAGGTAGACCATTAGCCTGACCCAGCAGTGTTCTTCAATGGCAACTTCAGAGTCTGATTTTGTTCACTGAAGTCTAGCCTCAAAACAGCCCATCAGTTTGATATCCTTTTTCTTCTTGGTGTTCCGGCTTTTGGATTTCCTGGCGTGCTATGGTCCATGGGGTCACGAAGAGTCGGACACGACTAAACGACTAAACAACAACCCTTTAAAGGGAACATGTATTCTGGAGTGGATTATATGACATACTAATGGCAAAACTCTCCCCCCCCCTTTGCCCTGTCGCCAGATCAGTGTGGTGAACTACATTGAACGAAGAGCAAAAGCAAGCGGTGACCAACTCTTCTTTGTTGTATTTGAATGGAAAGACCCTTTTATTCAGGAAGTTCAAGATGTGAGTAAACTAGATGCAAGGTTTTCTGGTTTGTTTCTCTTAAGAAGCCAAACAGAAATGTCCACAACGATTGGAAATTGAGTAGATGGCTTTAATTGGGGTTGTTTAAAGAATGCGTGACCGGGAAGGTGGGAATTGGGAAGCTGTATGGACTAGTCCCGTTCCCATGACAATGTGTGCCATAGCCATCCCTCTCCCCTGCTGTCCAAAACTTGACAGGCACGGGAAGGGGCTCTATGGGAGAGCCAGCATGGTGTAATGGTTAGAGTGTCAGACTAGGATCTGGGAGACCTGGGTTCGAATCCCCACTGAGCCAGAAAGCTCACTGCGTGACCTTGGGCCAGTCACTGCTTCTCAGCCTAATCTACCTCCTAGGGTTGTTCATAGAATTGTAGAGTTGGAAGGGACTGCAAGGGTCATCCAGTCCAACCCCCTGCCCTGCAAGGATCTTTTTCCCAATGGGGGGCTCAAACTCATGACCCTGGGATTAAGAGCATCATGCTCTATCCTAACTTGGTGACTCTCAGCTTTAAAAGTATGAGGATCCATCATGGAAGAGGATTGCATTTGAGGCAAAATGTGAATGCTCACTACTCACCGCTACCTGCACATTCCAAAACAAGGTTAGGATAACTTTTCCTTGATGCTAAATGCTATGTTTGTACAAGTAATGTCATCGCTGTTTTTAATATGGAAGGACCACTGAAATGTGCCACCTTGAACTCCTTGCAAGGGGTATAAATTAAATACAAATGTGCCCATGTATGTGTGTAGAAGTTCTCCACACAAGCAAGGCCCCCTAGACCAATTAGCACCCCCCCATGTGAAGGAGCTTATATCTACCGTATTTTTTCACTCCATAAGATGTTCCTGACCATAAGACGCACTTAGTTTTTTTCAGAGGAGGAAAACAAGAAAAAAAATTCTGAATCAAATGTTGTACTAAACTATTTAATAAACAACCGGTCCCACCGCTGCCTCTTGCTGGGGCAGGCACAGGAGGTGCGGTTGGGAGGGGTGCTGCGCTGTGCCTCTCCCAACCGCGGCTCCTATGCGGGCTCTTGCAAGCGGCAGAGGCGGCAGAGGGATGAGCGGCCCGAAAGGGCTGCTTTCGGGCTGCTCGTTCCTCCACCGCCACTGGGAGCCATGGCTCCGGTGGCAGAGGCACCCCTCTGCTTGCGACTGCAGCGGCAGCCGAGGGATCCCACTGCCGTCCAGTGCCTTCGCTCCATAAGACGCACAGACATTTCCCCTTCCTTTTCAGGAGGGAAAAAGTGTGTTTTATGGAGCGGAAAATACGGTAATTGCATACAGATCTTCTGCACATGGCATGGGAGAAGAATGACCACCATTGGCATTGGGACCCCTCCATTGGCACCATTGGCACCCTTCTGAGTGATCCCCCCTCCCCATCCCCACCCCTCCCCACCCCTTCTCTACATAAGTGCCTGGAAACTTCCATTTCACTGTATCTGAAGAAGTGTGCATGCACACGAAAGCTCATACCAAAATAAAAACTTAGTTGGTCTTTAAGGTGCTACTGAAGGAATTTTATTTTATTTTATTGGCATTGGGAGTTGGATTAGCCCACACAACTCTATGACCCCCTTCCATCAACACACGGGAGGAAGAAAGTAGGCTCTGTTTCATCTCCAGAAGTGCCCACACTTTGACTTAGCTTGATATGCAAACTATGCCTGTACGTAGGTTCCTGCCTCAATCATTGATGGTGAAGGATCACCAGATAGCAGGCTTGGAAAGACTGCTTGAAGCCTTGATGCTTTTGGGAAAGGTTCTTCAGAGAAACAGCTTTTTCTGTTTTGCCTCCAGTATTAAGAGGCAGCGTGGCTCTGAATACAAGTTACTGGGGAACAAGAACAAGAAAGGGCTATGAAACACAGTGGCAACTGGATGCTGGATCAGATAGGTTTTTGTCTTATCTGATCAGTGGGGCTGTTACAATCCCAAGAGGGCAATTTATTCCCAGCCCCTGGACATGTAGGATTGTGCATGGAGGGAAATGGTGTTGGAGTGAGTGCAACTTTTCTCTCTTGGGTGGCTGGGATGCGGTGGGGGGAGGCTGAAGCTATGAAGAGCCTTCACTTGCGGTAACTACAAATCAAAATATTAGTTAAAAAACCTGCAGTGAAGGTCAAAAATATATAGCTATGAGGAAGAAAACCTGCATTGTAAACGTATCTCTTTCTCAACCATAGCCTTTTCTTTCTTTCTCAATAGATTGTCACTGCAAATGCTTGGAACATGATTGCAATTCTGTGCGGCATTTTCTTGGCTTTGTTCAAAGCAGCCGATTTTGCCAAACTCAGTGTGAAGTGGATGATAAAAATCCGGAAGCGACACCTTCAGAGAAGAACTCAAGCCTTGAACCACATAAGCTGAGGGCTGAGCGCTACTGAGTTTTCTATTATCACTGGGGAACACCGGTGGGCCTGAGACTAAACTAGCCTTCAGGTACCTTGGACAGAAAAGCTGCAATGGCAGAAGGATGACTTGCTTAACTGGAGTACAATACACTGGACACTTGGAAGTTTTAGAAAACTGTATAAGAAGCTCCTTCTAAATCCATGCTCTTTTCTAGAAACCTGAGTTCCTTTGACTAAGCTCTGAACTTCTAGGAAGATTCCCAAAACTATATTTAACCCTATTTTAACAGAACTCACAAGGAGGATAGATTGACAGGGCCCTTAGTTTGCAGGGAAACAGAACTGGCCTCTTTTAAACACATTTCTGCCTATGTTAAAATGGGATGTCTGCCTCAGAGTTAAGATTAGTAAGTCATGTTGCATGCCCAAGGCACAGTTTTTGTCTCTTGGGTCTTCAGTTAATATCTCAGGGGAAAAGACTCCAGCTTTAAGGGCCTACAGGACTTCTGGTTTAAGATAGGCTGTCAGTCAGTGGGTGGTATTGTGCTAGAAGAACGATTATCTGAATCTTAAGGCAGAGAAATCTCCCCAAGCATTGCTCTAGCAGAGAGGCACACCTCAACGGATGAAAGTATATTACTAGTAAAATTCTGGGCACTAGTTGTGTATTGGATCAGTGTTAATCTCTTGACTGACCCAAGTGATGGAAATTAATATGGTCAACAGTGGCTGACTATATGGTATTAATAGCAGTTTCAGCCTTCGGCATTCCCTCCTGAAGGAGTATGAACTCCACAGTGCCTGCCTCTAATTCACATTCAACTTGCAGTTGCTTCAGGATGACAAATAGACTAGATTGACCTTCACTGAAGTTAGCATTGAAAGGGGTTCTCTCCGCAAAACAGAAGCACTGGAATTTTATCAAGCTTTCCTATTGGATTAAAATGTATTTGTGTTCTGAAGATTTTTGAGTAAAATTAAACCTGTCTCCTATGCTTACCTTTTCAAACTATTCTTGTTGGTCCATTGGACAGGCAGGGCCCTCCAACTTTCAGACTCATTGTCTTGCCTGCATGAGAACAGGGCACAACGGGTACAATTCTGCTGTGTGATAGTAATGAGAGTTGTGCGGCTGCAGAAGCAAAAGTGCACACTGAAAAGCTAGTGAATATTAGACTAACATCTTGCCTTCATTGGTTCTACAACATGAGCAGAACCTAGCCAGTTAGTCAAAATGCTAGAGAAGCATTGTTAACTATCTCAGTTGCCCACCACCATGAGAAATTCCTAATAGAAAATCCGTGCATATTTATAAACACTGTACACAAGGAGCTCCTGCTGGTTTTTTTTATTGTGGCGGTGGGGGAAATAGTCACCAAAGAACCCCCTGCTTCCACTGAATCGCACCTTGTGTTCTCTGGACAAAGGCTCATTTAGAACTACACCAGAGACTTATGTACATTCATTTCTTCTGCCAACTTCTCTCCTTTTCAGTTTCACAGCCCATATTTTGTTCAGTCCTTTCATTATATTTTACATAAAATTGAATACCTTTCTTGAGAGCCCTTTCCACCCCCCAAAACACAACCAACCTTCTGTCTGGCATGGTAAAGCTACAAAGATGGTAATATACAGCACTAATTACAAACATAAAGACTTTATTGATGCTGCTCAATCCCTCAATCTTTCAATACAAAACCATTTTCCGCACAATTGCAATTTAAGAGACTGGAATGGTACTCTGATAGAAAGTTCTGCAAAAAAAAAAATTAAACACCCCACCTGATCAAGTAAAAAACAGACAAGACTTCTAGAGTCAGCTTCCCATCTTAAATAAGCACACTGTATTTTTCTTAAAGCGAAACAAGGAACTGTTTTGTCACACAGATGTTTCTATACCCGAATAGGAATTGCACCTTTGATAAGAGACTGGACCATCTTGAAGAGCCAAGTTGAAAGCAAAAGCTGCTAGGCTCTCTACGAGGAGTCCTGAGCTAAGTTAGGAGCTCCATTGATTGGCTCCACCCCCAGTTACAGGACCAGACAGATAATGACTGAATTCTCACTAAATAGAGACATGAGAGCCAAGCACAGCACAGCAACTGTTGGAGTGGAAGCCAATGACAGTTTCTCTTTATCCAATCACAGAACTCACATGTGCTGTATTGTATTTTTAACTTGTGCTTCATTTACACTCCATCCCCATAGCGCTTTGCTCTCTGAACCTCTTTATGTAGGAATAGCTCTGAAATCTGTAGTGGACAGATTATGAATATCTCATTCAGATACAGATTGCTATTCAATCCTAGACACATTTACTCAGAAGCAAGCCCTATTAAGTTCAATGGGGCTAGCTCCCATTTAAGTAGGAATACAGCTACAGAATTAATTTGAGAAAATACAGAAAACCTAGAAGTTTCTTCCAGAATCTCAGCCAAAGTCTGGAGTAATGTGAAAGCACACGGGAGGGAAATGTAAATAGCTGACTTCTATGCCTATGTGCAACACAATAAAAAAGAGAAAAATTCAAGTCATAATTTTCACCACTCCCATAATTAAATCACACACATCATGGATGATAAAATTCATTTCTATGAAATGTCAGAAGTGACAATATATCAATGATTAGAGACAAATTTACAATATGCTGTGGTAAATAATGTCACATTCAATTATTGTATTTAAGTTCAAAAAAATCATTTACATTTTGCCAGAGGGGAAAAAATGGCCATTTCAAATATACTGATGAGGTTTTTCTTTTGCATTTTTACATAGTTTTTAAAAAATGTGTATAAAACATGCCTCACAAAGAGAGGCTCTCTTTCTGATTTGGCACTTGATCATTTTGTGCATTTGCCACGGAGGACGTGTTGCTTGGCTGGTCAGACACAGCGTTCTTTAGTTTTAGTTCTTCCAGCTTTTGCCACAGTTCTTCACGTTCCAGCTCTTTCTTCTTCTCTCTGTAGAAAAGTACAGTAAAGCAATGTGAGTCTTTGGTCGCTGTGCACTCAATGAGTTTGATAAAGCAAGCGTATCAGAAGTCCTGTTTATCATAGCGTGAGCTGGTGTTCACTGCCTGTTGGTGGCTAACTGGCAGCTTACAAGCCACATCTGACCCACAGCATCTACTAGTTCTGAAGTGGACCTCGTACACAGCTCCTGGATTGGCTCAACAGCATCATGTGAGGCACTTCTTCCCAGGTCGCTGGACTAGTAGTGAGAGATGCCCAGAGGGCTCTGGGGTGACTGTCTAATCCACTGCAGAAAAAGGTGCTGGCAGCAGAAAAGCTGCCCTCTCTGAAATAAGAGAATGCCCTAGACTAGAGGAATGTCCTTTCCTTTAATGTTGAGAGGACTGGGAAAGGGGAGGAGAGACTGAGTGACAATGTTATGAGACGAATACTCAGTGCCCCAGCAACTTGGATGGAAAAGTTATCCATTCCTTGAATAGATGTATAAGGAATATTTTAGACCGCATTTCTGCCCAAAACATCCTTCAAGGTAGCTTTTCAGTGTAAACTCAAAATCATAATGCAAATAATAAAACAATATACTGATCAACACAGGTGCAGCAAAACGCCACATATAGGAACTGTCAACAGGAAAAACAAAAGATAAAAAAAGGAACTGAAGACCCAGCGAAACAAAAAGGTTTTTTAAAGAGTATTGACTGTAGTGGAAGGAGTCACACAGATTACCTAGTGGAAAGAGTTCCACAGCTTAGGTGCTGCTACTGAAAAGGCCCTGTGTCATGTCATTGTTAGTTGCAGTTCTGACAGTGCCAGGATGCTTTTACAAGGTCTCTACCAGGCAACGCTGGCATGGTAGGACAAGGCCACAGAGCTGCCTTCCTGACCAGCATTGGGTTTGCTTGATGAGGCTATTTAGCTACAAATTTACCATAATGTCAAATTAGCATTAATTTAAAGGATGTTTTCAGGCACATTTTGTATAGTCAAAATGGAGGTGGGTGAAGTAAGTAAATACCTTTGTCTTTCTGCTTTATAAGTACTTGTGAGTTCATCAAATAGTTTCCCATTCATCTCCATCAGTGTTTTCAGCACATTATATACTAATGCCACAATGGTCCTAGAAGAAAAGGAAAAGTAGAATGTTAAATTAAGAGACCGAGATGTTGTGTTCCAACATTTGTCTTGAATGTCTGACTTTAGTTTCCATTCTGTATAAAATACAAGGCAGCAATATAATCAATTAGGTTTAAAACAGATGCTCTCTCTTGAATATCTGCAGCTTCACGACTCAACTTGTGCACTGGGGATGTTTGCCTTTGATCAATCAAGTTACAAAACACTGGGAAGGAGTTCCAGCTAATCCATCTGAACTGATTGTTACCATTGCAATATTACATAGTTCAAATATTGGAAGCATTTGGTATGCGTCACTATGTAACATCAAAATAGGGAATGCTATTTTCAACAAATTCCTATGTTCAAATAGTGTTATAAATGCCACAGTTGCAAAAAAGCAAGCACTTTCATAATGGCTGGCATTTACAAGTTAGAACTTATGTTTATCTAAAACCATTTGAAGAAACGAGAATAATTTTTGTGTGCTTTCTGAGCAGATTTGTCTACAAATTTCACTCAGTCTTTCATTCATTCTGTTACAGTATACGCCTTCTAGAGAAACACTATTTTTTCATAATCTGCGCACACACCCCCACACACACATTACTCATTGCCAGTGATAACCAAGAGCCACCATGACCCTTGGGGTCTCTTCCAACTCTCCAGTTCTATGATTCCGTGAAATGTATAGTGCAGATGGTGCCAGAGTCTTGAATCAGTTTCTGCAAGGTTAAATCCTGTCTAACCTATTTGAGTTCTTTGAGACAATCAATAGGCATGTGAATGGGGTGTTCCAACAGATATTGTGTACTGAAGACTAAAACAAAAACAAAAAAAACCTCTTGGTAACATCCCTCACCTGGGTTAAGCTTAGCGGTCAAGGAGTAAGAGGACAGATCCTCTTAAGAATCAGTAACTGGTTAAAGAACAGGAAGGAGAGGGCAGGAATAAACAGTTAAGACTCCCAATAGAGTGTTCCCTCCAATGATTTTTATTGGGACTGGTAAATGTAAATGATCTAAAGTTAGGGGTCAGCAGTGAGGTGCCCAAGGTTGCTACTGACAGCAAATTGTTCAGGTTGGGGGGGGGGGAGAGAAAGAAAGGTTATAAAGGTGCTACAAACCAATCCCTCCAAACTGGGTTGAATGGGCAGAAAAATTACTGTTGCAATTCAATGCAAGCACATTCAAAGTGATGCCCATTTGGGGCCAAAAAAGTTCTAACTTCATAGGGGTCTGAACTAGTGCTGACTAGCCAGGAAAGAGATATTGGGGCCATGACAGATAGCTTGATACAAATGCCAACCCAATGTGTAAAACAGACCAATTCCACATTTGGAATTATGAAAGGATTGAAAATAAAAATGCAGACATCACAGTGCCATTATACAAATCTATGGTGGAATTCAGCACGGTAGGTCTGCAACTGACGTGGGGGTTGCATTCTGGGGATGATGCCTGAAACCAAAATCGCATAGAGTCAAAACCCATTGTGTTCAGTGCCAGGTGGGATTGCCAAACTCATTTTTCCCAGAACCCCACCCCCTTTCGCCCCCCTTTCAAAAATTTTTCCACATGCCTAAAGCTGAATTTGCACAAGTTAAATGAACCCAAGTTGCAGGCTGACAGGTACTGTGAGATGTAGTGATGGTTACCAACTTGGACAGCTTTAAAAGCGGATTAAACAAATTCCTGGAACATAAACTATCATAACTACGGTAGTACCCTTTGTTCTACATACAGTTATCAGGGGCAGTATGAACACCAGCTGCTATGAAGCAGGAGCAGCAGAGTGCTGTTGTGCTTATGTCCTGTTTGTGAGCTTCCCATAGGGACTTGATTAGCCACTGTATGAACAAGATGCGGAACTAGATGGGTCCAACCCCTGCAATGCAGCAATATTTCACCCAATATGGGGCTGAAAACCACAACCCTGAGATCATAGAATCGTAGAATTGTAGAGTGGGAAGGGACCCCAAAGGTCATCCAGTCCAAGCCCCTGAAATGCAGGTATCTAAACGAAAGCATCCATGACCGATGGGTTAAGAGTCTCATGCTCTACCAACTAAGCTATCCCAAAACCACAGCAGTTAATGTATGAGTATCTGAAGGAACCTTTGAAAGACTGAATGCTAAAAAATACATACGGATTCCAGTGTTCTTTGGAGATCTTGTACAAACTAGCAAACATAATTGGCAGAATTTTATCAATGTTCTCCTCAATCAGACCAAGAATGTATTCATTGTTCCAGAAGTACAAAGCCCTTTCAGCAACCTGAAATATACATATGAGAATTATCAGGACCATGAGGTTGCATAGAGTCTGTTATAAAATTTGAAAATGCCATGTTATACCTGAAAATGTGAACTTGACACACACTTGGCTATCTGTTTAAAGAGAGGTTCTTGTATTTTTTTGAACTGTGTTGGTTCTATAACATCCAGGATTTCTTCAATTTCACCTAAAAACATGACCTGTTATAAAGAAAAGCATGTGGGCTTGATTCTAGTCACATCAGAAGTGGCTACACAACAGATCTATGACAAACAGTAAGTTAGTAACCAAACTCTTGAGCACTAGAGGGATGTCCCAGGGGTGGACTTCAGTGCTAAGACAATTCTTTTTAAAATATGAGTAGAATCCTACTTATTAGCAATATTACAGCTAGAATAAACAGCGTTCAGACATGCTGTTAATTATTATTTGCAACATGCTGTTAATTATTATTTGCAATTCAATATATGGAAATTAATAAGAACTGACCTCTTTCTGGCTGCATGTTTTTGGCCAAAATTTGAGCAATCCTCTGATAACCTAGGTTGTAAAAATAATTTAATAGGAGTCATTACACACCCGTTAAGACTGATTCATACATTCAGCCACCCACAATGCACAGAAAGACTAACTTAAGTTTGAGTACTATAATTATAAAAAATTTAGATAAATGCATCTTGGCTTTGAGTGCAGTTCTATTCCAGTCGTATCTCAAACTGTTTTAGCTCCGTGTTTTCGAAGGATAATTCATACATTTATTAGTGTTATAGAACACTGCCTTGTCGTGGCGAAGGGGCTTGAACAACTCAGAGAAGCTATGAGCTATGCCATGCAGGGCCACCCAAGATGGACAGGTCATAGTGGAGAGTTTTGACTGAACGTGATCATACCTAGAGCAGGAACCGGCAAGCCACTCCAGTATCCCTGCCAAGAAAACTCCATGGACAAAGACAACAGGCATCTAAAAGTTATGATGCTGGAAGGTGAGCCCCTCAGGTCGGAAGGCGTCCAACATGCTACTGAGGAAGAGCGGAGGACAAGTACAAGTAGATTCAGAGCTGATGAAGCAGCTGGGCCAAAGCCGAAAGGTCACCCCAGGTAGTGTGGTTGCTGACCTTGAGCCAGACATCCTGGAGAGTGAAGTCAAATGGGCCTTAGAAAGCACTGCTAATTACAAGGCCAGTGAAAGTGATGGTATTACAGCTGAACTATTTAAAATTTTAAAAGATGATGCTGTTAAGGTGCTACACTCAATATGCCAGCAAGTTTGGAAAACTCAGCAGTGGCCAGAGGATTAGAGAAGATCAGTCTACATCCCAGTCCCAAAGAAGGGCAGTGCCAAAGAATGCTCCAACAACAACACAATTGCACTCATTTCACATGCTAGCAAGGTTATTCTACAAGGCAGGCTTAAGCAGTATGTGGACCAAGAACTCCCAGAAGTGCAAGCTGGATTCCAAAGGGGCAGAGGAACCAGAGACCAAATTGCAAACATGCGCTGGATTATGGAGAAAGCTAGAGTTCCAGAAAAACATCTACTTCTGCTTCATTGACTACACAAAAGCATTTGACTGTGTTGACCACAGCAAACTATGGCAAGTTCTTAAAGAAATGGGAGTGCCTGATCACCTCATCTGTCTCCTGAGAAATCTCTATGTGGGACAAGAAGCTACAGTTAGAACTAAATATGGAACAACTGATAGGTTCAAAATTGGGAAAGGAGTACGACAAGGCTGTATATTGTCTCCCTGCTTATTTAACTTATATGCAGAATTCATCATGCGAAAGGCTGGACTGGATGAATCGCAAGACGGAATTAAGATTTGATGACACAACCTTTAAATTTGATGACACAACCTTGATGGCAGAAAGTGAGGAGGAATTAAAGAACCTTTTAATGAGGGTGAAAGAGGAGAGTGCAAAATATGGTCTGAAGCTCAACATCAAAAAGACTAAGATCATGGCCACTGGTCCCATCACCTCCTGGCAAATAGAAGGGGAAGAAATGGAGGCTGTGAGAGATTTTACTTTCTTGGGTTCCATGATCACTGCAGATGGTGACAGCAGTCACGAAATTAAAAGACGTGTGCTTCTTGGGAGAAAAGCAATGACAATCCTAGACAGCATCTTAAAAAGCAGAGACATCACCTTGCCGACAAAGGTCCGTATAGTTAAAGCTATGGTTTTCCCAGTAGTGATGTATGGAAGTGAGAGCTGGACCATAAAGAAGGCTGATCGCTGAAGAATTGATGCTTTTCAATTATGGTGCTGGAGGAGACTCTTGGAAGGAGTGCTCACTGGAAGGACAGATCGTGAAGCTGAGGCTCCAATACTTTGGCCACCTCATGAGAAGAGAAGACTCCCTGGAAAATACCCTGATGTTGGGAAAGATTGAGGGCACTAGGAGAAGGGAATGACAGAGGATGAGATGTTTGGACAGTGTTCTCGAAGCTACCAACATGAGTCTGACCAAACTGCGGGAGGCAGTGGAAGACAGGAGTGCCTGGCATGCTCTGGTCCATGGGGTCACGAAGTTGGACACGACTAAATGACTAAACAACAAATCTTATATTATTCTCTTGGAATTCAACCCAAGGCTTTTAAAAGGCTGAATTTACTTTTCTATCTGTACAAAAATGTACATGGTAACTTTAAAAACCATTTACACATTACACAAGAAACTACAAGGAGTCAGATAAACCATTAGTCCATCTAGCTCACTCTGTGTCAGAACCATGCTACCAATAGGAGTCTTTCCCACTTCCCAATTATTTGGACAAACACTGATCTTTCAACAAACACCAAAGGAATACGCCATTCCTTAATTTTCAATCTTAAATTGATTTAACAATACAGTACCTTTATTCAGGTTTCATTTTGTTGTCTGTATTGCACATATTAACAGAAATGTGGGATACAAATTTTACTGGTATACTTACTCATTTCGGGACAAGAAATACATGTAATGCTAGAAATATCTGTACTAAACTCCACTTTTTCATGTAGGTCAAATGTTTATCAATATCAGCTTTGTTAAACAGATCTGGTCCACCATAAACACTGCTTAATGTAAAATTCCCAGAGGCGAAAAGTATACTGTAGTAATCTTGAGATTCTTGCTAATTCAATTATTTTAATTTGTTCAGAATTCAAGCAAAGTCAAGATCTATGACTTAGGCAATTCCTATTAACAAGCAGTCATGCTTGCAAAATTTGGCATGGTTTAGTGGCCAAATCATTATTTGTAGTCACATTGACCCTTCCCTGCTTCTAAATCCTGTGGCACATGTAGACAAGGTGGGCATGTTTTCATCTCCTACGAATCTTTGGGAGCTGAACAAACATAGTGGAACCAATATTATTATTATTTAAACCAAGTGCACCAAAAAATTTCAAACTGAACATACATCACTTACCGGTTCGGTTAACGTCATATCTTTTTCCAGGAACTGAACAACACAATAGGCTAGCTAAAACACAGATAAAGGTTTAAATGTTTTGTTGAAAAAGATAATATTGCACATATTTTCACTGTTTTAAAAGGCAATTAAGCATGTGGCCCATACATGGTGATTACTAAATCTACAGAAAATGAGACTAATATAAAACTCTGGCTAAACTTTATGATCTGAAAGATCTGGATTCAAATTCAGATCTCGAGCACTCCATTCTTCTCTGCTATGAGGGGAGAGGAACAACTGGTCCAGGAGAGCTTCAAATAGAGGATCTCCTGGTTTAGTGAAAGTTGGTTGTCCACTTTCCTCCTAGTCAAGGTAAGACAGCCAGGAGCATGCAACCGAAGTATGGGAAGGGGGCGGGAGAAAGAAACTATATACTAAGAAGAAGAATATGAGCATCACTGCTGACATTGTCTGTAGTAGTAGTAGTAGTAGTAGTAGTAGTAGTAGTAGTAGTGAATTCATTACTGTAATTGCCTTCTAAACCACTGTCTGAAGGCAATTTACAGATAAGAAAATTAAAAACAAGAACAAATCTATTTAAAAAAAGAAAAAAACCCTAACAAGAGGACACTTGTGGTAAAGACCCATTTTATCGACCTGTGGCAACTCAGTTGGATGGGTGGCATTTATTATTATTATTATTGGTGTTATTGTGTTATTTCATCTTTCTTTTTATTATGTATTTTGTGTTTTTATCTTGTATTTTAATGTTGTGAACCACCCTGTGTGATCTATGGATGAAGGGTGGTATACAAATTTAATAAAATAACAACAACAACAACAACAACAACAACAACAACAACAACAACTTAAAGCCATGTCTCCCAGGTGCATGCTTTACTTTTCTAAACTGTAATATATAGGTCAACTGTAACAAATCCTGTACATTCCTAGAATCAATCAAGTACATGAGAAAATTAAGTATATAAAACAGAGAAAACAATTATAACAGACAAAAAATAAAAGGCAAGAAACTATAAAATAGGCATATAAGGTGAGTAGTTGCACACGAGTCCAAGTAAAGATTATCAATTTCATCAGATCGTCAAGTACAGTATAGTTTCAGATTTGCCAGGCTTGTGACGAGGGTTGCCTTGAATCTGAAATATTTCTAAAACCTTAAACTAAAGTAAGCTAACTTTTTCAAAAAATAACAAATAAAAATAAGATCATGTGGTCATATCTGCATAGCCTAGAGCAGGCATCCCCAAACTGCAGCGCTCCAGATGTTTTGGCCTACAACTCCCATGATCCCTAGCTAACAGGACCAGTGGTCGGGGAAGATGGGAATTGTAGTCCAAAACATCTGGAGGGCCGAAGTTTGGGGATGCCTGGCCTAGAGTATTCCAATCAAGATTAAAATCCAGTAGCATTTACAGACAGACATACCTGTGCATGAAATAAAGCTAGCGCCTTTGCAGTATGCATAGGGATGAGAACCTTCATAAGGAACTGCTTATGTTCTGCCTTCAGTGGCAATGCAAAACCATTGATAATACTGTAGGGGGGGAGAAATTAGACAGGAAAGATTATTACTGTATCGTTTTAAAGGTAAAAATGTACAGTTAATATTAAAAACATAGCGTAAGATCAATCCATCAATGCACTAAATCCAAAATTTCTCTGGACTGTAAGGTTTTATTGCATTAATCCTGTTGCTGAAGACATTGACTACAGGGCAGCAAATCTCAGGAACTGTTTATCAGGCTTGCTCCTGCTTCAGCAATCAGATGACCATCCTTTCAACTAGGGGCAGCAAGTGCTTTTGATGTTACCAAAAAAACCTACAAAATCAATCCAGAGCTTAATCAATGTAGCTAAGTTTGTATCAACTCAGTGCAACTTCTAAGAACTTTTGACTTTTGTTCTCCATATGAAACACACTTCAGTAGAAGGAAAAACATGCAACTGCATGATGATCATTCCATGACAAGGGTAGAGAAGCCTATTCCACGGCATGTGCATATTGGATGTACGAACATTGAAACAGATCTGTGGGAGGGGGTTAGTTTAGATAAGAGCTCTCCAAACAGGCAAGTCATAGCAACTGGGGTGAGCCTCGGAGTGCCCCTTTTTAATATTTTGAAGATGGGCTTCAACTCAAGCACCTTACTTCCCAAATTAGGCAATGCTCCAGTTGCCAGTCACCATGAGGAATCCTCTTACTGAATTCTTTTGAAAAAGTGTTCTCTGCTTTAACAATGTTTAGATGGGACGATAGTTGAACTGGCAGAAATGGTTTTGGTGAAAGTCACCCCGTTAAGAATTTAACTATAAAACTAATGCTTTGGAGAAAGGAAGAGACAGACAGGCTGTCACAGGCATCATATTCAGCCAACCTCGGTTCCTGGCAGTTATCCCAAAGTTGCAGCATCACATGGTGTTTCTACAATTTTAGATTATGGTGTAAATCATTTAACAGGAAGCAAGGGAAAGGATTCACAACATACCAGGGCAATGCTGCAGTTATGGGATGCTCCTGAGGCCGGGTTGGAACAATGTGTTAGTACATTAGCTAAATGCAACCTGAGGCATAAAAGCTAACACAAAGGAGAAACATTATTATTATTCTGGGCCATACCAGAAATGATTATGGCAGTCCTGATTTACCTAAGGCTGGAGTTCCAAATACAAAGAGAAGGGCCAGGTTTAGCAGCAGAAAGGGAGCATGGATGATGGATGCTAAACCCTTTCTGTGTCCACTATTTATCACCCCATAGTCCCTTCATCAAGCCTTTTATATCCAACCAAGATCACTTCTGTTATGAGAGCTTGGCTGAGGGGTATTTCATTCAACGAGAAAAGCTACAAAGAGGAAAGCGGCTGCCAGAGGCCAGGGATTTGGTTCTACATTTATCACAAGCAAGCTCCACTTATGGTTACATTTCCCAACCACCTCTTTCTGTGTTTAACATACATGGAATTGCTGCTCCCATACTCAGGGAGCAAAACCAAGAACAAAATCCACCAAATCTTTTGAATGTAGCGCAGATGGCTCTGATGAGTAATAAACTGTAACAATAATGATAATACCTCTACCTGATTGGCTAACTGGTGAAAGAGTAAACCTACCTTCCTAGTATCTCAAGTAGCTCAGCAACACCATTAAAATGTTCTGTTTCATATATAAACCTGTCAGGATACATTTACAGTCAGTCAATATATGAGCAAAATGGAACACAGAAAATAAACACACACACACACACACACACACACACACACACACACACTTCAAGAGTTTCTTTTTTCTTTTTCTTTTTTGCCTAAATTTCAAATCTAAATCTAATAAATAAATGAAAATATTAAATTGCTATGGTCAGCTTCATTTTAGTCTAGAAATAAGGGAATTCATTTGCAATATTGTACAACAATGCTCTAGCACTAGAGGTAGAGAGGTAGGCTGGGGTGCATCTAAACCAGGGGTCCCCAATCTAAGGCCCGGGAGCCGGATGTGGCCCAATCACCTTCTAAATCCGGCCCGCGGACGGTCCGGGAATCAGCATGTTTTTACATGAGTAGAATGTGTCCTTTTATTTAAAATGTATCTCTGGGTTATTTGTGGGGCCTGCCTGATGTTTTTAGATGAGTAGAATGTGTCCTTTTATTTAAAATGCATCTCTGGGTTATTTGTGGGGCATAGGAATTCGTTCATTTCCCCCCCCAAAAAAATATAGTCTGGCCCCCCACAAGGTCTGAGGGACAGTGGACCGGCCCCCTGCTGAAAAAGTTTGCTGACCCCTGATCTAAGCCATATTGCATATTCGGTTTCAAGTCACCATCACTAAACATCCATTCATCCATAAAACTTGCCATATCAGCAACCAGACCTGATTAATTTCTACAATTTTAGAAAGAGGAAAACCATCAAATTGATTTTTAAAACCACAAAGAAAAGAAGACAAGTTAAACGTCTGTGCTAGAGGAATGAATATGTTATTATATCCCTGAAAATTCAATGCCACAAACATGGGCAGACACTCCACTCTCTCATACTACTCCCTCAAAAAACCCTTGCATGTTGCATATAAATTACACACATGTCTCCAGAGCTGATACACTGAAGTAGCAGGAGGTATTTGTGCTGCTGCCAGAGGAAAAGGAGAAGGGGGAGCCCCCCTTGCACCAGCTCTGGGAGTCTAGTACTAAAGACAGCACAGCAAGGCTGGAAGAAGAATGTGCAATTTCAAGCAGCAAGTACAGTTAAAGTGTTTCTTTTTTCTTTTTCTTTTTTGCCTAAATTTCAAATCTAAATCTAATAAATAAATGAAAATATTAAATTGCTATGGTCAGCTTCATTTTAGTCTAGAAATAAGGGAATTCATTTGCAATATTGTACAACAATGCTCTAGCACTAGAGGTAGAGAGGTAGGCTGGGGTGCATCTAAACCAGTACAGTTTAGACATGTACTAAAAGACATGTACTAAAAAGTACAGTTAAAGTGAAGCAGCCTTTCTATACACTGAAATACTACCGGTTTCAGCTTTTTAAAAACACATACACACTTTTCTTCATAAACCTGTATGGATAGTAGTTCTTTGATCAACTGGTGACTTTTCTAGCATTACTTTATCATTCTCCTTTTTCCTGGCCAGAACTTAAGTGTGACAGAACTTAAAGGCCTGCCTGTTTTATATGTGAATTACCACTTCACTGGGCACCTATGGCAAATATAAATGTTCCCCAGGAGCTACAGCTGATCAAGGGAAAGTATACTTATCTTTGAAGTTTGTCCCTTCAAAAGGAAAAGAAATTCCTTGCACATTCACACTTCTCCAAGTGCTAAATAAACTTCCAATGCCCAGATGTTTAAACAGTCCAAACTTATGGTTTCATGCTTGAAGCCTCCAATCTGCAAACAATGGTTGCTGAATCTGCTATCTGTATATAATACTTTATGCCTGAAACTTTCTTGTTGCCAGAGTCAGCTTTATTATCTGCAGTTCACACCTCCTCTGGCATGCAGAGGGTGAGCTGTTTCTTACAGCAGTTTTCAACTGGGGGGGGGATATGTGAGCAGAACAACTTCTGCTTGTGCAGCAGGACCTTCCACCCCTCCCCCCATGCCACACCCTAATTTCCTCCAGAGGGTTGGGGAAACTTCCAGGATAGATTATGGGGTGTGCAGGGAGAAGGGGGTGGGGGTTCCTGTTGCACGGCAGAAGTTGTTTTGCTCACATAAAGCACTACTTAGTGCTACATTGAATAAAACACCGTCTTTTAAAGCAGCTGAAGCTACCTATCTTTTAGGAGGAAAACAGACAAAAACCTGCTTTTGGATGCACTTTATTCATATATTATTCAGAAGTGGGTGAATGAGTTCACATCAGTCAATGAATTCAATAAGTTTAACTGGAATTACGGTATGTGTGCAGAGGATAGCAGCCAGGTTGCACAACATGTCAGTCTGGGATTTATGGAGAAGATAGGAAGAATGTTCTCAAGTTATGGAAAGGTACCTCAAGGGGGAGACAGTCCATATTCCCCTAGTCCTTTAACCCAGCAGCAGCTCTTTTTAAATCCATTGCTTTCAAGAGTAAAAGAAGGGTGGTTTTATTGTTTTTGTTTTGTTTAAATCCCCATACATGTGGATAAGCACCCTAGTAAAAAATTGTGGCCAAGTAATTTTATTTTTGTTAAAACACATTTGCAAGATTAATTTGTATGTTTAGTAAACAAACAAACAAACACTACATATATTATACCTGAGAAAAATATTGTTGATTTGTTTTCTGATGAAGGCTCTTAATCCAAGGAATTTGCCATAAATTCGGTGAAGCACTGTTTTTAGGAAGTCGCGTTCTCGTGGATCTTCACTATCAAAAAGCTCCAGCAGCTATTAATAAAGCATTGCTTATTACTTCAATACCCAGTAACTAAATCCCTAATGGAAATAGAAACAAGTTTGACCCTCATTCTTCCCGCCTCCCTCTAAACTATACCAAAATTAAGCACTGGATTGATTCAGTGACATGTTGTCAAAAATTACTTCACACATAAATGCAGGTCAGGGAAGCTCTCAGTGAATTCATTCTTTATAAACAGCATTACATAAGAAAGAGCAAAAGCATAGATGTTACATCAATTCATCGGGCAGGTAGGGGAACACACAAAATCTACTGCAAGGAAATACCTTTAATTGGCAACAACCAAACCACAATGTTGTGTCAAATTTCGGTTGGTCCTAATAAAAGTATTTCCCTATTTTAGAGAATAGGAACAATATTACTGCCATGTAATAAGTTCATAAAACATTTCCTTAAAACTGGTTATAATTACACCTATCTAAGCCCACCTAAGCCTCTGAAATGAATGAGCACAACCCAAAACCAAAGATAGGTTACATAAGCAAATCCTGCTAAAAATAAGTCTTAAGCATAGTTAAAAAATTTAATGCACATTATTTCAGTATGACTCAGGTTTGGGTCAATTTAACCATGAAATGAGCCCCATGTTGCTAAATTAGCTGAAGCGCTCAGTGGCAATGTAGTTTCTCCACCAGAGTTTTGTTTCTTGCTCTACACAATGATACATGCAACATTGGCTCAAATCCAGAGTTCCCATAAGCAGAACCAGCTGCTCCTGCTTTAAGTCTTCCTCCCTCTGCTTCCTGAAAAACTACTCCAGATAACTGGGGGTCCCTTCAAGACAACTTCCCTCTTCTGCCAGCGGAAGCATAGACTGGATTGAAGCTCTCCTGCAAACTAAAGAAGTCCTTCCATTTGTGGAAAAGGTTCTTTAGATACAACCAATTATCTTTATACAAAATTAGCAAATTACAAATATTTCAGATGACTATTACCTGTTGTACAAATTTCTGGTCAATGTGACGTTTCGCGATGCTAGGTTGGAAATCAGGACTTTCTAAAAACCTTAGTAAAAATTCGTACACCAGCTAGGAAAGAGTAAAACAGACACTTTAGGAAAATATACCTTTAAATGCAATAAATTCACAAATTTAAAAGTAGCAAAAAGCTTATCCACTATATAAAGGGCCAGCAGAAGTGTGTTCCGAATAAAAGTAAATGTTTTGGCTCTTAAAGAGACAGCACCTCTTTTCCTGATCTACTGTGATATTTCAGCAGCCAAGCGTAGCCTCTCTCAGGCTTGGTGCAGAGGAATGTTTTCCTGATCTCCTGTTAACCATTCTTAAGATACCAGGAGTGCTTCTGAGCCATATCCTGCCAGCAGGAGTATACAGAGTATCCAAGCCAAAGTACAAAAGAATCAAACATGAGATGACAGTTAGGTGCAGCCAGGGCAGCAAAGAAATCAAGATAAATGTAGAGAGTAGAGCAAATATAGATTTGACAGTAAGGTAATCAATAATTCTGTGAGGGTCAGGTTCAGTTGAGCTCCCTTCCAAATCTACAATTCTATGATTCTATGAAATTAAAGAATGAAAGCTGTGGGTTCAGAAAGTGACTGAGAAAAGTCAAAGCAGTAGGAGTAAACCTCAAGTTCGAGGAGTTTGGAGGTGAAAGGTAGACGGGAAATCAATATTATATAGTTACTTAGGAATGAAAGGTATATATATCATTTCCAAAACTGCTACCCTCTAGCATACTACTAGCATACTAATGCATGAAATATTAATACAGTGGAACCTTGGTTTTCGAATGTAATCAGTTCTGGAAGTCCGTTCAACTTCTGAAACATTTGAAAACCAAAAATCAAAGGGCTATCAGCAAAGTGAATGGTGAAAATGGAAAAACACGCCACAGAAGCCGTTCAATTGCCAAGGCGAATTCGAAGACGGAAGTATTCACTTCTGGGTTTTTGGTGTTCGGCTTCTGAAATGTTCGGCAGCCAAGACGTTCAAAAACCAAGGTTCCACTGTACAGAAACCGCATGAATTGGGAATACATATACAGTAGACTCTTGAGAGTCCCATGGACTGCTAGAAGATCAAACCTATCCATTCTTAAGGAAATCAGCCCTGAGTGCTCCCTGGAAGGACAGATCGTGAAGCTGAGGCTCCAATACTTTGGCCACCTCATGAGAAGAGAAGAATCCTTGGAAAAGACCCTGATGTTGGGAAAGATTGAGGGCACTAGGAGAAGGGGACGACAGAGGACAAGATGGTTGGACAGTGTTCTCGAAGCTACGAACATGAGTTTGACCAAACTACGGGAGGCAGTGGAAGACAGGAGTGCCTGGCGTGCTATGGTCCATGGGGTCACGAAGAGTCGGACACGACTAAACGACTAAACAACAACAACAACAACATACAGTAGTTACACAAAGGAACAATATACCTGTATATGGGGCCATGAAGCTTCTAACGTAGGCTCATCTTCTTCTGGATCAAAATCCGGATTATCACTTGGTGGAAGTGTCCTGAAGATATTAGAACCAATCTGGAACAATATAGATATGTTTTAAGCTAATTTAATTGTGCCTAAAATAGGGCACAAATATTTATTTTAATGTATTTATATATTTTTAATTATTTATTGCATTTAGACATATGACATGCAAGAGTTACATGAAGTGAGAATTAATTTAAAACAACAGTATATGCTCAGAAAAAAACATTTCTGACTACATTAGCAAGATGTGTTATGATGTAAATTGTTATAGATATGAAATGATGTATAATAGTGTATATGTTTGGATTGTTGACCATTAGTAAAAAGGATTTTGAATAAAAAAAAATAATTTATAGGAATTTATAGGGAGCAAGGGAGAAAAAGGAAAGTTAAAATATATACTTCATGCACACCAAACAGTAAACTATGGGTACTGTTCTGCCATATACCTCATTATTTGTATAATCAACAAAATCACAAAATGCAGAAAAATTATTGTGTTTCTTCTGGCCTCTTGCTACTTATAATTTTTGTGTCAGTTTTTCCAATAATGCTGTTTACCAAATTACATTATACCATTGATCCATAGTCAATAATTGTAGTGCTTTCCATGTCCTTGCAATGGTTGTTTCTACAATGGTTAATAGATGTGTTATAAATTCTTTATTTCTAATTTGTAACATATCAAAACTATAAAAATTAAGTAGAGCTAGTCCTGAAGTCATGAAAACTTTGCCTTGTAATTAAAATACTTATGTAAATGCATTTTTCCAAAACCTTTCCATTTTTGGACATTCCCAACACATGTGCTGATATGTCCCTATAATAGGACATCCTCTCCAATGCATGGGAGATCTGTTTGGTTTTAGATTAGTACCAGTCATGTACAATTTTAAGGGTTCTTTCTCTTGTTGCCAATATAGATTTATATGGCACTTTTACCCCCTACACAGTTCCATGTTTCTTCAGTTTTTAACTTCCAATTCAATAACCAGCACCTTCTCAAATTTCGCTGAGGGCAAAACTGAATCTCTATAATAGATTTATAGAAAAAATGTATTAATCCTTTTGTCATTATATTTTCTTCAACAATTATTTTCTCATATGTCATTAATTATCTTGTGGCTTCATTTTTAACCTGGGAATTTGTTAAAAGGGACCTTAATTGGTAACTTAATAGCCATGGCATTTCCATAGTTCCCAACTGAATCTGCATCTCTTTGATGGTAAGTGGTCATCCATCTTTATAAAAATCTTTCAAATAATGCAGCCCCCCCCTTTCTGCACATTATATTAATAAAAGGAACAAGAAGTAGACACTGGAATCAAGGTCAGGGCAAAAGTGTCCCAGTGGAAAACTTATAACAAGAGATTGATGGAACATAAGGAAAGTAGGGATGGAAAGCAGGATAAAGGACAAGCCCAGGGGAGGAGGCTAGTAATGAAAAGGGTGTCAAAGCTCCTGTAGCAACAGTCCCATCCAGTATACTCTGAAGTATTCTATGGAAGATGGGAAGTGACTACAGCATCAAAAATTGACACTTGAAATAATAATGTATCAAGAAGTTTTTAATAATAAGCAGCCAACAAAGGAAGGAGCCACTGGAGTAAAGGGTAGGGAACAGAAGATATTAAAGATGGCATTTTGCTACTTCCATGTGTCTGTGAAGCCCCAGTGACCACTTTTGTCCAGTGATCATACTTCTGCTTCTCCTGGTTTTGAAACCTGAAACAAATGCTGCCTGCATGCTCTTTAAACATTAATTAGAAAGGAGACTATTTGAGATGCTTCTCTTCATAGACTGTGGGGCTGATATTTAACATATTGTCTACAGGGAAAAAGACAAATAGTGATCAAGAAAAATGGTAGGTTTTGTTGTCATGGATTACTGGTTTGAATAGAGCAGTTCAAATCAAGTTCTGTTCAACAGTGGGCACAGAGTCAGACAATAAGATTATTATTTTGACTTAGCCATGGTATTTACACACATTCAGTCTCCTTATCTGCTCAAGATTTGATAAAGAATTCTCATGCTGCCAGTTTCACATTTTCTTCTTATACTGCAATGCCAGGAGCAAAAACCTTCTAGTTTCTGTACCAAAACCTTAATAAATCTATGGCCTAAGTGGGCAACTTTCAAATTTCACAGAGGTTCCAAGTGTATAAAGTTTAGCTGAATGTTATATTAAATACATGTAAATGTTATTCACATGTATCATAAGGGTTGAGCACTTTCAAGGTGAATTTGACAGATGGTGCTAAAAAGAAGCTGATTAATCTACAGCTGCGAAACAAAGAGATAGATAGATAGATAGATACAGATACTTTATTGTCATTGTACATAGTACGAGATTGCATGCCATCCCATAAAAACAAAAACAAAAACACATACACACACATCGCAACTCCCCAAGATCATATTACTTAGGACAATATGATGAACTATTGTTTTAATGGAATACATTCACTGCTGTTGTGAAGGCACAATGTGCCTCTGCTTTACAATTTACAATAATAAATTCCCAGACCTCTCATGGAAATTGTTGTTAAAAGCATCTTTGAAGATAAGGAATGAAAGGTCAAATGTAGAACTAAAATTTCAGGAAAATATCTGTTCAGAAAGAGAATCTTACATGTTATTTGTCTGGGGGCATTAGGAATGAAAGTATTGGTTTCACCTGCCCTAGAAATTTATCCAGAAATGCTGGATATGCTCCTAACATTGTAGGAGTCTCACTTGGCCATTACTGGCTTTATCTCTGGAACATCCAAGGAAAGCACTGGTAGAGACAGGAGCACAGTTCAGACATCATGCTAGATTAAATGCAAGACCATGGACTGACAAGAGTGAGCACCTTAGAGACTCGCATGCCACTTATACCTCTGTCCACCTTTAATGACAACTATGATTGTATTTATTGCATACCTAATCTACATCTTTACATTTTCCTTATTCTCCCCCCCCCATTTTTCCTCATTTTCCTTATTCTAACTACTTGTCAGGTTAGGAAAAGAGGTCAAAGACATTTGGCAGCCATGATCTTTTCTGAGCTATCACTTAGCCAGAAATGTCATGGCAACTTTTCCTACCTGGTGCTGCTACTGAATGGCAGATCAGTGCGTAAGACTAGTCTCATGAAGCAATTGACATGGTGTGTATTACTGAAGCCTTGGTGGGTGAACTGAGCAGGCCTGACCTGACTCAGTGGTTCTGGTTTTTTTAATTTGTGAAGGAGCTGCTTTGCTCTAAAAATGTAATAGGTCTTTTACATATTTTGCAGGTCTTCACTGAATACATATTAATAATCTAACATTGCACTGCATTATAGATCTTTAACTTTGTGTATGCTGTAAACACACACACGATCACACCCACCCACCAAGGAGCTAGGACCAGTCCTGCTATAATCTGAATACCTGTCAACATCCAGAGGGGTAGCTGTGTTGGTCTGCTGCAACACACACAATAGCTTAAGGCACCTTAAAGACTAACAGATTTACTGTAGGAAAAGCTTTAAGTCTGCTGAAGCAAAAACAACAGCTGGGGCACCATAAAGACTAAAAGATTTATTATAGAGCAAGCTTTAAATCTTCAAGGTGTCACAAGGGTGTTTTAAGTAAGTTTAATTAACCTAGCAATAAACTAATATAGGTATCTAATTCAAAGACTAGGGTTGAACACATGGGAAACTAATTTGGTTTTCAGCCATTTCTAGAATTAATGAAATTCTAATCATAGTATATGCACTATGAAATTGCATATACCCAAAAGTTACAAAAAGGTTTGGTCCAGAACTATACATTTCATATTGGTATTACATTGATCTACAGTAGATCCTCTCGGGACACAGGTGGCACTAAACCACAGAGCCTAGGGCTTGCCAATCGGAAGGTCAGCAGTTCGAATCCCTGCAACGGGGTGAGCTCCCATTGCTCGATCCCTCCCATTGCTCCGGCCAACCCAGCAGTTCGAAAGCACACCAAAGTGCAAGTAGATAAATAGGTACCGCTCTGGTGGGAAGGTAAACGGCGTTTCCATGTGCTGCTCTGGATTGCTAGAAGCAGCTTAGTCATGCTGGCCACATGACCCGGAAAAACTGTCTGCGGACAAACACCGGCTCCCTCGGCCAGTAAAGCGAGATGAGAGCCGCAACCCCAGAGTTGTTCGCGACTGGACTTAACTGTCAGGGGTCCTTTACCTTTACCTTTTACAGTAGAACCTCTACTTACGTCCCACTCTACTTAGGCCCATTCCAAGTCACAACCATGACAAACCCGGAAGTAAACACCATGTTTATTGCGTTTCGAGAAGCGACTGCCGCTGTCTGCACAATGTTGGAGGCAGCAATGCTTCCGAATGACTGTTGGTGGAAACCATGGAAGGGGAAAGTGCTCATGCTCATTTTCTGCATATTTCCCACAGGAATCTATCTGGTTGGCCACTGGGCTGATCCAGCAGGCTAATCTTATGTTCTTAAGAGATATCCTGAAAAGCCTGCTACCAAAATTGATTTCATTCATTTTTACAACATTTTTGAAATCTGGATTACTGTTTAGGAACAATACATCTTTATTTGATCATCTTAATTATGTTTTTACTTGGTCAACAAAGCTTTTTCCAGGATTCCTGACCAGCATCATCCACATTGCATAGTGAGAAACATTGCAGTTTGCCTGCTTTTCTACCACTGTATACTTGGACACTTGTTTTCCAGGAACAGAGACAATGATAATTGTAAATGATAATGCCAGAGTTACTAAAGATAAAGCAACTGATAACGTGGACTCTAATCCATGAAAGTTTATGCCATGGTTAATTTGTTACTGTTCAAGATGCCAAAGCACTTTCTTTTTTTTTTGCTGCAACAGACTAACTGTGCTACCCATCTGGAAATTAAAGACAAAGATTAAACTTGTAAATTTATATAAACAATGGGTGCAATCCACAGCCAATAAAATCAACAACAGATTTACCATTAACTTCAATAACCACAAGCAAGATTTCAACAATACATTTACAAGCATTAAGTTGTGAAGTGTCATATCTTAATTGACATGTTTCATATAAAATGTTGTTGGACTCTAAATAGTCATCCCTAAAAGGGAATAAAAGCTGACCATTGCTCAATAATATTACATTTAAGATAGTTAACCAATATGTGCACTTTAAGATAGTTTAAGATAAGTAACTATCTACGATAGTTGATCAATATGTGCACTTCAACTATACTGAGGCTAAGGTTGTGGTGTACATACTTCTTTTTACTCTGTATTCAGTGCTCTCCAACTGCTGGTTTGTTGTGTACACACAACTTTAGCCACATTCCTCATCTATCCTGTCACTTCTTGAGAAATTCTGCATTTGCCCCCAAACCAGCTTTGATCCAATATGAAAATGCAAGACACAAGAAGACATCCACGCTCCTTCTCCAGCCATTGGTGTGGAGAGAAAGCAGGTGACTTGGAAACACATCCAACTATACTGATGAACACTGTGGAAATGCAATCTGAAATACAGTTGGGAGGGGGTTTAGGCTGTTAATGTGTGCACAGCCTAAGTAACTTTACAGGTGTGACTAACATGCTACAAAGTCCTACATATTAAGTAGGAAAAGGGACAAACATTTTTGCAAATCGTTAGAAGCCAATATTGTGGTGCTTAGTGGGCAGCCATACATTTATATTATACACTAGCTGGCCCTGCCACGCGTTGCTCTGGCTCATCCCTGTGACTCCCCCCCCCACTCTGTCACGACCCATGACCTATTCTGCCCCCTCCTCCCCACCCCACCCCGGTTCATCCCCACCCTGTCCTGACCCATGAGGCATCGCCCCCCTCCCCTGTCACATCCCTGTGACTGGTGCCAGTCCCCTCCCTGAACAAGTGCACATTCAAAAATCAAGCAAACATTTTTTACACCAGCATTTGTTCCTTTGCACTGTCTGTTTTGCACTAACAATGAAGGGTCAATGTGATGTCAGGAGAAGGAGCTGCAAACTAAATTGCTGTTGTTGGAGGGAGAGAAATGACTGTTTAAAGCTACAATTTCTTCTGAGACACAATTCTATATATAGGAAGAGACTTCTAAAGGGTATGAAATTGCTGGGAGAAAATTGAGGTATAAAAGTAGCTAGAGCAAAAGCAATCTATTGATCAAGATGTGAACTTTTCCTGCTTCAGGAAAACATAGAACTGGAAACATGGGAAGAGGTTTAGCAACTTTCTCTTGGCCTCTTACGGCTTAAGGAGACATGGAACAGCCCTAGTCTGGCTCTCACACACCTTTACCTCTCCCACTCCTGTGTGGCCAGGAGAAGTAGAAGCTTCTGCTTCTGTGCTTGCTTAATAGAAGCTTTTTGTACAGACTGCGTAAACAAACTGTAGTAATATAAAATATGTTTAGCTTCAAACAAGAGAACTCAATCTGTAGTTTTTGAAGCTATCTTATCTGAAAGTAACCACAATTAAAATTAACTACAGTTCTAGGTCAAGCTAACACAGGAAGCTGTGGTAAAGCAAAAGCTCCCAAACTCCTCCTCCTCCTGGGTGTGGTGCCCACTTAACCATAGTTTAGTGTGACATCCAAATGCAGCCATTGTTCTCTCCAGCTATAACCTTTGAGCTCTAATCCTTCATTCTGCAGTAAAAGAGCGACAAACAATGAACCCATTCCTACATCCATGTCACCTAGGAGTCTATGGTTGTCATGCAACTAAATGTAACCAATTTTAATCCGTTACAATTTAACAGCAAGTTAACAGGTAGTGTCAGCAAAAAATTTGTTCTGCCATAGAAAAATTAATACAGAACACAGACTATACTTAGCAAAAAATATTGGGTGTCATTTTTAAATGTTTGCAAGAAGAGTATACTTCAGGTGTTTTACTTACCATTTTTACTATATCAGAATATGCTGATTCAACTAACACACCACGATGTGTTGAAACATATTCCACCAGTTCATTCAGTGTTGCTCTTTTAATTTCTTTGCTTCTCAAGTCAGAGACAGAGTCCATGAAATCAAACAATACACAACACTGCTGTAACTTCTGAGAGAAGAGGTCTTGCTGTTCATTTGAGGTGGCATCTATAAAGGAAAAAAGGCTGCAGAATTAGAATTTAATTCCTGTAGAATTTATAGAAACCAATATAACTTCCATCTCAACAGCAACAAACTAACACCAAGCAGGAAATATCAAATCCAATGTTCTATTAGCAGACATATAATTGTTACTTTATGTATAGAGCCCCTTCTTCAGCAGCACTAGCTGAACTGTAACATATTTATATGTTTTAATTTTTCTAATTCTGATATGGTCCTCTTTCCATGATCCTGAGGAAAATTGTACAGTATTCCCAGGTTCTAGGAAATGCTCTTAGGTTTGCTACAAAGTCAGCCAGTGCAAATTGCCCATGCATTTAGTGAGCAAGGGTTCTTTCTTGAGGAGGAATGCAGAACCAGCTTTCTACTGGCTAGAGAAGTGGTTCTCAAACTATTTTCTCTGGACCACACTTGCAGAATAACAATTTTCTCATGCCACGCTGATTTTTTATTAATAAGAAATACATTGGAAAACAAAATGGAAGAACTCCTAGCAATGCTTGATTTACAACACAGAACACAACTATTATCACAGGACATCCAGAAAGTATAAAACAATGCAGCTACATATTCTGCAAATAAAAATATTAGTTTGATACTATATTATACTGTGCTGTGCTGAAATGTTTAAATATTTCTTTGATTGTCCTTGAATCTTCTGGCCACACTTGTCATCCTCTCCTGTCACATCAGTGTGGTTCACCACACCCTTTGAGAACCACTGGGCTAGAGTATTGAAATTAGGCTGGATAAACCCAGTCAAAATTCCTGCCTAGCCATAAAATTAACTGGGCAATTTGGGACAGTCACACCCTCTCAGTTTAACCTACAAACAAGATTAAACTGAATCTGAGTATCACATGCAAAATATAAAAATGTCCTACTTCATGACATGCTGCTATGCATTCTCAACTAATTTTACTAGTAACATGCCATTAAAACTGTCCTAAGCAGAGAAGTACCCTTTCGGTTTATCATCAATTTACATTTTTACAGTTCTTACACAAACAAAAAAATCAACCCAGGATCAAATACAGTATAATACTGTTGCTAAAAATCACAGGGTCAATCACTTTGCAGTTATCTTCCAAAACACTCATAACATGTTTACATATCTATATCACCACACTTTAAGGAAATTATGAGAGAGAGTAACTTGTACAAATGTGTCATGAGAACATCACAAGTGTAGCACAGTGAGCAATAACTGCCAACAGACTTTATTGTTAAAAATTGGACCACCATAAAGAACGTTAAAACCAGTGTTCAAAACTCCCATTGTTCTCGGCGCATTTTGCAATGGGGAATTTCATTAGTGCGAGCAGTTTCTGAGCTCTGGGAGCAGTACTGTGCCTAAGATTTTAGAATAAAACTGCAGTGGAAGGAAAGGAGGACCTTTTTCTGCCTCCCCACTTCCAAGCTACTCTCTGAACACTGGAAAAGAGACCATCTTGAGAATATTAGAAAGGTGGGTGGGAAAAGGACTAGACCATTTGAAAAATGAACATAATATTTTAGCTGCAGTTCATTGATTTTCAGCTTTGTATTCTGGTTATAAAATAAGTGCACCTAGAGTCCTAGACATTCCATTGTTGTGCCCATAACCTAGGTTTAAGGTGTCGTTTAGCTCCTAGCTTTCATCTCAGTTTCTAACACTGGTTAAAACACATATCACCATGCTGAGGAGAACCAATTCAAGTAAAGCACTCCATGGGGTAAAAAATTCCTATGAGGAGGGCCCCAATTCCCATCTCTGCCTATAGTCTACTCTTCCCTCCCAAGCAACATAATACTGTATAAATTTTCAGAGAGTTCACCAATACAGTTGTAGCTTGGTTTTCAAACAGCTTAGTTCTTGAATGTTTTGGCTCCTAAACGCCGCAAACCCAGAAGTGACTGTTCCGGTTTGCAAACTATTTTTGGAAGCCAAATGTCTGACAGAGCTTCTGATTGGCTGCAGGAGCTTTGGAAGTCAAACGGACTTCCAGAACAGATTCCGTTTCACTTCCAAGGTACGACTGTACTAACAACCAGCTTTCCAAGGAGCACAACATACAAAGACCTCTATATTCTAAATATATTGGTATACAGTTCATTTCAAGCCTTTTTCTACACTCCTCCTTCTAGTTTGTGACATAAAGTAAACAGTCACAATGGCACAGAGAGGGTGGGTGCCAATCAGTGAATTTGTGTGGTCCCTCATTGGCTTCTATTCATCAAGCTTCCATTCTTTTTTAAATACATGCTAGAAAAGTAGTAGAACCTGAGTAGGCATATATGAAAACTTACGACATGTAATAAAAGTCAGCAGTGGCTGCCTGGAGCCCTGTCTAAATTAATATTTCCAATGTTTTTCTACCAGTACAGATCTGCAAGGTTAGATGTTTCCCTCAAGGAAGAGGATGCAGAGAACAAAGCAATATCAAATCCGAGTTCATGTAGTCATTTTGCTTTATTTAATGAACTGATTTATAGTCCACCCTTTATCTGAGGGTCCTAGGGTGGAATCAGAAACACTAACATGAGAAGAAATAAACATTACAATAAAATTAAAAAACATAAAACCAAATGCAATGCAAATATTCAAGTACAAATTTAACATTTATCAGCATCCAGAATTCAAACCACAATGCCTTTTTCTTCAGCCCCTCCAGTAAACCTTCATTCTATTTTATTCTCAAGTCAATTTCTATAGAATCCAGGCAAATTCATATATTTCTCCCAACCTATCCTAAAACCCTCTCCAGCAACACATAAAAAGATAGAGAGTTCAAAGCAATTAATTTTCCTTGACATGCTGCAGATATTGCCTGCAGGAGTACAATGTGAGGAACTCATTTTCTTCCACTAGCACAACACAAGAAAAACATATAAAATACTCAGAGGACAACTATTAGCATACTTCCATATCCTATGTAAAGTATCCTCCAAGGATAGCCAGAAAAATGGAGAAGTACTGAGGTACAAACAGAGAGGAGGTTTTCTGCCTTATTAATGTGTGTCTCTTATAACTGACTATCTTCTGCAGATTCAATATGTATCTTCTGAGCATTCAATTTCTGGAGATTGTAACTGCACAGAACATGTTTCTTAAGCCACTGAAATGGAGTTGATTCGCCTCTAAACAACTTTTAATTAAATTAAATAATTTAATTTAATAACACATTAAGTCATCCCTACCAATCTTGGTGTGTTCTGGAGTGCTGCCCCGAGTTTACCTAAATGTCTCTTTAAAATGCTTTGATTGATCTTGTGTCTTGTCTGCTCCTGCCATCCCTGCAATAGTCTGGTTGTTTAGGTATGCAGTTAGACAGATCTAAAGACATCCAAATCTTCCATAAGAACATTTTAAAATGTAAATTCAGACAAAAAAAGCTAAGTGTACACTCCTAGAGCAGGGCTACCAGGAATACACAACTTGGCTAGTTAAAAACACATTCGGCTGCACTGGCTATCATTTCTTACATTTCTGCTAAAGGAACAATATACATCTCTGCACTTAGCTCTCACCTCTGACTCCTCAAAGCTACCAAAAGTGACAGCGGCCACACCCCGCACCTGTGGCTCCTTGAAGCTGTCAACACTGGCAGTGGTCACACCCTGGGAAAACTGCTTTGACTGGCTGGCCAAACCAGGTGAGGTAGCTGATGGGTCTCAAAACCTCAGGGAATTAGGGACTTCCCCTGCATGCAAAGACAGGCTCCAGCAGATTGAGCAAATGAGACCAAGAATGGGTCCAACAGTCAAGAAAGTGGTTTCTGCACTTGCTGTAGAGGGAAGTGCGGGGCAGATGGGGCTTGTCAACCTGGGAAGGTAGTCCATCTAGGAGAAGGGAAACTCTTATCCTAAACCCCTGCTGCCTTGCAGGATATCGTTGAGAGAACGAAAGGCTAAGGAGTAAACCGTACACACATCCAGAGTAAACTCCTGAAGACAGCTGGATGGCACCTTGTACGCCTCTTTCTGGCAACTCCTGCAGCCAAGCTGGTGCTAACATATTGCTCTGCTTTCCTCTGGACCACATCAGAGAGGCCAAACCACTGATTGAAATGCTCTAGAAAATCAGAACACCTGGATCTGGTATGTCTATGTCATTAATTCATTTAGGGTGCAACCATATGGCCCCTGTGAAAATGTTCTAGGGGGTCATTCATAGGATTGTAGCTCTCCATCTCTGCCTACAGAGCAGGAAGCCTAATCATGGATGCCTCTTTTTTGTAGCTATGGAAGCCAGTGGGAAGGAAGGGGGAAAGCTAAAGATGGAAAGCAGAGCAGGTGGAACTAAAATGCCACACCCCTTTTATCCTGCTGATTCAAGGCCAAGAAGGCTTTTGATTTGGTTCTTTGTCTGCCTTTGATTCCCCCCCCTCCACTAACTAGGTAGGGATTGGTGTATTGCGCTCAATAGTATCAGACACCCCTTAGGTAATTGAAGGTTTATAAAAATTATACTAACTCTTGGAAATGTGGTAGGAATTCTTTATTACACAGTTGGCGGCATTTGAGGGAAGAAATCTTTTATAATTAAGAAGGTTATACCACAAGTCATACTTTTAAATACAGTACCTATATTTATTTTCTTATTTGGACTGTGCAGTATCAAGGACTGCAGACTAAGCTTAGCATGTATTTGACCTGTGATGCTAGCTGGAATTCAATTATAGCAGAAACACTGGACAAGCATTTGAATGGTCTGCAAGTGGGAAGAACAATGAAATTGGAATAACCTTCTCATTATATACATTTTCCAACTCAAATGAATTTCCTCCAGAAATAATTATTCTGCATGGAATATGAAATGCCATGTTCTCAGTCTGATTACCCAGCACAACAGAAGTGCAGAAACGATACAGGAAAGTTGAACATTCTCACTGATGTGGGCATTTTCCCAAGTTATGCCATTTCACACCATTATGGATTCATTGCCAATTAATTTGGCTGACCACCGTTTTATGCCTTTACTTCTCTCAGTGCTCCAGCTTATTTTCAGTAGTCACAAATAGACCATAAATACATACAGTGTGTGTGTGTGAAATGTGACTATTCACAAGCCTACTTCAAAAAAGTGTATTAGGATATTATTAAGATCTTCCCTGGCTGTCCCTACCATTCTTCAGAAAAAATGCAAGGTATAAAGCAAGTAACTAAAAATGATCAACAAAGATTTGAATATTTCAGTTTCCAAAGTTCTGAAAGTTACAATTGTACAAAAGATAGCACACAAAACCATAGTTTCCTATTGCCAAGGCAAACTGAATGCCTAATGCATCTATGAATAGTTGGGCAAGTTTAAAAGTCCTTACTTGATATATATCAAAACAATTATCCTATTCAACACACTGAAATGAGAAGTGCTTGCTTTACAATTTCATACCCACTTTGACATCCTACAATTTGTCCACTAATGTTGTCAGTAACAAGCTCAAGGTAAATCCTGCTGAATTTTACCTACCAAATTTCCTGAACATAGGCTACATTAGGTAAACCAAATCTATGGCCTGTTATCCACATGTCAACTTAGCAATTCAACTTATTGTGAATATGCTACTGATATAATTGGTTTCCCTCAGAGCTTCTAGACATGTGCAAGGCCTAAGAGAACATGACAGGTGTTAACTTGGAAGCTAGCATAATCTGTAGGGCCCTGGAGGATGGGGATTGGGGGAGGTGGTTAAAGATGTTTGTGATTTCTCATGTGCAATTAAGCTGCTGAGCAATGAAGCTGGAAGAAGCAGAGCTAGCAGTCAGATAGGGAAAAGAATAGGTAGCAGTAGCAATCATGCATTTTGTTGCTATTCTTGCAGAAGTGTTTGCACCTCAACATAACTTGTCCCAGACTCATAGCCTATGTTATGAGGGTTTTAAGGCTTAAGAGCTTTAGTCACCTCTTTACCATTTGAAAGAAAGATACTGAATAACATTTTCCATTTTTAGACACTGCTGTACAGTGGTACCTTGGTTTTAGAACAGCTTAGTTTATGAACAACTTGGAAACAGAAGGCTGCAAACCCGGAAGTAGGTGTTCCGGTTTGTGAATTTTGCCTTGGAAGCAGAACCTGTTCTGCTTCTTGTTGAGTGTGTTCTGTTTGTGAATCGAGTCCCCCGCTGCTAATCAGAGGCTTCCTGTTGAGTCTGTCGGCTGTTGAGTCCCAAGCACCCACGCAACACAGAGGTGATATTTGGAGCTTTTGTTTTCGCTAATTTTTTGTGTTTTTGTTTGTGTGGCTTTTTCGATTTTTAGACTGTGACTGTGGCTTGTGGCTTCATTTTTGTGACTGTGTGGAACCCAGTTCAGCTACTGATTGATTGTGTGACTGCAGAAATGGATAAAAGCCCCCCATCCAAACAATGACTATCATCAGTGCACACAAGAAATTTTTTAAAAAAATTTTATCATCTACAATACTGTCTTATTTATTTTATAGTACAGTACATTGATTATTGCTTTCATTTTATGGATCAATGGTCTCATTATATAGTAAAATCCATTTTAAATTGCTGTTTTAGGGATTGTTTTTAACATTCTGTAACGGATTAATCCATTTTGCATTACTTTCTATGGGAAAGCACACCTTGGTTTTGGAATGCTTTGGTTTTGGAACAGACTTCAGGAATGGATTAAGTTTGGGAACCAAGGTACCACTGCAATGGCACACTGGAATAATTCTTCTTGTTGTCTGCTGCTCTCATCCATGTCTACAGAAATAAAATTCAAATACTGTATTCTAAAGACCTTTATAACTCTAAATCAAGCATTAAACTTCTACGTAAGTTAACTGCTTTAAAAACTGAGATAGGTTTGTTATACATCAACTTTCTGTAGCTTTAGATGTTGTTGTGGAAACACGGGTAGAACCATAGCAAAAATGGCAGCATAATGTGAGGCTACATGGACAAACATGATTCACTGATCTTTAGTATCCATCCCTTTACTTCTTTTTTATTTACGAGTTGTGAGTTGGGACCACCTAACCTTTGTGTTTTGGCACAAGGCATCAGCAGCACCTTCATAGGCTTTGTGCAGTGTTCATGTCTGTTCTGCAAAGAAGCTTTTTACGATTTAGAAACAAGAGGGCTGCTGAGTTTTTCATATAAGCCCTTCTCACTTCTACCACACCACCTATGCATATTCATAAGAACTGCCTTCCTGAGCAGATTGTTTTGCATCCTGCATCCTAGCAAATATTTTAAGACCAACAATGTGCAAGAAACACTATCACTCACAACTGATGGTACATAGTTTGCCTCTATCAAAGGTCTAAGGACACCCTGGCTGCAGTGTGACATTTTGTAACTATCTTGGCTGCAAGATTTATCACCGACAGGCTTGTCTACTCTCCTCAAGCATCTTTCCACACATTGCAAACACTTCAAAATATAGACATAAATTTATTTTAGCCTACATTACTGGTTCCCAGTACCTGCCTACAGTCTTGATTTCTGCAAGGCAGGCCTTGCTTGTGAGACCCTTTGGTGACTACAGTCCATAGGGCAACTACATATAGCAGAGCACCCTGTTAATGAAACACCCTCGCTGTAGACATTTGGTTTCCCCCCCTCTCACTCTGTTTTCAGTTAGCAATTGGGAACCTTTTTGTTTCTGCATGCCTTCAGTTCATAGTGGAATTGCCCACACATGTGCAACTTTTTAATGGGCATTATACTGTATTTTTATTGTATATTATATTTCACTGTTTTACTGCTTAAGGTTTCATTCTTGAAAGCTGCACTGTGCTCTTTCCAAGAGGAACAGGAACTGTGGGGAATAAAAGTAACAATGATAATATATCGGGCACTGCGTGAAATCCAAAATCATGTGAGCAGACTTCCACTTGTACATTAAGGATTCCCCTTCCTCTCTTCCCTCTGCAGACCCACACCATCCTCAAAATCTGCTCAGAGTTCTTCAACTCTCCAGAACAGATTTGAGGAGCACACAGGACAGCAGAGAGGCACAGAAAGTCTCAGTGTCCTACTAGAAGTCAGTTCAAAGGATGCAACACATTATTTCTAAACTCACCATATTCCTAGAAAGATAATCATAAATTGGGCTACAATTCATTATGTGTTTGTTTAATATGATGTATTTACTGAAAGAATAATGTGGCACTAATTAGACAGCCATACCAGCCAGTTTCACAAGGCTAAAAAAGGTTCTTATGTAAGTTTTAAGTGCATACTTAGGGTCTTTCAAGAAAAGAAGAATAACCCACTTCTGGAACAATCCTACTATATTTGTATAAGCATACTGACAATTCAAACATTACAATTACTTTGAAGGCTGGATCTAGAAACATCACAGAAGCGATTCAGTTAAATGCATTCTAAACTTCATACAGGGACATCCCATTGATGAAAGATGGGACTCTATAGCACCATCAGTGTTATAACACATATAAAGCACTTTATCTTTATGAATGTACCTGAGTCCATAGTCTATATTTTAACTAGCATAGGATGGGTGGGGGTAGGCAAGAGACACTAGCTAATTTCTAAGTAAGGGAACATTCTAAATAGCTTTTGAACAAATAGAAGTTACTACAAATACAAAAAAGGAAAGAAAATTTGGTTCCAAGGCTTGTGACTATATACACTAACACAGGATAGCAAACATAGGCTAGCCAACAGTCAAGGATGCTGTAGACTCCCAATAGCATCTGGAGAACACTATGTTGGCTACTCTTGCAATAACTTCACATTAGCTGTTTTAAGACAAATAAAATCTCACCTCACAGTGAACTGCTTCATGAGAGACAGAATTAACCAACAATGAAGGGAGGGGGAAACAGTGCTGTGTATTGTCCTGAGTTTAAACCCATGCACTCATTGGGTTGGGCTCTCAACACATCACTCCATCTGTTTGCCACCTGCAACTAGGAAGAGGGATCCCTGGACAGTACACTGCTTCAGAAACAAACAAAATCTCTCCCAACTTGTTCAAGTTTCCCCTCTTCTTTTAACATCCCTCCCCTTGTATCTCCCTCCCCCCTTTTTTTGCATTGTGAATTGGCAGGCAAAGATCTGGGTTTTTTATTTTTGTACAACACTCAGCACATAAATAAAATATAAATATATAAACAAGGTGATGGCTATGATAATTATAGTAACAAATATTACAAATTATTAGAAATAATAAACTGACATTCTGCTGAACTCTCTAAGTCCTCTTGTACTTTGTAGTGCAAGGGAAGAGGTCACATTATTCCAACACCACACATGCAGCATTTCTCCCTGCTGAATATATGAATTGCAACCAATATCATTAGGTATTTTGTTTGGATTCCTTCTATACTGCACAAGACTTAACTTCCAAAGATGATGACATGTAAGCCCAGATGATAAGATCTCCACTTATAATTAACATCTGGAGAGGTGAACAGGAGCACTCATAGCATGTATAGAAAATGTCAGAACCAATTATTGCTTTAGCCAGCAGAAAGCCTCTATAACATGGAATACTGTGTGAACTAGGCCTCAAAGATCTGCTGATAAATGGACAACAGATTTGCAAACAAAACCCTTTAAAAATATTATTGCCGCCAGTCAGTAGGTTGGACTGGATTCCCCCCCCCCGTAGGTTTTTATCTATGAAAGGCAGGTTTAAAATATTATAAATGAATAGACTTCAGACCAGATAAAGTCAATTAACCTTCAACAATATTTAATATTTCTCTCCTATTCAAGTAAATAAGTTTATTCAATTTAACACCTGCACAACTAGAATCTGACTCAACTTGAATGCAATAAACATGGAAAAAGAAATTCAATACTATGCTGGCACAAAGATGCTGAAGATTAAAATAGAAAGGTTCTGCATGTGAAGACTGTCAATGGACACTATATTTAGCAATTACTGTTCATGAAAGTGTATTTTTTTAATTCAGACATTCTAGGGAGGTCACATCTTGAAGAACTTAAGCTATGAATAGTATCTTTGTTTAGAAGACATGGAAACTTTGCAATGCTATGTGAAAGCTGTGTTAATAAAACTGAAAATACCTTAAAAGCCTACATATTAAAAACACAATACAGTAGTTGTTGATCCACATTTCTAAAATTTAAGAATGTATATGTTCCTTCCTTTTCTTAAGAAATCAAGAGGCTAACATTAAAAACAATTAACATAATAACTAATCATTACTGAAACAAAGCAACAGGACACAAAAAAGGGACAAAGTCTATCAAGATAAAAGCAAAACATAGATTGATAGCTCCACTGCAGCAACTAAATTAGCAAAATACACATTGTGTTCAATTTCAAACCCTTATCTAAAATGCCAAGCATTTCCCATTCATCTAAAACACTCAATATTGTGGCTAAAAGTACTAGAAAGCTGTAAAAGGTATAAAGCAACAATTAAGGTGACCCTGGTCCTTATGAACAATTTGTGGAATAGATCTGCAGATGCTGAATGGAACATATGACAGAAGGTGTAGGATGTTACATAACCAGACTAGCTTTGGTTGAAATCCTAAGCATATTTATAGGGAAGCTCAGCTGAAATCAACAAACTTTCAACTTTTTTATTTCTCATGAAAGATATCAAAATTATTTAATATTTAAACATATGCAAAACAATTTCATATTAAAAACTATTTTTTGTACTCAAAATTGGGATAAAAGTATGTGCTTAAAAGATTCATTTTAAAAGCAAAGTCTTGAACAGATGCTGAAAAGGCCATGGGGAGAGCACACCCCAAATGCCCAATTCCTACATCATACAAATGGACCTCCTGATAAGATAGAATCTGCAAGAAAACTCTCCCTGCAGAACACCACCCTGGTTGGTTGCATATATAAAGGAGTGAGCTTATCCTTTATGTATTGCCGTCCCAATATGTATAGCACTCTGTTCACCAGTACAAGCATTTGGCACTTTGCCCAGTAGATAACCAACAGTGTAATGTGATGGCAAAAGTCTGCCCAGGGAGCAGTCAAGCTGCTGCGTTTTACACTAGTTGCACTTCTGTTCAACCCCAGGAGCAGCCCCCCCCCCAGCACATTGCAGTAGTTTAACCTGGAGGTTACCACATTGACCAGGCTACCCAGGTCCAGAAATGTCTATAGCCATCTTACCAGCACAAGCTGGTAAAACACATTCATAGCTACTGAGAGCCTCTAGCAGAGATTATTCAGCAGCACCCCCAGACTACAAACCTGGTCCTTCAGGGAAAGTATGGCCCCATCCAAAGCAGGCAATTGAGGGAACCATGCACCCACAGCACTTTTGTATTGCCAGGTTTTGGAGCTCCAGTGAGCATGCTAGCCATCTGCCAAGTCTAAGCCAAGAGCCCAGGTTCAAATGGCATGCTAAGCTAAACCTTGATTTAGCTCACCAGAGTGTGGGAATGAAAAAAGACTGGAGAGAAACTAAGCACTCCTCTCTGGGATCCTGCATATTTACGCAGTCCCTACAAGCCACAGTTTGGCTTACCAAGCTAGGCAAATGAGGTCACAAGCAGAGATTCAAAGAATACCGTAAGTCTTGCTAGCAAAAGGCCATGTAATGACTTGTGCTAGCACAATGGGGCTTTCCCCCCCTCCCTCCTTCCATTCTGCCCCAAAGTGGCTTGGGGTAGTCAGCAGAACCCCCAAAACAATGCACGGGGGGGGGGGTTGTTCTGTCTGGCAAGCTGATATGCTTGTGTTGATGCAATGCTTTCCATAGCACTACACTGGATCCTCTCCTAGTGTCTCATTTTAAGAAATCATTAAACACCTATCTGGTTAACTAGGTTACACTAGATTTAGTATAATACTCATGTTACATTTTAAGTTTAATCTAGCCCAGATGGATTTATCAAACTACAGCATTTGATAAGAGTTTTTGAAAAGTTTGCCCACTGTAAAACTATGGTTAAAATAACTGCTTTGCAATTATATCAGAATTATCTCCCTTGAGAGTAGAAGAGGTACGGAACACTTCTGTCACGCAAATTCTTGAATCCATATTTGGACACTCAGTTTTTAAATTGGAAAAAAACTGAGCCTCAAAAACCTCTCTCAAATCTTGAAATTCTTTGGCATACTTCCAATCCTTTCACTATAAAGGGCATACGTTTCCACCAGGAGTCAACCTCATTTGAAAACAATATAAAATAAACAGATTTGATTTCAGTGTTTTTTTTAAAAAAATCTTTTTCTTTTCCAGAGTTGAAAATCTGAATGTTTCCACGGTGCTAACTACAGATTTCCCACTGGGTGCAGTACTTTATGAAATCAACTCCCTAATGGTATTTAATCTAACATAGGCACCATCTTCCTACCGTAGGGTTTTTGTTGTGGGTGCCCAGTCTCTACCCCGTCTGTCTCTATGGTCGCCTCCACACAACGCGGCCACCATGTGTCACCTCCATGGCTGCCTCTGTGCACCACATGCCAGACGCCATGACCACCACCTTACTTCTTGTGCTCTGGCACCATGGCAACGACTGAACTGGGGCCTGCACCTCTGCTCCAATGTCCTGGTCCAGTCTACGCCGTAGTGCTGAAGCGCATGCACCATCACGTGACATCATCATATCATAACGTCAGCACATTGTGGCATGGTGCACGTGTGCTTCTATGTTCATTCAGCAACATGCTTTCTTAATTTGATATTCTATAGGTATCAAACAAGGACCAAAAATGACAGTAACATTTTAAGTCTAAATTATAAGGGTAAACCTAGCAAGTGCTTTAAATGGAATCATAATAGCCCCAATTTAGTATGCCCTGTAATATAAATGCACAAAGCAGTTCCTCCCCTAATTTTACCAGTCCATACAGTGATACAGTACTTTATTACGGCCATAGGCCCATATCAAGTTATCAACACAAAACAATGTACATCGTACAACAGAACAAAACAAAACAAAAGTAAACAAAATCAATTCCATTCATAAAAATCCTATCCCTATAAATATTATAAAATTACAATTACAAGGTAAAACATATCACTTAGATCATCTGGTCACCACTATAAATCAAACATTAGGGCAAAAAAAAAATCAATAATCATAAACTAACCCATTTTTCCTCTTGTAGGATAGAACTGCAATCAGGTATCTAGCTACAGGGAGTGATGTACTTGGCTCGTTATCCTGTAACAAATATGTTAACTGGGATTCCGAAGTCTTATCCAAAGTTTCAGATATTAAGGGGGATAAAAATCTGGTCCGAGGGACCATGTGCAAGGGGCAACAGAATAATATGTGATGGAGGGATTCTATGGATCTGTTGTCACATGCACACAGAACTGAACTCTGGCCTTTCGAGAACCTATTATTCACAACATTGCAAGGAAAGACATTAAATCTTGCCTTAATAAAGGCAAACCTATGGGCCGCGACTGATAGGGATGTCAAATAAGATGGAATCTGCGGGGAGGGCACTATGCCGAGGTTCGATGGTGAACAGGTACCACTTCCCATTATGACATTTTGCTGGAGGTCCATCTCCTCTAGTTTTTGCTTGAGGGTTCTTTTAGCTGTGGCAAGGTCTAGTTTCAACAAGTCCGAAGGGGACAGTCCATAGGACACAATTTTAGTATGGATCGTTTTTGCCCAGGGACTAGGAAACTCGTCTCGCCAAAGACATTGAATCAAATAACGATTCGGAAGCCTGTACCACAGAGACAGCCAATAGCATAGAATACGCCTCCAGAAAATAGTTTCTAGAGAGGAGATTTTTAATTCTAAGCGAATGGCTGAATTACTGACACACTGAGGCAGTTTTAATAGACGTCTCATGAATTGATTTTGGATTACCTCCAAAGGCCTTAAATTTACTGCGGCCCCCCATAGTGGGGCAGCATAGGTCATTTTCGCAATCACTTTGTTGTTAAATACCTTCAAGGCGGATGGAACGTGGAGAGCCCCGTCAGAGAAGAAAAAGCGCAAAAGCGCGAAAGAAAGGGCTTTGGCCTTATTTAGGGTATATGCAATATGTGCTTTCCAACCCATGTTGTGTTGGAGATAAACTCCTAGGTATTGAAATTTAAAAACCTGTTCGATAGGTTTCCCGTCTAGTATTTACCAGTCCATAGTGCCCACACATCATAGTGCAAATCTGATCACATGATTATAACTAGTATCCCTTGTCCACCACCTGGATGAAGTCCAACAGCAAGTAGTTTTGCCATTTGCCCAGAACTGCAAAAGCAGGGGAAGTTACAAAGCACCCACTGGGCACAATACAAAGCTGCTGGATTAGATTCAGCTAAGTGGGTCATATGTTGCACAGTCCTGTTAAAAAACTTGTTGCAATGTGGCACATAAATTGCAGATCAGCAAAATAAGGGATAAGTTCCATTGTGCTTGTGCTTTCCCATACATATCTGAACAAGGTCCTTCAATTTGCTTTGCAATTCTATTCCTTATAAACACTTAGTATAGAAAAAGCATATTTAAGACAATCCATCTATTATTCTCCTTCAAACCTTCAATTTACAGAGAATGAAAACTGATAATTTATGCCAGGCACTCCTTAACAAATAACTTGTACAAGATAACCAATAACAGCTATCTGTCATGCATTTTAAAGACCACAAACTACCTGTAGTATCACCAGCTAGAGCAGCACATACTTCAGAATGACAAAAGGGAAGACAACAATGTCCCAAGACCTGGAAATATTCCTCAATATGTAGAGCATGCTCAGTTGTCTACAATTTTTTGTTAGGCTTAATTGCCAACTACTACTTGAAGTCACCATCAACCACTCTCTTCTCTCTTTTACTGAGGTTTTCGGCACATGAAGAGAGCCAAGGAGAAAGGAAAGGTGGTTTATCTCCCTACCAATGGCGTTTTGGAAAAGCTGTGAGCAACACCTTGCTACTTTGGTAGAAGTCTAACAGGGAAAGGAAGGAGACCCCCTCTTCTCTCTGACCTGCAGAAAACAGTGAAATAAACGTTGCCAGGACCTAAGGTGAAGACAGACTGTCCCGTCTTCCCCACAATTCACATAAAATTCAGGAAAATGTATCTCTGTGCTGGGTATGTGGAAAAGAAACATGGGTAGTTACAAGACAAGAGGAGGAGGAGCTCCATCTCTCTCCAGTGTGCACTGTTGACAAAGACAATAAACTGGCACATACACAGAGTAGAAGGAAGTATACACACACTCTCTCTTTTTCTATATGTGTGATGTAGTGTGTACATTTGCCCAAAGTCCTCCACTCTTACAGACACAAGGTTTTAGTACAGGTATTTGCACATATTCTTGCTATGGCACTTGCTTCTCTCTTTCCTTCCCTCACTATCTCTCTCCACACCTATTTGTTTGTTTAATTTCTTACCCACCCTTCACTCAAAAGTCCCCAGTTGGGTTACATACAATTAAAAAATACAATACTTAAATCCACAAAAAATACAGACAGCCATTTATGTGAATTCAGTATGTGTGCGACCTTGTATACACGCCGAACGCAGAAGCAACCCAGAAACTTCATAAAGACATCACTGAAATGTCTCTAAAAGGGTGTGGTGGGGGCAGAACAGGGTATTTGTAGGCTTCAATGATATATGATTTCACTGACGTGTGCAGTGTCTCAGAACGTAACTCCGTGTAAATGGGCGCTATCTGTACAATAAAAAAGCACCACTCAAAATTAGATAAATTTGACAAAACAACACCTCACCCCACCAAAATTTGGGCAAAGAGATACACCTTGACATGACAAAAAAGTTATACAGTATCAGTGCAAGACGCACCTTAGTGAGAGCACTCCACAACGCATGGGCTACCACTGAAAAGGCCCTACAATGCACCTTTGCCCTCAAACTCTTTTTTTGGTAATGTCACCAAGAGCAGAGTCTCCCTGGGTGATCTTACTCAGATAAGTTGATATGGAAGCAGACAATACCTCACATACTTTGGGCCCAAGTTGTTAGGACTTGATATTGTTAGAATATCTTTCGGAGGATTTTACTTACCATCACTACCGGTATCAACATGGTTAGTTTATCCTGAGTTCACTGCTCCTGTTTTTATTGTATTTTAATGTCTTATTCTGGAACACTTTCAGATATTTTTTAATGAAAGGTGGTATACTACTTTAAACAAAAGAATAAATACATTTCCTATATATTGTGTATGCTGCTAATTATATAAATTGGTATCCAATTTGCAGGTATCGCTACCTTCCAACAGTTTCTAGTTTAGTAAAAAAAATTACCTTAGAAATTATTTCAGCTGGAAAACATCACCAACTGAAGTTTCAGGACCTGCCTTATGAGTCATCGTTTTTGATGGGCATGCAGTATATACACTGGATGCTCGGGTTGCGAACATGATCTGTGCAGGAGGCACGTTCACAACCCACAGAGCCACATCTGCACACATGCAGGTTATGATTTGGTGCTTCTGCGCATGCGCAAAGTGTGATTTAGTGTTTCTGCACATGTGTGAGCGCTGAAACCCGGAAGTAACCTGTTTCGGGACTTCCGGGTTCAGTGTGGTGCGCAACCCGAAAACGTGCAACCTGAAGCGGCCGTAACCCGAAGTATGACTGTACACAGATAATGTGAGAAACTCGCTTCAGCTAGTCCTATCCCCCTCCTACTTCAATTAATTCACCCTACTTTTCTCCATCCAAAAATATATTCCAGTTGGTAGAAAACATAGAATTGGGATGAAGAACATGTTCAGATGTTGTAGCACTATAATTTCCAACAACCCTGCCATGGCTGGGTGGGACTGATGAGCATTTTAGTCCAGCAACATCTAAAGAACCTCAGGTTTCCCACTCCTGATGTGGAGAGAGAAATCTAAAGAAGAGACACAGGGGCCTCTCTCTTCTGCCTTTTAAAGGGCTTCCTGTTCAACTACTAGAAATAATTAAGTTAGCACCACCTGCTCAAGACACTATTTGAAACGCATAGGATACCCTGCCAGAATGTGTGACATCTTTGGATGGTCAAATATCCCTTCAAAAGACGTGATATTTTATTCATTTTCTAGTCATGCTAGTACAGTGCAAGTCTCAATACTGCTCATATTGGTAGTATTAAAAAACAAACAGAACTCATTACACAACACTACACAAATGTCAGTCCTAACCCCTCTCAGCTCAAACTATCATTTCTTCATCCTCTCCCCATTTTTTAAAAAAAATATGAAAAACTTTTTTTAGACAGCCAAACAAGTGTTGAGTTGCACGTAAGAATTCCAGTACTTCAAATTAGCATCAGAGTTGGTAAAAACAGTTTGCACACTTGCTAAACACTACTACTATGAACTTCTGGAAGCCTAACTAATCATGTGAGCACTCTAATTCCAGGGGGTGAAAGTAACACAGTACCACAATTTTAAAGGGAATGATACTTTTTACACTAATTTAAACAACAGTAACAGATCCTGGAGGAGATTACACAAAACCCAGAGAAGAATGAGGAAGGGGAGGACAGGTTAAAATTTATGACCTTGTTTCTGAGCAAGTTCTGCAGATTATGCCATAAACCTTGATGCTCCCAGCCAGTGTTGGCCTGGGGGTCCTCTTTTGTCCCTGGTACTACCCACAAATGCATCAAGAAGCCAACATTTTACATCGCCAACTCCTTAAGGCAGGGCAGGAAAGCATGAAATCCCAGCAGCTCAGGGAACAAGGCCCTTAAAAGTGCAAGGTCTTCAAAACAGGAAAGCAGCTAATCCCCTGAAAGCTGTTCAAATGCGAACCTGTGGCACCATATTTCTCAGGGGAAAGGGATAATAGGGTTTTAACAAGGCTGCGGAGAGGAAGTTTCGGAACAAGAGTTGCGGCTTAACATGGAGTAACAGAGGGCAGTGAAACGGGCTGCCGCGAAATTTAGAGGGTTGGCACAAGGAAGCAAGCAGCACGTAGGCGGCAGCGAGAGGCGGGAGGAAGTCTCTTCCCGCAGAAGGCAGCAGCACCTGTAGCCTGGGGCTAAGTGAGCTGCAGCTCGCTCGATTCCTCCCTGGGATATACATTTATACATTACCTTTGAGCTGGGGCAGCGGGAAGAGCTCCACCGGGCTGCTTTGGGTGCGGAACTGCGAAGACCCCTGCGACCGCTTCTGCTTCTGAGCCTTGCGCACCGACCTCCGCGTGAAGCCGTCCACTTTCTCTGCGGCGGAGATCGCTGTCGCCGACATGGCTGGGAAAAGAGGAGGCACGAGGGGGGATCGCCTCTCCCTTGAAGCATATAATCACGCCGGGGGGGTGGGGGTGGGGAGGAAGGAAGGCAGAGCAAGCGACGGCGGGCGAGAAGACAACACCAGCCAAGGAAGGAGGAAGACACTTAATCCAATGCACCAAGGAATTAGGGGCCGCGGGGGGTGGTGGTCTTCCAAGACCAAAAAAAAAACCAAGAAAGGGGGAAGAATCCAAACACCTTCCAAGGGGCGGGGGGGAGGCTGTTTATCCAACACCTCAAAGACAGGCTCTTAATCCGACACCCTTGAGAAGGAAGGGGATACACTTAATCCGATACCCCAAAAGAAAAAGGGGTTTCCAAATAATGGATACTTTTCCGAGGAAGAGACCAAATGAGGGTTAAACCAGGGGGGGGGCGGCACGCAGCAAAGACCCGCCCCCGCTGCGTCCTCCAAATCAGCCGAGCCGCCGAAGGAGAAAAACAGAAGAGGAAACTTTTATTCTTCCTCCCGCCAGCGACGTCTCTTCGCCGCCCGCCCGCGAGCAGCAAACTTTTGCGGCGTGCGGTCTCGTGAGGAGGAAGGAGGCGCTGTTCTCCCGCCCCCTGCCGCCTCAGCCAGGCTCGCTGTCGCCTGGGCCGCCCCGCCAGGCGATCTCTGTCATGAGCCGGGGTTTCTCGGCGACTCCTGAGGGAAGAACGGCGGCGGAGCGGGAAGGGGGAGAGAGAGAGGCCAGGGCCGTGCAGCTTCCTCTTCAGCCACCGTCGGGAGCACCCGGCGCCTCTTCCGCCAACATCTTGTCACGCCAGCGCCGCCGCCGCCGCCGCCGCTTCTCTTCCTCCTCCTCAGAGGCCGCGCGCAACGTAACAGCGGGGGAGGGAGGGGCGCGGAGGCGGCGAACCTTCCACTCGAGAAGCGGCGCGCAACTTGCTGGAAGCGAGCGCGCTGTTAAGGGCAGCTGAGTTCCGACTCGGAGGAGGGGGCGGGGCCAGCAGCGAGGGGAGGGGAGGAGGTAGAGGGGAGCAGGAGCAGGGAGGCGGTTGGAACAGCAGTTGGAGGACACTGGCCGGAGGGTAATTGACAGGAGCGCAGCAGCCAATCGGAGAGGCGGCGGGGCGGGTGGTGGCGGTGGTTAAGGCGAATTGCATTCTGCTAGGCGGGGCAAGCTGGAAGCCAAGCGACGCGTCCTCTGGGGGACCGGGCGAGTGACACCAGGATTTGCCCAATGCGAGGAGGTCATGGGCGGGGTGTGGTGCGACGGACGCGATTGGGTCTACGTTAGCGGAGGCGGGACGAGCGGGCAGCCAATGACGAGTTGCGATCAGGACTTTTTCGTTGGTTTGTTTTGAGGTGGGAGCTCAGAGGGGCGCGAGGAGGGCAAGAATCCCACCCGGCAGCTTTCGGGGGTTGTGAAGTTGGGTTGCTCTTCCGGGAAAGGTCATCGTTGTTGGCTTTTGGGTCCCTAGCGGCCGGAGGGAGAGGGGAGAGTCCACAAGAAACTTTAGCAGCCCAGTCTTACTCATCTTTACTTGCAAGTAAACCCTGTTCAACCAGTAGAGCTTACTCTTGGGTAAGCAGTCAGTTACTAACTTTTGTCTTCCCTCTTCCCCACCGCTCCTAAGGAGATGTAACATTTCCAGAAAACTTTAAAGCTGTGTGAAGTAAAACCCATTTCCCCTTCTCCCCGCACAGCTTTTTCGTGCACACAAAACAGAAAAATTGAGAAATTGTGTGTGTGTGTTATATATTTATATTTTTATATAAATATAACCCAGCCAGATGGGCGGGGTATAATAATTATATATATATATATATATATATATATATATATATAGGATCAGCAAAAGGCCTGGGAAAAGAGGGATGTTTTTGCCTGGCACCTAAAAATATGTAACACAGGCGCCAGGTGAGTCTCCCTGGGGAGAGCATTCCACAAACATATATGCAATACTTATCAACCCCAAATATATGTTGCTGCTTTAGCAACATAACATGTATTGTTCCAAAGCTAGGGTAGAATAAAATTGTCCCCTTCGGCATATTTATTAAACTTAAGACTATAGATGTACCAAGTAATAACAATATACCCACACAGTCCACTTCCTTCTGTGGGTCTTGGTAAAGCTCACACCCCTATTTGCAGTTTCTGCCCCACTGCCTTTTGACCTTTTTTTTATCCCCAGCAAAACAAAGCAAGAAGCTGCTTTGTTTGTTTCCCATTCTGCAGCAGTGTGTCTGTGTCCTTCAAGGGGCAAGGTGAAAAGGTTGACCACAAAGGAGGGAACAGGTCAGAAGGGCAGCAGAAACAGGATGATTGCTACCGTAGTAGTATCTACAGACTAAACCAAAGGTGACTAGGAGACGGAAGCGACAGAGGCCCTGCATGTTCCTCTAACGAAGATTACTGCACCCATAATACTTTACAGAAATTCATTTTGGATTGAAGTGTTGTGTTTGCCAGTGCACTAATGCTGTACTTCTTAAAATAAAACATACTTAATAGTTTTTATCCAGTGTCCTTCAAAATATGTCAGTTTTTAAGATGGAAATATTTGCAAAAAGTCCTCTGAAAAAAAACACCTTTAAAAAAATTCCCTGGGTGAGGTGTAATAGGACCTTCACATCTGTCCCCTCAGCCCATTTCTTGAGGCAGGAGGGAAAGGCTTGACCTCTTAAATATTGGCCTGTAATACAACTTTTTAAAGTGTATTAGCCCTGGAGAGGCATAGCAGTCCAAATTATGGAAAGAGGTTCAGTTTGTGTTGTTGTAACAGTGCCTGGAAATAAGTATGCAAATAGCAGCTGTTTCAGAAGGGGAAAACTTTTTGAAGCTTCATTATTGGTATGTTAGGAATAGCAGCCGTGAGCTTCTCTTTAAAGCCACATACACACAGGATGGGTCTTGTTTACACATTCTGGGAGACTGTATTTACTAACTGACCATTTATAATGCATGTGTGCAGTGTTCTTCACACCTGAGCACCTTTGCATGGAAGAGAAAGAATTGCTATGCCATATTCCAAACAAATGTGTGAAGCGTTCTTAATTCTCCCATTCAAGGAGATGTGATTAAGATCTAATCATAGACACCGTGCAGCTCAGAAGCTTGTGTAGTGGTTTCAAGAGCCTACATTACTGTTGTGTATGCAGCATCTCATCAACTTCTAGAAGCTGTGCAGAGACTTGTTCAACTGTGCTGCAGGCCTGCAGTCTTGTGCAGTCAAACAATTTTAGTCTGTTTTGCTCAGCCAATCCTACTTCAGATTCTTTATTAGATTACTGCATCAATTAAGAACTCTGGAACAGAGACAAGATTCCTTGCTTCTGTCATGTCTGCACCTCAGTGAGGTTCCATCAACATAACTCTCCTTCCCTCAAAAGTTGTTAATGGAGATGCTGAATCTGAATGTTAAACCCCCTAAGGTTTAACACGTCTTTGCTGTCCTTGCTATGGCTTTGCATCCGCGGCCTTTTATTATGCCATATCCTCAATTTTCATCTTGTTAAAAGAAGGGTGGTTCCCAAATTGTTGAGAAAAGAAGACCCAGCAAATAATTATTTAATCCTAAAAATAACTGGCATTTAATTTTAGGAATAAATTTTTGTTTTGACCCTTCCGTTCCTTTGAAACCAGTATCCCTGCAATTGCTGCAGCCTACTGGTTAAGTCCAATTTCCCATGCGGTTTCTCATGCCTTACGCCTTCTTTAAAGGACAACTCATGTGCTTGCTCAAATATGATCACCAATTAATAGCAGTTTGTGAGGCAGGTAATCTCTGTGAGTGGTGCAGTAGAGATAAACCTCTGCTCCCGCTGAGCGAACAAATGAGAAGTCAAAGATTCAGTTTTTCAGCCATGCACATGTAAATCAATACTCTTTCCTTCTCAGTACTAACAGATGCCTTTAAGTGGTCAGAGTGGAGTTTGGAAAATTGCCACACTAGCAAGATTGTGTCAGGAAATTGATGCATTTGTATACTGTGATCATGATGATGGGTAACTGTTTATGAAAAAAAAGCCTGAACTGTTCCATTTATACACTACCTTTTTTATTACCTTTTGGCGGGATTATAGTATTGGCTCCAGGGTTTTTAATAGCTTAGAAGCTATAGTATTTGCTGCTGCACTACTTTGACAGGAAATGCTCCACCTGCTGAAAATTTCTCTTCTATACATTTATTAATATGAACCTGAGGACAGCACCCTCTGCCATTAGATAATGACAAGGGCACTGGGAGGCCACTCCCCCTGCCTTCTAGCAACAGCATCACAGCAAGACGGAAACCTACCTAGCCCTATCAGTGGACCAAAGGAGGACTTGTCATAAAGAACACTCCCAACTGCTGGTTGCCCTGCAGAAGCAAGAAGAAGGGCCTCTCTGGTCCCAGCCATCAGCCAAAGGAGCCAGAGGCATCAGTTGCCAGTCACAGGGCTTTTTTTTTTTTAAAAAAAAGCTGTTTTTCCAACTGCACAAATTCCCCATCAGTCATTCCCTTCACTATATTTTCCTACCTTTCTCTGGAAGCCTAGAATCATAGAACTGTAGAGTTGGAAGGGACCCTGAGGCTTGAATCTCAACTAAAGCAACGGCAGATGGCCATCCAACCTCTGCTTTAAAACCTGCAGTGAAGGACAGTCCACAAACTCCAAAGGGAGTCTGCCTCATAATTCAGCAACTGTGAAATCAGGATAGTCTCTTGGATTTCTTGTTCTTAAAAATGTTGATATTGAAGAAAACATTGAATATTTGTCTATTTTGCCTCAAGTTCTTTAAGATATTTGGGAACATAGGAAGCTGCCTTTTGCAGAGTTAGCTCATTGGTCCATCTACCTCTGGGTTGTCTACAGTGACTGGAAGCAAATTCCCAGGATATCAGGCAGGAGTCATTCCCCAGCCCTACCTAGACTCTAGAGCAGGCATGTCAAACCTGCGGCCCTCCAGATGTTTTGGACTACAATTCCCATCTTCCCCAACCACTGGTCCTGCTAGCTAGGGATCATGGGACTTGTAGGCCAAAACATCTGGAGGGCCGCAGGTTTGACATGCCTGCTCTAGAGAATCCTGGGATTGAACTTGGGACCTTCTGCATGCAAAGCAGATCCTCTAACAATAAGCTGCAGCCCCTTTTGATTCATTGATTTTAAGGAAATTAAATAAAAGTGCATTTACTTTTATGTGTCAACAAACTTAATAACAAATTAAACAGCATAAAAAGTTAATGAAATGTTGGTGTACATTTTTGCTACTGTACTTGTTTGGCTTCACGAGCACTCAGTCTGCTTTCACAAGTGGGACTATCCTATTGCTCAAATGCATGGCAAGACTCCTGTCTCATTCACTGCAAATTGCACAGGCTATCCGGCACTCAATAAATGAGAGTCCTTAAATAACATTGGAACAAATTGTCCGAGAGACCATCTGTTGTCTCCCCCTTGCATCTTAGGATTTGAGATAGAGGGATTGGAACTGAGATCAGGAGGTACTTAGGAGGAACTTAGGGACTCCTAAGTAAGATCGCCCTTCAGCTTAGATTGTGCTGAAACCTATTTGTAAATAACAAACTACTACTACAGGGAAATATTTCAGTTTTAGGAGTGTGCATTTGTCAGTTACAGTTGTGGCTATTCTCTTTGGGGTTCTTCATTCCATTTTTAAAAATAGTTCTTTGTGGAACGCTCATATGCCAAACGCTTCATACAGATATAAAACTGAATATGTCATGTACATAAATAGCAAATGTACCCTGACTATCCTGGCCCTTGACTGTTTACAATTACCGTGTTTCTCCTAAAATAAGACACGTCTTATATTTATTTTTCCTCCAAAAAAAAACACACCACGGCTTATTTTCAGGGGATGTCTTATTTTTTATTAAGTATTTTTTTTATTAACCATGCATTTTGTAAAGTGGGCAAGGTTGGGGCTCGGATCCGTGAGCGCTGCACCGCTTGCCGGCTTTTGCTCAGTCGGGGCGGGCTGTTGCTGGCTCTCACCGGGTCCCGGGTCTCACCGGCTCTCACCTCGGGGAGGCGCGCTGTTCAGGCTCCCGCTGGGTCGGAGCTCGGCGAGCGCTGCACCTTTTGCCAGCTCCCGCTCAGTCAGGGCTCGGTGCGGCGTGTGCTGCGCCTCTCACCGGGTCCTGCTGAGTCGGGGCTCGGCGAGCACTGCACCTCTTCCCTGCTCCCGCTCAATCGGGGCTTCGTGCGGCTCACGCTACAGCTCTCGCCGGGTCCCGCTGGGTCAGGGATCGACACGGCGCGCTGTTGTCGGCTCTCCCGGGTCAGCCCTCGTGGGGTCCTGCTTGGTCGGGGCTCGGCGCGCTGTACTGCCGGGACCTGCGGCTCTCGCAGGGTCCTGCTGCAGCTCTTGCCGGCTCCTGGTCAGTCGTGACTCCACGTGGGACACGCTGCTGGGCGATTTGGCGGGGCAGCAACATCTGTTTCTGGGCGCCGACAGGAAACTTCATTTTCCTTTTCCTCTTCCTTGGCGCCATCCAGACCTGCTCCCCCCCGGCTTATTTTCGGGGTATGTCTTATATTTATTCTACCCTTGAACAGCCTGCCATGGCTTATTTTTGAGGCCCGTCTTATTTTAGGAGAAACACGGTATTTCAAGGTCCCAGGACACCTGCAACAATGTGGTGTAATTTGGAAACCCATAACGGCACATCAAAGATATAGAATCATTTGACAATCTGTTAAATTTAATAAAGGTATATTATTCAATTTAGAATTAAAATAGTGATTTTTCTACAACCACCTTTAACTACATAGCTGCCTAGACCTTCAGCAGATAAAGCAGGGGCAGCCAAATGGGTTCTCTCCAAGCCTTTCCCTTTCCCTGCCAGGTTTTCTATATGCAGGAAATTCTTTTGTGTGGAGTATTCACTCCTGTCAGCCTCAACAGGGATGTTACAAACTCTGATATGCATCTCCTGGACTAATGTGCAGATCATAACTTAATTATCCAGTTGCTTTTGCACAAACCAAAAGTTCAAACAATAATGTGTATTTTGAAAGAAAATATGTACCGACATGTATTTAAATGGGCATTTTGTGCATATTTCTTTATTACAGATTAATGCGAAAGCAGGATGAAATCTACTGATGGGTGAACACAAGCAGAAGTTGTGTGGATCAGAAATAGATTCTTCCCATCCCTAATCTGAACAGGGACAGGGACATATTTGGTAGTTCACCATCTCTGTTGTTTGTAAAAACAAGACAACAGAAGCCAGCAACCCAGGGTGGTGACAGTGGGGCTTGGCTGTGGGAAGCTGAGAGTATAATTCTTCCATCTTGCTGTAAAGTTCATTGAATGGCCTCAGGCAAGTCATAGACCTGATGCAGATGCCACAATCTCAGCTTCACAAACCACAGTATATTGAGCCATGATTGTAATGGCTGACTTGGATCAATGCTTCTTAGCCTCCTTCACTCAGGGTTGCTTTGAGGAGCTTAGAGGCTGGACCTGAAAGACAATACTGGGACAATACATATGAGTCCTTATTGCCTTTTATTGGGGGGGGGGGGTTGGAATCTGTAGAAAACCAGCAATTTTGTAATGTGCAGAAGCCACAAAAGAAAATGATGTATGTCAACTAATCTGTCTCAGAAGGGTTAGGAAGCACAGATATTTCAAGAAACTTGCTAAAGCATAAAAAGGAAACCAGTCTTAACAGAAAACTTAATGGTTAGCATCCTGTCAGCTTCTTAGCAAGCTTTTACCATGAGTTTAATACCTGCCTGAAATAATCTCCAGCTGGAAAACATGCAGTGCCGGTGAACAAAACTAATACAGTACAAAGCAAATGCAGTGGATCTCATTAACAAAGTCTCCATTATTTAGGATACACAGGGACTGCCTATCATTTATGTAAAATTATTGTTCTGTTAAACCACTGAGCCTAGGGCTTGCTGATCAGAAGGTCGGCGGTTTGAATCCCTGTGACGGGGTGAGCTCCCGTTGCTTGGTCCCAGCTCCTGCCAACCTAGCAGTTCGAAAGCACGTCAAAATGCAAGTAGATAAATAGGAACCGCTACAGCGGGAAGGTAAACGGCGTTTCCATGTGCTGCTCTGGTTTGCCAGAAGCGGCTTTGTCATGCTGGCCACATGACCTGGAAGCTATACGCCGGCTCCCTCGGCCAATAATGTGAGATGAGCGCGCAACCTCAGAGTCGGTCACGACTGGACCTAATGGTCAGGGGTCCCTTTACCTTTACCTTTACCTTTACCTTTACCTTTACCTTTACCTTTACCTTTACCTTTATTGTTCTGTTCAGTGGTACCTCGGGTTAAGAACTTAATTCGTTCTGGAGGTCCGTTTGTAACCTGAAACTGTTCTTAACCTGAGGTACCACTTTAGCTAATGGGGGCTCCCGCTGCCGCTGTGCCGCCGCCGCACGATTTCTGTTCTCATCCTGAAGCAAAGTTCTTAACCCGAGGTGCTATTTCCGGGTTAGCAGAGTCTGTAACCTGAAGCGTCTGTAACCTGAAGTGTCTGTAACCCGAGGTACCACTGTATAAGGTAAAGGTAAATGACCCCTGGACGGTTAAGTCCAGTCAAATGTGACTGTAGGGTGTGGCACTCATCTCGCTTTTCAGGCTGATATATTGGGAGGGAGAAGTGTGGCTCCAAAGTTTCTGATATTTCATGCCATTACCAGGTTCATTTGGACATTTTTTGATTCGAGATGAGCAGACATCATTAGTGGTTAATTATTTCTATAGTGTGTTGTTTCAGTGCCCTATATTAAACAGACATACAGAAAAGATTTTTAAATGATTCTGGACATGGGAGAGACATGCACATGTCACATTCCATGCTGGTGGTGTCTCATTTAAATTCTGCCATTAGCTGCCATGTGTTCAGCATTAGCGTAACAGAAGAGTTCCCACATGGGTCATGGAACTCTGGTATGCCGGTGCCACATGACTTACTTACTTTAAATGAGATGATGACTGCATGGAGGTAGAGACTCGCGAATCTCTTAATTTCAGATTCTGTCTTATTCATTTTTCATATATTATGCTCAGTTTGCCCCCTTTTTGTTATCAGTTTGTGATTTTATTTATTTATTGCAAATAGTTCCACACAAAATTTTGTATGTTGTACACTATTTTCACTAATATACACTCCTTTTTGCACATTTCCACCTTTTTCCCCCCTACACATTTGTTTTGGTTGGAGAGCTATATTGCAAATTCAGAAAAGTGTGACATTCAAACAAAAGCTGCCATTTGGTTTGGGAAGTGCGAATTAGGGAGGTTTGCATTAAAACATGAACAGAACCATGAACCATGCAAACCTTGTTTGCATTAAAACATGAACAGAATCTCACCTCATTTCTATATGGAGCTACTGCCTAGTTACATTTTCCCAGCATCAAATGTAAATCAGGCCTCATGATAAATAGATGCCACCAAATCACAGCTTGCCTCAGCTGAACCCATGATAGACTACAGTCAACAGCTTGCTGCAGACATTTTACGGCTGTCACTTTGCATATGCAAGAAAAGAATAATATGATGAGCAATGCACACATTTCTACTTATCTTTCCTGCATGAGATGTGATGGAAAACAGGATTTTTCACAACCACTGGGGAGAGGAAAAAAGCATCCTATACTGTATTCTAGCTTCTTGTCATGTGGCTTTCAGAGCAGATTTTGGAATACATTATATAATGTAAATGTTCACATACATTTATTTAAACTGGGGCATGGTGAAACATTAGAAGGTCGGGGCTAAACAGTAAGAATAAAATGAGCTGGTGAGTCTAAAAGACTAAGCTAAACAGTACCTACAAGTGGTTTTTCCTTCCCCCTTCCAACACTGACTATGAACCACTCATGAATACAGTGCTTACATAGGCTTACATCCTGATGATAAGAAATGCAGTATCAGTTGCTACTACCACAGAAAATCTGATATTACAGAAGAAACTCGGGCTCTCAAGCCCCCAAAAAGGAATACTACTATTACATTCTGCTTTGTGCAGATGAAACACTAAAGCTGTCTTGATTCAGCTTCCCACAGAGCTGAACACATTCATGAAGCACCAGCCATGCAGTGGGCTCAAATACAGAGGACTTCTGTACTCAAGTTATGCCAGATGAGGGGCCTTAGGATACAGTGGAAGCCCCACTATGCCAGCAGAACGCAATATATTTCATGGAAGATGCGCCACTATTCATTCATCAGGGCAACCAAGGCCAATGTGGTTCCATGACCAGGCATGAACCCAAGTTGAAATGAGTCCAGAAAATCTATATTATTCAAGAATGTCTGCAGATTGCTCCACTACGACTCCACCTTTCTGGGTCAGCAGGTAGTCCAAACCCATGGGTCCAAAGCTGGCTTCTTTAGAAGTGGCTTTAGAAGTACCACCTCATACCTTGAACCCCACCATTCAAGCCCCCTCTGCTAGATTTAATAAAGCAAGAAGGGCAGGGGTCAAGAGGTTACACAGGTCCGTGAGCATCTCACCTGCCTCATCAGTCTGTAGAGGCTGAAAATGATCCCAAAATACATCACAGTCTGAGGCATTAGGCACTTGGGTCAGAAATGAAACAGCGGTTGAATCAAAGTGCCTCCAAAGCCAAACAACTTTATCCACAGCCAGTTGGTCACGGCAGGTCTTGGAATGGCTCCTGAAGTCCTTCCCCCTCAGTGGGGAGTCAACAACCCTTGGACCACCCAAAAGAGCTCCACTGGTCAGTTGTTTGAAGGTGCAACGCAGCTGCAAAGTTGTCTTCTTTGCTGCTCACTCGTGAGGTAACACGTGAGGCACAATTCTGTGCAATAGTCAGCGTCGGAACAAGATCTGTGTCCCTTACACTCTAGTCTAAGTCCGACTGCTTTATAGCCTATGGCTTTCCAGACTGTCGGAGAGCCAGCTGGTCGCCAGACTCATCACAATGATGCCTTCGATTGATAGGAATCCAAAATGACCGTTCCCCATATAAAAAGGGGTGCACATTTTGCGCGGTCGCACGCAGTCCCTGGGAACCCTGGGGCAGCCCTCAGCAGTTCGGAGGCTGGCATCACCTTCCCGGGCTGGGTACCTGTGGTCTCCGCCCACACAGCCAGCCGTCCAATCCAGCTGGGGAAGGTGTTGCCAGGGGGGGTTGGCCAGGTAGGAGGAGGTAACCATCCAGTGCACACAGCAGAAGGCGAGACATACCTGGGAAGCAGCCAAAGGTTCCAGAGCTTTCCCACCCTCCACTCCCAAAATATTTGCTTATATTACAGGATAACCCCTTTACTTCCGCAGACGAACACGCATGCAGGTGCTGCTACGACAAGGCCGCTGTTGAAGGGCCGGAAATGACTTTCCCTGCATTGGCAGGTTTCGCCTTTCCCGTAGCAATTCGTCACAACTTTGGCGGTTGCAGGCCTTGGGCGGAATCCGTGAGTCATTTACCAAAGTGGGGAGGGGGCATGGGGGAGGTGACCCCCTGCCCCCATTGTGGCGGTGATACCAGGGTTCTCGTTAAAGGGGTTTAGGGGGGAGGCATTGACCATACGCCCAGAGGTTGTCATTGCCCTCCCCCTCCAGCGGTGGCGAAAAGGGGAGCAGGCTATCTGCTTGAACATATGTTCTCCAGAGCTAGCCCAAAACCCCCACCCCCCAATTGCTGGATAACCCTGAAATTACCCAGACCCCCGGCTGGGGGCTGGGAAGGATAAACGCCAAATGCCTGAGCCAAGGTCTCCCTACATCTGAATCTTAATAAAGTTGTGGCCAATTTTAATCCCATAGAACGTTGTCTGGTGTCGTTATTCCGCTCAGGGGTTTTGGGGGGACTCCGCCTGACCGTGCAAAAAACCTCTGGAGGGCCACAGGTTCCCCATTGTTGCTTTCAAGGATGGGGTTGTTGCTGCCTGTGCCATTGGGACTGATGGTTTGGGAGTGCTGTGACATCACATTGTGTGCTGTGATGGAGCCTGTATGAGTCTGTGTCCCCACTGACCACAGTTCATTGGCTGTGTGTGTGTGTGTGTGTATTGTATATACCGTAGGTATCAATGACACAGTCTTTGTTTCTATGGATCCTGGGTGTGTGCCTGCCCTTTTGTGCCATTTCCCGTTATTTACTGTGCCACGATGTAATTGTGGTGTAAGATTGCTCAGTTAATCCTCTTAACTGCGACATTTTGCATTTGGGTCTGCAAACTAGTTCTTTTGTTTTGCTGGCTTTACTAGCTGCCATTTGTATTTCATGTGACTGTGCTATTTATGGAGGAGTAAATATCGCCACGGGGGCCTGTTTAAAAAGGCCAATGACCTGGATTCTTTTTTCCATTTGAATTAACTGCAAAAATCAGACATGTTTAACCACTGATCTTTTCCCTTATAGCTGTGGACTATAAGTCATTTTAACGTTTTTGACACACTATCAGGCAGAAAAGAAGATTCGTTTATACGAGCCTAGTTCAGAAGGCTAATGCCTTTTAACAGCTATTTGTTTTTATGGAAATGTAATGAGTTACCAAAAGAAAAAGAAAAAGAAAATCTTATTTTTAACAAGGACTGAGATTTAATATGTTTCTATGGTAAATATAGTAAGAACATTTTGTTGTTGCGCAATAATATCATGAAACCAAAATAGCTCAGATAACAAGGCCAGTGTTCTGTGGCTTCAGCATGTATTTATTTATTTAGTTCTCGTATTTATTCTGCCATTTAACCCAAAGTGTTCTAGTGTACAAATTGCCTACAGGAAATAATACTAAACATGGCTCTTGGAGGGAATGCTTTAAAAAAACAAAAACCCAAAAAACCCCCAGACATGTCAAATGCATAGCATTATATACTACAATAAGAAAATAAGGAGAGCCCTGTAGGATCAGACCAAAGGGTAGCTAACCAACATTTTATTTTCATAGTGGCGAACCAGATGCCTATGGAAACGCACAAGCAGGTCAAGCTTTCCTGCTCATGTTCCTCAGTAACTGGTATTTTCCAAGTTAAAAAGCTACAGATATTGTAACTTTTACAGAGGAATTGCTCCAGCCCCTTGGTCATTCTGGTAGCTTTTCCTGCCCTTTCCCTAGCATTATAATATTATTTTCGAGGTGCGGTATCCAGAATTATATAGCCGACTGTGTTACACTGTAGATTTATATGAATGCATTACAGCACTGGCAATTTTATTTTCAAAGGCTTTCCTAAAGACCCCCAGCATGGAATTTGCCCCTCTCTTTTCCACGGCACTGTATAAAATGTGTCCTTCACTGTCAAGCAAAAGAGCAGACTTGAAAGTGAGGTCTTTTGGAACATGTGATATACTTGATATGGCAGGCAGCCTTTCCACCACAGAGGTCAATTTGGTTTTTTGGTTTTTTTAACGCTCTCAGATTAATGGACATTTTTCGGTCGTCGTCTTCCAATTCATGCAGTTTAAACATGGGGCAGAAAATATAGAGCATGGAAAGACCTAGTCTTTCCAATCACCCACTGCCTGATCCGTTTCTAAAGGGTTAACAGAACCAGGGCTTTTTCCTACCTGGGTTCCTAATTCTGCAAACCCACCTAGATAAACTGCAGCATAAGTGCTTTAAGGTCTGTCCCTCTTTGACCCCATTTCTGCCTTTTGCTCATTACAGGTGCAGAAGTCTACTTGCATTAAGTCAATTGCAGTCCTGGAGCCTAAGGTGATGCTGTAGCCCAGCTTGTAACCCATTTACCACTGTTTATATTCTCCTTGGCATTTAGATGACAAGCCCTAATTAAAACAAACAGACATTTTTTGTTAAGAATATGCAAGATGTATTACCATAACTATTTTTACTGGAGCAGGAGGGAGGGCTCTTTGTTAACTCTTTCTTTCCTTCCCTATTAATAAATCTGTCCACATACATTGTGTTTATTAAAGACATCGTTGGCTGCAGCTAAACACAGAGCAGGCATTGTGCTTGCTTTTATACGCACAGTGCTGTCCCTCATCATCACACAGGAAGCTCATTATATGCAGATTGTTATGAAAAATGAACCCCAAAATGCATTGCCTTTTAAGAAGGACAGACACTGATCGGAAGCTCCGGGTTTTGCGCTAAGTTCAGCTCCGTCGGGAAATGACAGAGACCACACATAACAAGATCTTGGGGACTTAACTACCAGTACATGTGGAGGATGAGACAATGACATAGTTCCCTTACATGCCTTGCTGGTAATTAATAGTAAAATAAATGTGTGACAGGGACCCAGGTGGCGCTGTGGTTAAACCACTGAGCCTAGGGCTTGCTGATCAGAAGGTCGGCGGTTCGAATCCCTGTGACGGGGTGAGCTCCCGTTGCTTGGTTCCAGCTCCTGCCAACCTAGCAGTTCCAAAGCACGTCAAAATGCAAGTAGATAAATAGGAACCACTACAGCGGGAAGGTAAACGCCGTTTCCATGTGCTGCTCTGGTTTGCCAGAAGCGGCTTTGTCATGCTGGCCACATGACCTGGAAGCTATACGCCGGCTCCCTCGGCCAGTAATGCGAGATGAGCGCGCAACCCCAGAGTCAGTCATGACTGGACCTAATGGTCAGGGGTACCTTTACCTTTACCTTTAAATGTGTGACATGACATCACATCCAGGATTCATGCTCCTTCATTTGGTAGCCAGTGGAGGATCGAGGAAAATGTTAACAGGGCGACAGCATATCACCTGTTGGCCAAGTAGGGATTTGAACCCGGGCCTTCCAAGTCCTAGTCCGACACTCTAAGCCCATTTAGCACAAGGGCTTTTTCCTAGTCATTAAAGTGAGCTGGAACAAAGCTTACCGAAGCATACGTGGACTTAGGACACTGCTTTTGAATCCCCCAAAGCAAAATGGGTTAAACAAAAGCAAAGCAGATCACTAGAGGAAACATGTACCATAACATTAGGCATACAGGCCAACGCACACAAAAATAGCATGTTAGATATTAAAGGATACAATATACACAGGTTGTCATGGTCCAGGGAGTTTTCTTTGATACATTTTATGCAGGCAGAAGGGTTCAAACCTAGATAGCAAAACTATCCGTACAGGCTGTGTGCGCTCAGTTTCTTTAAAGGAAAATCACACCCTCAGTTTTGAGCACCAGCCTCTTAATTCCGGTAGTAATGTGGTTCTCTGCCAATCCAAACAGTCCTGGGTTACATTACAAACTAGACAAAAGAACTTTAGAGAGGTGTGACTCATCACCCGCAGGAAGAGGGGTAATTGCTAAGTACTTAGGAAGCACCTGCAGGAGTTGTCTTGCTTAGTGGTAAAAGTCAATGGTTATTCATTATGTGAAAACACATTTGGATATTAAACAAGATAGCTCAGTTTAAAGCTGTTGTGAATAGTTTGGCTAAGGCAATATAAATCAAGCCTATCTTTATATATCTGTCATACAACTGCAAAGAGGAGTACTTCGTTTAATTAAGGGAGAGTATCCTTGCCTGTTGGGTACTATTCAGTCACAAGCGATGATGACTTGATTTAATGTCTGAATATGGGTGTAGCTTGCATTAGATACAGCACCGGATTCCGGAGTTAGTTGGGGCAGGGTGTGACCTGACAGTAAGGCTGGCTAACCTACAGCGGTTCCAATTACAATTATGCTCTCATTGCTTTGACTAAAGCAAAATGGCACACACACTTACAGGGCATTCACAGAGTTACAGCTGAATTGAGATTTGCAGTAACGTGTGTGTGTCCATGTGTGAATCAGAGGCCTTTCTCTACACTCCAATTTGTTCACAATTCTCAGCAATTCCAGATAGTAAGCAAAGGGAAAGCTGTGTGTATGTATATCGATTTGAAAACAACAGTGTTTTGGAAACAAATTTATATCACAGATTGAAATGTGTATGGATTACCGGTAGTTGCATCTAAAAGAGATACGTAAATATATGCTTTCTAATCAGAAGGGAGGAATGCTAAGGAATTTTTTGAAATGAAGCCTTTCAAAATGGCGGCCTGTCAGTTGCTCCCCCCCCCAACCCAATGTTCACTTTCAGGCCCACTGTGGGGAGGTACATTCTCTCACGACGACACAACATGCCTAATTTTATATGGCAAATGTTGGAGGATGGACTTTTGGCCAGAATTTCACCATTCTGGGCCTCTCCCCTGCCCCCACCCGTCCCAGTCTCTTTTAATTCCCCATAGGCCGGTATACAGTTACAGATGGCGGCTTGCCCTGGGCCAGAATAAGAATGCTTCACCTCCCTTCAACCTTCATACCTTCATCTCTCAGCAGCCCTCAGTGCCTTTTGAAGCCTCAAATATTAATATTATTTAAATTGGAGTTGTCTCGCACTAGGTTTCGGGGCGAATACCTTTGAGACCTCTCGTCCGTATTGCTAAACAAGAATATGCAAGTTGCTTGCTGGCTGCATTTTGTTTTGTTCCAAATGAAACTTAACGGAAGACTTAATAGGCATTCAACTGCTCATAACAGATTGCAGTGACTTTATGTACGCCACTCCCTCCAGCCTCTGCCAACATTCAGAAAAAGCCTAAGGGGAGATACCAAAGCTGGCTGCTGCTGTATTTTAGTGTATTGTACTTGGGATTTGTTTGAAGAAAAGAACAGCAAGGCTAGTTCTGCTTCCCATAAATAATTATAGAGTCCCCCTCCTTTGACATGTTTTCTGACAGTGTATTTACCGAATTAAAACATGAAATGAGCTTAATAGCAGTAATATCGGTGTTCTGAGGTAAATCTGACAGAACAGGCATAATCTTCCCCTATTGCTTCTCTCTAAAGATTAGGGACTCTATTGCCCCACATTGAAACAAGTTTTCTTGTGGGTTCAACTGAACTCTAGAATAGGACTAATTTATTAGGGAAATAAATCTATAACAGGACCATACATGGAGCGAAATCAACTCATGCTTTATTCCCGTTTGAAATTCCTACACAGGACAGGGTGCTGGAACAAGCCTCGAGCTCATCCACACCACAGGCAGAGACTTTAGGGTGATTTGAGTCTCAAGCCAAGGCTATAAAACCTTTTTGCCTTTTGGAGATGTCATCGTGGCAGGACTGGCTGCAAAAGGAGGGAGAATGAGCATCCTGGAAGCTTCCTCAGCTCCTCCCTTTTCAGCCCCCTCCTGGTTCTGTGAGACAGTGCTGCAGGAGAGGGTGGGGAAGCACCTGGCCCTTCACTTGTCTGACTTGCCTCTGCCTCCTCTTCTTCCCATCGATCCTGTGCTCTACCCTCCCGCTCTTAAGCTTCCCCTGCCTCTGATCCGTGCCTCGTGGCTGTACAAGGCCCCACAAACCACTGCCCCCCATCCTAAGTCAGACTCCAGCTCCCCTGCCCTTAGGGCACACTCGTCAGCTCCTGCCAGCCCCAAAGATCAAATCTTGAGAGTCGCAATTGTTTACACAATTACCAGCTCCTGCAGAGCAGCAAATATGTTGCTTTCTTCCTTTTTAATAAATGGGCATTCGAACGGAAGAGAAATCCCACCTGTTGCAGCCAGTCAGTTAGAAGCTAGGCGGTTTTGTTTTGAGATGTATTAGGACATTTTGTTCCAGGTCCAGAATATTTAAGCACAGCTAAAGACTGATTGTCTTTCATTGTGTACTCTGAGCGTCATTTCTCATGTTTTGAACAAGGGGCCGCAGTGTTATCGTTGGGTCTGTGTTCAAAACAGAGAAACAAAGTATTTTATTTTAAATCTGCAAACAGACAATGCTACTTTTATATTTTGCCTCATAGCTTTGCTATCTCTATTAAAAACAAAAACAAAAACTCATGTTTTGGCTTTTGACACCGATCATGCTCACAGATTGGCATAAAGCACTCACATTTTCAGCTACCTTTCATCTGTCTTTAATATTTGCTTTCTAATTCATGGTTTACATTAACTACAGCTGTTTCCCCCTCCACTAGAAAGGCAGATATTCTTTCTGTGGTTTGTTGTCTTGATGGTTAGCTCAAAGCCAGAGTAAATAGAACAAGCTTCTTGTGTTGGCCCAGAGCAGGTGGAAAGGAGTCTCTGCCCCCATGGCTGGCTTTGCTCCCTGTTGCATAAGTGGAGACAAGGAAAAGACTCTTGAAGAAGAGGGGGGGATAGGAAAAGTGCTGTTTACAGTTGTCCTCAGCTTTTCTCTAAGGTGCTCAAATCAACGGAGGTGTCTCCCAAGAACTCAAAAAATAGTAGGTTATCATGAGACCCAATAACATATATGGAGCTTCACAGCCAATTAGAAATTTGAACCAGTTTCTAATATTCAGAACAAAAAGTTTGGGCTCTCCAAACAAACAAGCATTTCTCTTGTACGAGTCTCACACCTGCCTGTGCTGATCCTTCTAAATTTGCTTTGACTTTGAAAGGTGCATTGAGATTGGAACAGTCCCCACCAGAATCAGCACACCCAACCCAAAAAATAATAGAATCGTAGAGTTGGAAGAGACCACAAGGGCCATCCAGTCCAACCCCCTGCCAAGCAGGAAACACCATCAAAGCATTCTTGACATATGCCTACCAAGCCTCTGCTTAAAGACCTCCAAAGAAGGAGACTCCACCACACTCCTTGGTAGCAAATTCCACTGCCGAACAGCTCTTACTGTCAGGAAGTTCTTCCTAATGTTTAGGTGGAATCTTCTTTCTAATGTTTAGGTGGAATCTTCTTTCTTGTACGGTAGTTTGAATCCATTGCTCTGTGTCCGCTTCTCTGGAGCAGCAGAAAACAACCTTTCTCCCTCCTCTATATGACATCCTTTTATATATTTGAACATGGCTATCATATCACCCCTTAACCTTCTCTTCTCCAGGCTAAACATACCCAGCTCCCTAAGCCGTTCCTCATAAGGCATCGTTTCCAGGCCTTTGACCAAAAAGGTTGCCTTCACCTGGAAGCGCTGTGTGTGTGTGTGTGTGTGTGTGTGTGTGTTGTGAATGACGGTCTATATGGCATATGCTGTTGCTTCTTGAAGGCACTGCTCAGATACCTTTCGATCACAATCTCTTCAACGTACCAACATACCATGGAGGAGAAAGTGGCTTCCCCCCATTATTTCCTTTGGTTGTGCCCATGCTCATGCATTTAGTGTGCATAGGATTGCAGCACTAGCTGCTCCAAATGCTATAATAATTTTATTGAACAAAACAGCACAGTCATTGATCCCAGTTTGCAACACTCTTGCTCACTTCTTGTCCTTCCTTAGTCTTAACTTCCTGTGTGAGCAACCTCCTCTGAAAGTGACAGCTACATACTGTAATGTCTCTCCGTAGCAGCCTTCTCAAACCAGTGTGGTGTATGGCCTACGGGTTCTAATCCTCACTCTGCCATGGAGCTCCTTTGTGCCAGCCACTGCCTCTCAGCCTAACCTACCCCACAGTGTTGCTGTAATGAAAAAATGGGTAGAGGGAAAGCCATGTATGTATGCCACCTTGAGCTCCGTGGAAGAGAAGGTGCGATACAAATGCCATAAACAAACAAATAAACTTGGTGCCACATGCTGGCTGGGGGCTGATGCTAGTTGGAGGGGAAGACTGCTCTACATAGATCAGTATGAAGTCTTTCATTGTGTCTCCTTTCAGTGTTGGTCTCAAGAGGTGGTGGTTAAGCAAGGGTTGAGCAAGTCTGGACAGTTGTATGGAAGTGGGTGCTGGTGCCTAAATCTCTTGATTGCCTCTGACAAAAAATGGACTTTTTTGCTTTAGTGTCTTCTTTGGCAATCACTCGAAGCTGAGTGAGATTGTCTTCCATGAACACGGTCTTAACAGTGTGTCCGTAAGTGACTGTGGAAGCCAATTCCGGATCCACATGTACTTTCACATTGGGAACATAGGTTTCTGGGCAGGAGCTGATCTTGGTGAGGGTTTGCCAAATGTGCACATTTCTCCCTTGCGTCCTGAGTTTGAGCATCTTCAGAGTCCATTAAACCTTTGGTAAAGGCTGTTCCCGGAGTGCCTGGTGTGCTCTGGTCCATGGGGTCACGAAGAGTCAGACACGACTAAACGACTAGATAACAACAACAACAAAGGCTGTTCTCCAATTGGAGTGCTTGCAGGCCAGTGTTTCCCAATCGTGGGTGTTTAAAGATTTTTAAATATTTACCTTGAGAGAGTCTTTAAACCTCTTTTGTTGACCACCAGCATTATGCTTACCATTTTAAAGTTCGGAATAGAGTAGTTGCTTTGGAAGACGATCATCAGGCATCCGCACAACATGACCAGTCCAACAAAGTTGATGTCGAAGAATCATTGCTTCAACACTGGTGATTTTTGCTTCTTCCAGTACACTGGCATTACAGTAGTTTGCCTGTCTTCACAAGTGATATGTAATTTTTTTGAGAGACACCATTGATGGAATCTTTTGAGAGTTGGAGATGTCATTTATAAGTGGTCCATGTTTCACAAGCATACAGTAAGGCTGGTTGTACAATAGCTTTGTAAACAAGCACATTGGTTTCCCCGCGAATCTCCCGTACCTCAAACACTCTGTACTTCAATCAGGAGAAAGCTGCACTTGCAGAGCTCAGGTGATGTTGGATTTTGGCATCAATATCAGCCCTTGTGGAAAGATAACTTCCCAGGTAGGAGAAATGATGGACACTTTCCAATGTTACACCATTGAGTTGGATTTGTGGCGCTGCGCTTGTTGGTGCAGCACTTTGGATTTTTGGATGTTGAGTGATAGGCCAAGCTTTTTGTAAGCTTCTGTAAAGATATTTAGGGTGGTTTGGAGGTCATCCTCTGAGCGTGCACACACTATGTTGTCGTCAGCATACTGAAGCTCTATGATGGAAAGTCTTTGCTTTCAGCCTACTCAGATTAAAGAGCTTTCCATCTCTTTGATATATGATTTCTACCCCGGTGGGGAGTTTAGTGTATTATCTGTAGGAAAGTTATCTGTAGGAAGTACTTCCCTCATTTACTCAGTTTGTTAGAGTAAAACCTATGCCTACGTTTTCCAAATAGGCCATATGATTCTGTGGTGATTTTAATCTGTTTTTGTGTTCTCTCTACTTCAGTGCTAATAGTTATATTTTTAAAATTGAATACATCTATGATTCTGTTCTTGGATCCCTTCTGCTGTGTGGATTTATGGATCAGTGAATATATGAACATTGGACCGCCAACACCTACTCTTTTTTAGACCTGTTTCATTTCATATATGATGATCATCCAAGCTTCTCAGATAAGAAAATGTGTCCTGTTATTCATTACACCATTCTTCTGATATACTGTGTTTTGTTTTCTTTTGTTTGGTTTTAGGTCCAAAATACTACAAGAATGGTGACTGAGAAGTAATGAAGATTTGTTAGGGTGATCATGATGATTGTATTAAACATGGGGAAACACAATAAATTGGCATTGGGATGAGTTGATCAGTCAACTGTAGTCTCAAGACTGGAACTCCGTTGAGTATTGAACTGGCATCCCAAGGAATGTGGGGCAGGGATTCAGTCTGTGCCACTGTATTTGGTTGAACCACTGTGTTTGGTTCAGATTTATGTTTAATCAAGGCTTAAGATCAAGAACTTATAAGGCAACAAGCTAGCTTAAGAGGGTGCCAGACAGGCCACGTGTGGCTTGCACAGCTCTAGCATGACGCCATTGCTCTCCACCCTCCAGCATCTGCTGCCTGAGGGGGGGGGTTATGTTACACTTCCTAGTGGGAGATCTGGCCCTGATATGTCTTGCGATTAAACATAAAATGTACAGCCAGCCTTGCCTGAGCCACTAGGGGATGGGTGAAAATAAACTGAATCAGCATTTGATTCCCTGGCTGCTACATGTGGGAGAAAGCTAGGTTTGTCTTACCGAGGAAATAGGTGCTATAGCTCCCTTTTGGGGGCCAATTGGTACATAGCTTATTTTTTGCTACTAGTTTTGGGTTCTAATGGATATGTGTTATCCTTTTTTAAAATTCAAAAATACAGATAAATAAAAACCTATCTGAATAAAAAATCCTGAACGTATGTCTGCCTTTATTTATCACTTCCAAACCTATTTGGCTTTAAAAAACAAACTCTTTTAAACCTGGATTGTTAACCTGAGGGCCAAACCTGGCCCAACAAACCACAGGAAGTTTGTCCACTAGTCCTGAAGCTTGTTCTCCTGATCTCAATCAGACCAAATCCCTCTGCTTGTATTGGAATATAATATATATATGATAAGAATAATATTGGAGAAAACTGGATATTGAAACCTGCTTAACCTAAATCATATATCCTAGTTTTACAGCGGCCCTTTAAAGTACGCTTCACACAGAGTATATGTGTGAGCTGAGAGGGTTAATAGCTCAGCAATCGTCCTGCCGTAGGGCCTCTGTGACGTGTCCATGTAAACAGGAAGTAGTACCTGTTGCTGTTGTATACTTTCTGTTATATAGGACTGTATGTTTTTATACTGTCTGTTCGTGTCGCAGTTCCAGCCGAGGATGGAGTTGAACTCTCCTGGCTGTGAGCTGCCCTAAGCAATAAATCTCTTTGTTTTAATGAACAAGGGAGTGGACCGTTATTTCACAGGCATGGAGAGTCGGATAAAGTTTCCGCTGCTACAGACTGTTATCTAAACTTGGAAGGAAAAGTTTCTGGACGTTTTTGAAACAAAGACATTTGTGACGGAGCGTACTGGGCGAGTATTTTTTGCAAGTGTCTGCAACACAGCTAAAGTTGTTCGTAGGCAGATAGATTTCTCTGCTATCTTTCTGTCTCACAAAGCTGTGTTATTGATAATTGCCAATTAGACAATTGGACAATCTAATAATATGCAGTCAGAAGTTGACCTGGCTAAGAAAACACCACCAAGAGCGTAGGGAATTATCTCCCTTATATGAAACCCCTTACTAGCTGCACACTTGTAAAAGTATGCAGATGAAAATACAAACGGTTGGGTTTCTTTAACTGAAATACAAACTGACTCTAAAGAGACTTTAAACTAAATATAAATGCTTTCTCCCACATTCCAAACCTCCCACAAAACTCCCACAAAACTCCCATTAAACTACCCAAGAATTAACAGCAAACTAGCATTATAACTAAGCAATCATACTAAGATTCAACTAAGGAATCTCTTAAACTGAGAGAGTGATCTATTTAGAGATGAATCAAACTGAAAGATCTATCTAAGAGATACAGAAGGCTTTCTGGCAGAGCCTTATATACAAGAAGCAGAGCCCACACCTGTGAGCAATTAACAGAAATCACCTGCACCTGTTTCTCTTAAACAGACAGTATTTACATTAGACCGGCTCTAAAATAACTTGACTATTCAAAAAATCCAACAGCTTGCTCTTTCTTTAGTGATTGCTCTGTGAAAATGAGTCGGAGCACCTCATAACCTGGCCTCAGTGCTGTGGTTGGTGGTCAGTACTGAGATTGGGAGATTTAAAATCTCTCTCTCTCTCTCTAGAATCTCTCTCTAAACAGTAGGCAGAAGGCCTTTATCTCCTGATCTCAGTGCTGAGCACCACCATAGAGAGATGTGCAGTAAAAGGCATCATTTTTCCTGTACTGCACTGGACAAGTCCTATATGTGATGGGGATGTCTTTATAAGAACTGTCGTCTTGCCAAGGAAGAGAGCAAGTGCTGTACATATGCATTCACGTGCGTATAAGAGAGTAAAAGATGTAGAAAGAGAAGGAGTGTTGCGTGCCTGTATGCTTTGCTTTAAGCTCTGAGTCATGCTAAGAAAACTTAACAACTGCTGCTGGTAGCATAATTAGTACTCGAAAATAAATTCTGAAAAAAACACATGCACGCACACACACGTGTGATACCTACCATTTGGCTAGATGACACAGCTGTAATGAGTATACTTATAATTATCCCAAATAAATTTGGCTACAATTGTGACTATCAAAGCTATTAATAGGGGAGAAAGCCTTGGTAAGCAAATAACAAATATCAGAATCAAATCCCTTCTGTATACATTTATTCAGAATTTTGCAAAGCTTTAAAATTGGGAATGAGTCACCTTGCTAGCACTTATTCATGCATAAAGAGGATTGTGCTTCCCTTTTAAGCTCCGCAGTTTTGCACACAGTTTTGGATGCACAATACTGCTCTTTTGCACCTAGAACATTTTAAAGTCAAACTGCATGGGAACAGTGGTGTGTGTGTGTGTGTGTGTGTGTGAGAGAGAGAGAGAGAGAGAGAGAGAGAGAGAGAGAGAGAGTAGTGTGACATTTTGTGCCGGCACCCACAGCACGTTTATCAAGATATGAGTACCAGCACCTCATTCTCCCACTCCCCCAAAAAGCACTGCATAGGAGACACATGCTGTGTGTGTGTGTGTGTGTGTGTGTGTGTGTGTGTGTGTTTGTGGTGTGTGAAAAACAACCGTGTAGGTTGTAATCAGGAGCAGAACAGTTAGGGAGGGGCTGGTTCACCCTCTTTCTTCCTGCTTTTGGCTCAAAATCACTCCCTTGAGGGGCAGCAAAACAAAGATTGTAAAGACCTAGTTTGAACTTAAATCATTATCAAAGTCTTGGGAAGCACAGCATTCGAGATCTCAAGCATTTATTTTGTATCTCCAGCTTGTGCGGAAACATTGCCTCAGGAAGCAGCTAAAGATGATTCATATTCTAGTCTAGCTAGACTGTGTCTTAAAGCAATAACATTTCAACACCATTGTGGTTAACTGTTTATCATAAAGAATGAAAATTAAATTGAGCTTAATGAGGTAAATAGTTTTGAGCACCTTGTAGGTGATACCATTAAAAATATGCAATTCGTCATTCTTTCGCCTCAAGAAAAAAGTGGTGGGGAAATTCTAGGACCCTGTCAGAGCCTTGTGCTTCCTTCCTGAAACACACTTGCTCACTTAGCCAGCTCTGGAAAGGCAGCACAAAGGCTGGGAGTGGGCGTCAAATTTTGGCCTTGTTTCCTCCACCCCCACCCCCCGCATGACAATACAATGTGCGGCCTGCTGGTTCCATGTCAAAATATTCTTGCAGCCCACTTGTTATGAGAAGTTGGACTGCCCTGAGCTAGGTTAAGCAATCAGCAGGGAAGCCCTGTCGGTGATGCCCTGTGACAGGGTCTTGTTGGTGGTGGTTCACTGTTTGTGGAATAAAGACTTTTTTGTACTTTAAGAGAACATTGAGGAAGTAAAGCATGACAAGCCAGCCAGGTTAAAAGTACAGAGAAACAGGCTTTGAATCATAGCTGTCAAGTTTTCCCTTTTCTTGCGAGGAAGCCTATTCAGCATAAGGGAATTTCCCTTTAAAAAAGGGACAACTTGACAGCTATGCTTTGAATGCAAGTACTGGATTTGGACCATAGCTGCCAAGTTTTCCCTTTTCTTGTGAGGAAGCCTATTCAGCATAAGGGAAAATCCCTTGAAAAAAGGGATAACTTGGCAGCTATGATTTGGACAAAGAAGGAATTTGTTTTTTTGGGCAGAGACTGAAGTGTTATGAAAATGTTAGGAGGAGATTTAGAACTCTCCTGTACTCCCATGAGCCATTGGCTCCTGCAACCAGCAGCTGCGTTTCTTCAAGGGAAACACCAAGTGTTACAGAGGATGACTTGTAGAAGGATGAGCAAGATTGAATAGGGTAACTGCCTAAGGTATGTCATAGATCATCTCCTTTTTGAAGGCTGTTTCGTGAGCAAGGCAAAGACTCAACCAAACAGAAAGCTATTCAGTGTTTTCCTTTCTTAAGTGTGGAGCTTTTTACAGTTTGTGCGCATTTGGAATGCTTTCCAGTCAGATGTCATGTGCTGTGAAACCGGTTTTGGACTTCAGGCAAGAAGCACCCTGTGCAAGAGAAGGGAACTCACCCCCCACAACCCCTCATTGCCCCACTCCCTCAGGTGCAAATCTCCATTCCAATCTCATTCAGGGACTGAAGAGATAAGCCTCCCCTACCTGCATGCTGTCTTCAGAGTGATAATCGGGCCCCTCTGCCCCCTAATTTGCTAAGGAGGCTCAGGGCTGGCACTACTCGGAGAGGCTTTTGTTCAAGCAGTTTGCACATTTTCCAAAGCAAATACATAAAAGATGGTGCACCCACAATCCCACTCCTCCTCTTTGCTCCTCTCCTGCCACTCCCAGCTTAACTTTCTTCTGCTTTGTTCTTGGTGAAGCGGCAACACCTAAGGATGGGTAACAAGACAGCAACTGAAGCACCGCTTTTTCAAAATTATAACGAAGAAGTAAAAGTGGATTCAGTTGTAAGCTGAAGAAGAGGATGGGGGACGCGGGTGGCGCTGTGGTCTAAACCGCTGTGCCTAGGGCTTGCCGATTGGAAGATCAGTGGTTCGAATCCCCACGACGGGGTGAGCTCCTGTTGCTCAGTCCCTGCTCCTGCCCACCTAGCAGTTTGAAAGCACATCGAGTGCAAGTAGATAAATAGGTACAGTGGGAAGGTAAACAGCGTTTCTGTCTGCTGCTCTGGTTCGCCAGAAGCGGCTTAGTCATGCTGGCCACATGACCCGGAAGCTGTCTGCGGACAAACGCTGGCTCCCTCGGCCTATAGAGCGAGATGAGCGCCACAACCCCAGAGTCGTCCACGATTGGACCTAATTGTCAGGGGTACCTTATGCTAAAATAGGCATGGATCCACGCACCAACTCACAGTTTTTACGTGCTATTGGAATGAAGCCTTTCATAGATTAATAACGTTATAATAATAAGGTTATAAATTGCGGGGGTCAATCTGGATGACACACCTGAGGTTGCTTCCAAACCTGTGTCCCTGTATCAGTGAGGCAAAATGAGTGAGTGGAAACCTGTTGGACCAGCCAAACTAGCCCTTTGCAAAGGTAATGGATCTATCTAGGATCAATTGGCCTCCAGCCAGATAAGGAGGGGGGGATGCCTCCCCTCTCATTGGAGAGAACTAGCTCTTTGAGAGGCTGATGAGCAAGTAACTGACCAGCTAAAGCCATTACCTTTGAGAAGACATGGATACAGCCCTACTCAAATATTACAACTTCAACATTTCAAATTTTAAGCTACAATGAAAAATAGGGTATTAAAAGGTAATGTGAATACTCTAATATAGCCCTCCTACCTGCTACAAATGTAAAGGGACCCCTGACCATTAGGTCCAGTCGTGACCTACTCTGGGGTTGCGGCGCTCATCTCACGTTATTGGCCGAGGGAGCCGGCGTACAGCTTCCAGGTCATGTGGCCAGCATGTCAAAGCTGCTTCTGGCGAACCAGAGCAGCACACGGAAACGCCATTTACCTTCCCGCTGTAGCGGTACCTATTTATCTACTTGCACTTTGACGTGCTTTCGAACTGCTAGGTTGGCAGGAGCTGGGACCAAGCAACGGGAGCTCACCCCGTTGTGGGGATTCGAACTGCCGACCTTCTGATCGGCAAGCCCTAGACTCTGTGGTTTAACCCACAGCGCCACCCACGTTGTGGTATATAAATGTATATAAAAAAATATACAAATGTACACCTATGCAATTTATATTTGGCTTTTCTTCTTATTTAATTTTATTTACTGATGCCTGTCACTACTGCATGGTATGCACAACTGACATATCGCTAACTAACAATACTTATTACTGAATCTCTCACTTCGAATGTCCTTTCTCCTTTTAGGGAACGTATAACTAATTTTTCAGCGTGAAATTTTTCAAAGTGAGAAACACGCACACACAAACACACACTCCCCATACTTCTCTGGCTGCCACAAAGGTCATTCTGTTTAAAGTGCCCCCTTATACCTCCTCTCAGGTCAAATCAAGAGCTAATTTGCATGGAGAAGTCTCACGCTCCATTGACTTGCATGCAGCCTGCTTTTACTTTTAAGTTGTCAAAATCCCAATTAAAAACGCCAACACATTCTGCACACGAAGAACAGACCCAAGTTAGAGCAGGGATGCTAACTTCCTGCTCCAACCCCCTCAACTAGGTAACACATGCACGGAAGTGATACATTTAAATATGTCTGCATGTATGTACTACTGTATTGTGAGTTTGGGTGAGAGGGGGGTCAGGCTGCATGCTTGAGTCCCTTCTAATTCCTGGATCTGGCAAGGATTCAATTGCTGGAATACCTAGGCCAGCTTCCTGGTGAAGCAATGGCCTAAGTATGGGTAGTTAAGGTAATAGACTCCTTCCTCAACTAGCTGTTAGTTAGAAGGGGGAAAGCCAGAATTCTCTGTGAGATGTGAAGCAGAGTGCAGGCCAGGAATGCCAACTCCAGGGGCCCTGGAGGCCCGGACACCCACAAAATGTTCATTGTGGGTGCCAGGGCCGGCATTCCCCCCTCACCATGGCCTTCTCCTCCTCCTCCTCTGGTGTGTACAGCGACATGCAAATGCAATTTGAAACGCAGCAGAGAAAATAACCTCACCACTAATGTGTTCTTAAGCCGTTAATGTATACATAGCCTTTGTTATGCCTACAGAATGCTGACTGATAATTGAATGGAAACTGGACAAGAGGGGCAATGCAGTGGAGTATTCTGAACAAGAGCACTCCATTTCACACTGCAACGCTTTGTTGCAGATTCCAATTTATCTCTTACATTTCAAGCTCTGTGAATCTGGGTAACTTGGTGAGAAGGAATCTGTCATCTCAGCAGAGCTTTGCAAACGTAGCTATGATTATCTTCACAAAAAGCCTGTTTGACGGAGACACATCAGAAAAGCGACAGGTCAAAGGGCTGCCTCTCGACACTTGTTTACCTCAAGGGCTGTATTCAGTTGAGACACAAGTAGTCACAACTCCTCCTTAAACTGAATCAGATATTCATTTGCCAGCAGCTGAGGCAGAATCTAACCACATATGCTGAGCATCAAAACGACTGTGGTTTCTGTTTGATTCAAAGCCAACTGTAAATAGGATTGCCACCTTGTTTTATGAACAAATGGCTGTGTCAGTCCCCCAGAAGAAATACAGAAGTAAAACCAGTATGTGCAAATGAATGCATGTGGCCCCGATATGTTTTAACTCCCACTGTGTTCTTCTTCAAGAAAAACATGATAATATTATCTAATAATACTTCTTTTTTGCCACAGAAAACACTCTCAAAAATAATACTGTTTCCGATTTCTCATTTCAAGTGGTAAACAGTCTCAGGGCAACCATTTTATTGCAGGGTCAATTGCCTTGCAAGAACAGAGCACTAGAGAATCATGGCATGCTTGTAGCATATCTGTCCAGTTCCAAAACCAGAAATTGAACAGAGTGGAGAAACTGCCACACAGGCTGGCAGTACTGAAAAAAGCATCAGGTCCTTGCAGTCAGCAGGACAACCATGCAGCTCCTTGACACTCCTTGGTAGTCGTGCAAAAATTTAAGCCCGATTGATATATAATAATGGGCTACATTCAGGTGTTACCAACCAGGAGGTGCCAGTATGGCACTTGTGACTGAAGAGGCCTCCTGTGGCACCCAATAATGCTTGAAAGAAGCATTATTTCAAGCTCCATGCATTCAGCTGCAGAAGGTGCTTGTTTACAGGGTGAGGATAGTGCCCACAACAATTTGCAGATGTCCCCATGATCCCACAAAGGTTGGAAACCTTTGCTGTGAAGCAGGGTTCCCCGGACTTGGGTCTCCAACTGTTTTTGGGCTACAAATCCCATGATCCTTGACCACTAGCCCTGCTAGCTAGGGATGATGGGAGTTGTAGCCCTGAAACCCAAGTTTGGGAAACTGCTCTAAAGCACAGTCTGAACGAGCGTTAGTGTCAGGAACTGCTGACCGTTGTCCCTGATGTGGTGAACTTCTCAACAACCTCTCAGTAAAGAGCCTTCTGGCCCTGAACTGACTCAGCCTGCTAGGCATTGGCTCCTCCTGGAGAGGAAGGAACGTAAGAAGACTTCCTGCTTTGCTTGAGCAACAAGGCCAACCTGAACTGTGCCGTGCCTCTGTGTTTCTTTTGGTCCTGCCTCTTCTTGCCCTGATTGCCCTTTTATCCTGACTCTGGTTCCCTTCCTGGTTCCATGCTGGTGCCCACGGCTCAACCCTCAGACGAGGTGACCAACAGGCAGGGGCGAAACTAGGCTTTATTCACCCAGGTCAAAGACCCAGTTTGGCAAAAAACAAACAAACCCACATTTGCATACACACACACACACACACACACACACACACACACAAGGCTGGGAGCCTCAATTGTACCCCTCAGCCCCCACCCCTTAGCTACGGCACTGCCATCAGGCATGCACTCTTGCCCCTTTCCCTAGGCTTACTCATGCCATACTAAACCATGCTTTAGCACGCCATCCAAAAAATGCAGCCGTTTGGCTTCTTCAATTGACTTGCAGGGCAGATCATAAAACTCTTATTATTGTGCTTGCGCTGCTTGGCAAGAGTGGTAATGTTGTTGCAACAAAACAATGCAGTTATGCTAAATAAAACTATTAATGTCTTCCGTTTTGAAAATAATGTTCATGGCTGTCAAAGTGCAGGGCATTTTGTAGTGAAAGAGACTCTGTCTTGAGCAGTATCCGTAACAAGGTGTTGTGAGTCATGCTGTCCTCCTAGGGTGGGACCTGAGTAGTGTACAGTGGAGCAGTCATTAAGCTGCGCTTTCCCTAAAACCTCCTTTAAGATTCAAGAGGGGTAGCCTTGCTTATTCTGTAGCAACAAAAAGAACAAATGGTGTTCTGGCGCATTAAAGACCGATAAGTTTATTGTGGCAGAAGCTTGTATGGGCCAGAGCCACCTCTAACGACTGCATCAAGTTGAGCCTACCGGTAAGTGCTTGGTATGTACCATATACCTTGAGTGCAGAGAGAAGAGCGCTGTTTCTATTTTGTTTTTGTTTTCCCCCACAAAGTAAAAGGTAATAAAGGTCAAGCAATGCAAGAGATAGCTGTAGGTAACCTGGGTCACGCCTGCCTCCAAGGTATGCTGCAGCTAAAACTGGTTTGCCCAGATCACAGGGAGTGGGGGCAAGGAGAGTTGAACAGAGTAATGTGTTTGGCAGGTGAGAGGAGAATGAATTGGTTCTTGGTTTTTGCAGGGAGAGGACAGGCCTTGCTTTGGAGATAAGAGCGACTTCCTATCTGCTTGCTTTTAAACCCCTATACCAGTGGTTTTCAACCAGGGTGCCTTGAATGATGGTCAGGGGTGCCGCAGGCAACACTGGCCTCTGTCCCTCTTTCCTTCCCTCCTTCCTCCTTCCTCTGATGCCCTCTTGCATGCATCTCTGCTTCCAAAAGGCTTGCACGGCTGTTTGTTGCAGCAGCCCTAGCTACAAGCTCCGCAGGTGAATGGTGCCTCTGGGGCTGGCTGGGGTCTGTGTGTGTGCTTTCCAGGCCTCTGTGGGGCAGGCCTCCTTGGGGTGGGGGTGGGATAGCTCAGAGACCAGGGGCAGCAGCAGTGGCTGCCTGGAGGACTCCTGTTATACTGTGTCTTAGGACCCCAGACATAGACCAGATGAAAACTCCCAAGGAGAGGGGAGAGGAGAGGAGGCTGAAGGAACACTCCACAAGGGAGGGTGTTCGAAAAGGAGTGAGGGGCTGTCAGTTCTGTAGGCAAAGGGTGACATAACTGGGTTCCTGAGCCCCACAGGGGTGCTGCAGAAAGAATGTAGTTGGTTGAGGGAGCCATGGACCCAAAAAGGTTGAAAGCCTCTGACCTACACTACAGTAATTGCTCAAACTATGCTTAAGAGAGCCAGTGTGGTGTATTGGTTAGAGCAGGCATCCCCAAACAGCGGCCCTCCAGGTGTTTTGGCCTACAACTCCCATGATCCCTAGCCAACAGGACCAGTGGTCAGGGATGATGGGAATTGTAGTCCAAAACATCTGGAGGGCCGAAGTTTGGGGATGCCTGGGTTAGAGTGTTGGACCAGGGAGACCAAGGTTCAAATCTACTTAGCCATGAAACTCCCTAGGTGACTTTGCTTTAGTCATTGCCTCTCAGCCTAACCTACCTCACAGGGGTGTTGTGGGAATTATATAAGGAGGGGGTGAACAGTGTACACCCCCTTGAGCTCATTGGACAAAAATATATAAATATAATAAATAACAAACTTTTATAAACAGATGATTGCAAAGACAACAGATGTTTCCAGTGCTGCATTACTGAAAGGAAAGGGTTGCTCCAAACTTTCCATAGTTTGGGAAAGGACAAACACACAGAACAATAGATTATTCCCTAATGCTATTTAATTATGCTGTGCCTAAGGATATATATCGGAAAGGAAAGAGGCTTAGAAAGTGCTGCTCAACCCTGGAGGGTAAAAAGGTATTCTACCAACTTGGAGAGCTGTTGACATGAAGCATTTGATCATAATAGATTTCATAATTTCCTTCCTTAAACTGTTCTTTAAGGTTGCTGTGCAGCCGAGAACCTTTGCAAAAGCAATGCAGGGTGGAGGAAGGGTATGAACAATATTTGCTGTGTTTTACAATGAATCCCACTGAATGAATCCATAGGGTGGCCCAGTTCAGATGCCATGAGAAGACTATGTTATGGCCCTTTGGAACGTGCTATGGACACAGGTCCTCCTTTCTCCCATTTTCTTGGCTTCTTCTCCCTTCTTCCTGGTTTCTCCAAACCCTAATAATAATAATAATAATAATAATACCGCTTCAAACCATTTCCCCCAATTATGATTTGAAGGCAAACTATGGTATAAAAAGGTAAAGATAAAGGACCCCTGACAGTTAGGTCCAGTTGTGAACAACTCTGGGGTTGCGGCGCTCATCTCGCTTTACTGGCCGAGGGAGCCGATGTTTGTCCGCAGTTTTTCCGGGTCACGTGGCCAGCATAACTAAGCTGCTTCTGGCGAACCAGAGCAGTGCACAGAAACGCTGTTTACCTTCCCGCCGGAGCGGTACCTATTTATCTACTTGCACTTGACGTGCTTTCGAACTGCTAGGTGGGCAGGAGCTGGGACCGGACAACGGGAGCTCACCCCTTTGCGGGGATTCGAACTGCTGATCTTCCGATCGGCAAGCCCTAGGCTCTGTGGTTTAGACCACAGCGCCACCTTTGATTTTTGACTGCAAATCAAAAAGGAGAATCAGTGTATGGGAGAGGAGAAGGGGAGAGAGTACATGACCCCTGCAGTTCATTTCTAACTATGTTTTGACCACGATGTTGAAACTAAGCTCGAGAATCAGAACCTACCAGCACAGCAACACCCTAAAGATATATCTTTCAGGACAGCACTGCCATGCTGAGACCTATGGATAAAGGACGATATACAAAATTAATAAATAATAATAATAAAAGTACACAGGCAAGCTGGTTGAGCTCCAGCCAGGGTTACACTGAGATTTTTATTCAACAGAATGCACAATCAAGCCTGACCATCCAGAATCTGCTTTGCATGCCTGTGGTTAACTCACTAATAAGCGCAGAGGTTCATCCTCCACAAGTTCTGACCAGTTGCACCTCCAGCCTCTCAGAGGACTCAATGAACGTTGTTTTGGTCATGCTCGACACTGCAATAAAACAGGAGGGAAGTACCTGTCAGGCTATGATACATGGCTGGTGGATGAGACTTGGCTTGGCAAGCCAGGAGTTACGCAAGTCTGGTTTCAGGCTGTGCACACATTATTTTTTAGTCCACTGCCAGTGTTTGCTCACGACATTAGCCACACTCCCTATCTATCCTGAAGTGCCAGGAGCTGAGAAGGTCAGCAATAAAATACCCGGTGTCAGTGATGTTAACTCTTTATTTGAATAAACCAAAACAGTGATCACAGCAACTCTTCACAGGTGGTCTTGCTCCAATGAGGTAGTTGCAAGGAATTTCCTGCCTTCCTACAGCTCCCTAAGTCTCCTTCCCCGGGTCCTTCTCCATCAACCTGAGGCTCCTTCACCTTGTCTCTCTTTGCTCCACCCTCTTCATTCCTCTTCTGGTTCTGGGAGACCAAGGGGAGGGCAGCTGGAAGGGATGACTCTCTGGCTTCTTCAGCAGCCTGTTTCCACTGCGCCTCTTGCCTCCGCTCCTCTCTAAACCATGTTCTTCAGTTTGTACCTTTCCAACCCCATCCATCCCAACAGACCTTTCCAGACAATCCTACAAGTCTCTTCTTTCCCTGCTGTCACCATTGTCCCCAAATATTTGTTTTCTCTTTGTGGCGAATGCTGGCATCGCACTCCCAGGTACAGTGCAAGCCTACAAAGCTGTTCATGCTCAAGCATGTGCAGATGAGCAGTGCTCTTCCTTGAACCACATCAGCAGGGATGTATGACAGGCAGTGGCTAGACAAGGGCGGGGTTAGGGCAATTAGCCCCATAATTTAACCAATGACAAATTCAAACCCTTCCTTTTGCATAACCACGTCACACCAGTCAGCAGCTGGCGTAGCCCCCAAGATGAAAATCAGTGTTGGAAGAAACTCTTATTGGCTGCATACTGTATCATTAAAGGCTTGCCTACTTTGCAACAGTAGTAATTTTTTAATTCCAGAAAAAGCAGACGAGCTTGCATCACTGTCAAGCGAGCTCGGCCAGGGTATGGTGGTTCAGCGCAGCATCATTATCTTCTCGCCTGTGGTTTGGTTTGACATTGCCGTGTAACCCGCTTTGTTTTTACCCAGCTTTTGCACAGGAAGTTCATTCAGTCACGTATGCATTTGCAGATACCTTCTGCTCGTTGCATTTCCTATGTATTTCCTATCAATGTATACAATTCCTTTCAATGTATACAATTCCTATCAATGTATACAATTCCCTATTAATGTATACAATTTCCAATGTATTTCCTATCAATTTAAAAAATGGGTGTGGCACGAGCAAGTTTTTATTCTTCAAGGTTTGGCCCGGAGTATGAAGTTTTAAAACTACTGGGTCAGAGCACACAACAATATATCCCACAGAAAAGTTAGGCGCAGAATAAGAGAGTTGTGAGAAAGCGTTGGCAGACCCACTGGCAGAAATTATAATTCTTCTGAGGCAAGAGATTTAAGGCTCCCTGGGCTTCTCAGGAGTTAGCGATGGCATCAGAAATGCGTACCACTGCTCAGCTCTGAATACTGAGGTTTGTTCACCTGTAAGTTGTTGGTTCTGGGCCGCTGGTTTCTGGTAGGCGACATCGTTCCTACTGTGGCCATCTCATCTGGGGGGGAAACAAATATATGCAAACTGTAAATGCCAGTGTGAAACTTTTCCATTGCTTAGCTAGGGAGCTATTTAAAAATAAAAAAATAAAAAACAGAGCAGGAAAACACCACCTCGATATGGCCAAATGGATCTGGTTAGCAAGCTGCCAAAAGTACAAGCTGTCTGGAGGCCATTCCGTCAGCACACAACAAATAATTTGGAATGCTGCCTTCACCGACATCCAGCTCAGCAGCCAGGAAGTGTGTGGGATCCTGTTTCACTATCAGACACCTAAGGGACTTCATTGCTCTGCTCTGGTACAAAGCAACTGGGGACAAAAAAATACCTTAGCACCATCAACAAGAGCTTTTTCACACACACACCCTCTGAAGTGGATATTTTGCCTAAGGGGTGTTACAAAGATTCATTGGCAGACATTTCTTTTAAATTATAATTTGTTTTATGGGTGATCTCAATTTACTGGCGTAATTTCGCTTTTACATTTAAAACAATCAGCCCATCAATATATAAACAACGAGCAACCTTGTACGTTGCTTATATATGGATGGGCTGATTGTTTTAAATGTAAAAGCGAAATTACGTAAAATTATGTAAAAATTATGTAAAAGCCTTGCACGTGGTGTTACTTAGGAATTGTAAGAAACCAAAAAATGGATGAGGATTTGAAATCAGGGGTTGAAATTGCAGTTTTGAAAGGATCGGTCTGCCATCTTGATTCAAAATGGCATCCCACTATTTCTAAACATAGACAGAAACCTGCTCTTTGATCTCAGGAACCATCATGCAAAGTTTGGTTATGGTATTTTGAGAAAGATGTCCAAAAGCATAGCAGGATGACTTTCCAAAATATTTAGTGATATAAGGAGTTCAATATGGTATACCTTGTTTCCCCCACCAACTGCATTATCACAACAACCCTGTTCAGACTAACTCTCTCTCAGCCTAACTGTCCCAAGGTCACCCAGTGAACTTCATGGCTCAATGTGGTGCTGAACCTGGTTCTCCCTGCTATTACCTTCAGCTCCAACCACATCACCATACTAGTATACTTGGCTAATGCAATAATGTGCAGAATATGTATATTTGATAGATACACATGTGACTATTTGCTCCCTATGTGCTTCTGAAATTCAGCGAAACGTTTTTAAAAAACCCTACTTGTTACTGTTTGTTTTTTAATCCCAGTGGATTACATAACCAATGTCTTTTTTTAAAAATAGAGATGCGTGCGTATTAACCTCAAGAAACGAGTAGTCAAATGGGGACAAAGTTACAAATAGACAGTGACTTTGCCAAGACTGAACTTCACACAGCGAAACTGAACCATCGCTAGATAGATAGAAAAGATAGAAACGCTGAAAAGATAGAAACAGCCAGAAACACACACTCTCAATTTCAGGCCACAGTTACCATTCAGCTGTTTCTTTTGCGTTTTACATTTTGTCACGTCATTCTCATTCGTGAGCCTACAGCCTGGCAGTTATACAAATTCCAGCCAGGAAAAACTTCTCTGTTTAAGTGACAGGAGAGGAGAACGGATGTACCACCGAGCGAACCAAGCCGACGCTTCAAATAACCAACAGGCCCTCCGTGATCCTGCAACCTGATACGCGAAAGCCTCACAATTCAACCGCTTAAGTGTTTTGATTCCATTTTAAAAATATCCCTGGGCTGGGTGCGTTGTTTCTCTCCCCCCCCCCCCCGGGTCGCCTGAAGAAAGGAAACATTCCATTTTTAGCCAAGGTGCATGTTCTCCTAATAAGAAAAGCAGAACTGTAGAGATTGTGTAACATTTGTTCACCAAAGTACGAATGGGGTTGCCTGGCAACGAGCAGGAACTGCGCTGCAGAATGAGACAGGCCTCAGATAAAGGAAAGCCTCTTTAGGGTGAGGGAGAGAACGAGAACCCTGGCCACAAAATGCATTCCTCATGCCCATGTATGAAACTTTCTGCCTGCTCTATAGTCTCTCATTGCTGTGGGCAGGAGCTGTGCTTCCTGCTGAAGCTGCCTGCTTATCAGAATGTCATTTTATGGAATGCATATCCAACATTTCTCCGATGAAAATAGGGACGTCCCACTCCATAATGATAATTTTACTATTTATACCCCCCCCATCTTACTGGGTTGCCCCAGCCACTCTGGGCAGCTTCCAACATATATAAAAACATAATAAAACATTAAACTTTTTTTTTAACACCTTCCCTGTACAGGGTTGCCTTCAGATGGCTCGGGGCTCAGATAACTCCACACCCTCCAACATTTCTCCATTGAAAATAGGGACATGCTAAGTTAAAGCTATGATGATGTAGTGATGTA